>NW_023604972.1:119184338-119676689 GCF_014898055.3 Talpa occidentalis
ATGAGAGGATTCACCTGAGACAGAGTGGGGAGCAGAACAGGCAGACTGACTGAAGTACACATATGGGTTGCTCCCTGGCCGGCTGGGGATCAAATGAATTCGTGCTGCAGAGGCTTTGGATTGCTTCATAGTGCGTTGCTTAACCCCTTGCACTACCAGGGAGGCCCCAACCTTGCAGCTTTAAACCACACAAATAATCAGAGAACAAATGAATTCTACACTGCAGCATGGGCTGGGGGAATAAGAAGTACTTGAAGACCCTAACTAGCCACTGTGAGGAACTCAGGTACATGCTCTCCTCACTCCTTTGCAGACCTTGCTATTTCTCCTCTTCAGCTTTCTTCAAATCTTTACACACATATGAGTTCATGTCCCCATTTCTTCCATATTACTACCTCTGTTATAGCTCGGTCAGGTGCCCTTGTGCATGCTATTTTGTGGAAATAGTATACCCATAAAATCTTATTTAGCATTTATATTATTCTGCCAGGATTTTGTTTTATTCTGTCTTGATAAGAAACTCAAGCTAAAAATTGGTAAGAAAATTTCTGCTTGCTTTAGTTGAAATGGATGAATATGTATCTAGAGGAAAATGATGGAGGTCTAGATCTTTTTTATCATATTTAATTATAAGTAACTCTGAGGTCATCATTTGTATTCTCTATGTTCTAGTTTTCTTTACATCATAAACATTTCCTGTCTCTTGCAACGATCACATTCTATAAGGTATATGGAAATACTTTGTGAATCCTGAGGTAATAAGTAACAGGAAGTTGGTACTACTATTTGCTGCTCTCTATTTCAGTTTAACAATGAGACATATAAAGAGAGTGACAAAAGCAATATAATAAAATATGACTGACTTACAAGGAATTCACTTCAAGTAGAGAAGATAACATGTTAACCTACAAATGGCCAATGAAGAGTTAATTGAGGTGGAAAATGAGATCTAGCAATGCCATAGCGTGGAGTCCTCACATTGCCCCAGCTGGGAGGTGCCAGAGTGTTCACTAAGAGGTAACACAAGAGTAGTCCTTTTGGGAAAGAATGGACTCCCTAGGAAGACATGATTTGAGACAAGCATTCAGTAACAGGGGTTATATGAAATAAATGATGTCCTAAAACTCGTGCCAAAGAATTAAATAAAGACCTCCACTGTAGAAACACCACCACAAAAAATCCTTGTCTAGTGCATTAAATTGCCAAGGAGGAAAACACAAAGTGGTAAAGAAATTCAATTCAGAGTCATTTGTAGGGTAGAAATCAGGGAGTTCATAATTGTACTAAGCTTAGAAAATGAGCGTTCTGAGAGGGAAGAATAAACCTATATGTCTGTGTAGACTTGGATAACAATCTTAAAAACTATTTTTCATTTTTCAGGAAAATGCCTTCAATTAGGTACAGTAAAGATCTGGCATCCAGTTCATTCAAAGTTCAGGGAAACTTCAGTTGGTTAGAATCAGCTGTGATAAAACACAGCCATCAGTTTTGGTATCTTCTAGCCAAATGCTGCTGAATGTGGAAAATTTTTATTCACATTGGCTAAGGTAGATGTATGAAAAGGGTATAAACCAGGCACCTAGACTCCACCTTGTGACTTGGAAAATGATCTATGGAGCAATTAATTACGTGGGTACTTGCTAAAAAGTATAGATTCTTAGGCCCCACTTCAGTTATATTTAAATATTAAAATATGCATTTTAGTAGGTTCATCTGCTTTTTTCATATACACATTTAAGGAAAACAATTCATTTAATTTAATTTATTTATTTTTAAAACAATTAATTTTAAAAGAAGTTTCTAGAATGTGGTCATCAGTTAGGGAGCTAGAGTCACAGACTCTTTGGGGCAGGATAGCTTCTAAACCTTTGCATTTTACCAAATTCCCCAGGAGGTTCTGATACCAGCCAAAGCTAGATGATGACAGTTTTAGACCATGCTTTTCTTGTTCAGGATCCATAAACACAAGCTCTGCAAGAATTATTGATATACTCTTTTTAAAGTTCAGTTTGTATTATAGAATCAAACCACATGAGGTCTTTAACTGGAGTTTACCCATTACAATCAAAGAGCCATTATTTTGTGACAACTGAAATTCAATCACCTGAA
Organism: Talpa occidentalis; assembly: GCF_014898055.3. Classification (NCBI taxonomy): domain Eukaryota; kingdom Metazoa; phylum Chordata; class Mammalia; order Eulipotyphla; family Talpidae; genus Talpa; species Talpa occidentalis. The sequence continues at coordinate 119,186,448 of NW_023604972.1, forward strand.
AACTCATCTAGCTTATGTATGATCTTTTCCACAAGAAAATTATAAAAGAAAAATATTATGCATCTAGGACAACATTGAATGAGGACAAGCTACTAAGATAAAGAGAAAATCTTTCCCTTGCAAATAGTAGAAATAGCTGTGATCCATGTTTATTGGAATAAAGAAAGAACTAAAGCTCAACTTACATTTGGAAATTTCTGCATACATTATATGACAAGTCATAATATATTAAGCTAATAAGTTATTAGCAGTAAGTTATTAAGGAATTGATTTTATTAATAACAATAAGTTGAATAATTTACAAAATTCCTCTTTCAGTTAAGTGAAACTTACTTTTCTTTTTAATGTTTCTTTTACACAAGAAGGTAAACTTTGGTGTGTTATACTTAAAATCCTAACCTGAAAATAACAAGCTTTCTTCCTATCACTTCTCTCTAGAGCGCGCTGATGTTAGTACCAGGAAGAATGAGGTCATGTGCTCTAATAAACCCAAATGCCATCAAATATAGGAAATTATTTGGTTATTTCCTTTACTGGATACAAAACTTTATATTTATTAGTCATTTAATTATGAGTTCAGAAATGAATTTGTGATGTGGAAGAACAATATTCATTAATAATTAGGGAAATGAGCAATGAGCAAAAATTTTTAATAGGCCCAACCTTTCTATTTCCTGCGTGGTAAACATTTGTGAAGGAAATATGCTTTAATGCGATAAGAGGTTTCAGTGAAGGCATATTTGTAAATCTAGATTCAACCTGAGACTGGCAACTCTTTTAAGAAACATTTCATATCTTGATTTGTCATTTCAATATATTACTTAGAACATGAAATCATCAGCTTGCCTTTGAAAGTGTTGCATTATAGTATGCAAGTAACCAAGACCTTTAATTTACACATGAGGAAAAGATGAAGCTTCAAATCCAGAGAAACTTTACTATTTACAGATCTAAAAGTCAAAAATAGTCTCTTGGCACTTTTTTTTGTGCGTTATTAAGATGCATTATTGAACAAAAAGTATGTAGAAAGTTTTGAGCACATTTTATTTCTTGAAGAGGCTAGATTCTTTGAAATACAAATGCACTATCTTTTTTTTTTTTTTCTGGCTAATGACCTTTTCTACCTCAAAAGTCAGCATCAGTGGATAAGGTCTCTCCTGTACTTTACTTTTTCCCTACATTTTTTATTCCAAGATATCCCTTTGATTACTCCAGTAGGAGAAATTTCTCTGTTTTTAAGCTTTTGAGAAGTTAGATTTATTTGGATAATCCAGGATTTTCTAAAATTCTACTGATCAGTGATCTTATTTTCATCTTCACAGCCTCCCCTTCCATTTAGCATAACAAATTCACATGTCCTATGTGTTAAGGTTTTGTAAACATCTTTTGCATAGAGGGGCAATTCGCTGCCACAAATAGTATAATGATTTATAGGATTTGGAGACAGCAGTTGTTTGGATTCCAAAAGTGGTCAATATATGTATGTTTTGGGAAAGTTAATCATATTTCAGTTTCCTTATATTCAAAATGGGTATAATAAACATATTTCATTGGACATTTGTGAAGGTTAAAAGCATATGGTGCAATTCTCAAAAAAGATTAGTCATATTATCATTGACACTCATGACACAGTTCTGTCTTTTCTGTAGTGACCATATATTAGTAACAAAAAGAAAACTATACTTTTTTTTAGAAGCAAGAAAGTTTAATCTTATTTTTATGCTTAAAGTGACTTTTTGTGGAACTTAGTAACTGAGTATTTAATTTACAAAACATAACTGAGTTATGTTTTGAATGTGTGATGAAAATCTATCCCAAAACATTTCTTGAGCTCCCCTTCTGCCTAAACCTTTCCTATCTGCTTTTAAAAAAAAATATTTATTTATTTATACAAGAACTGGGGTACAGAGCAGAAGTGTGGGAGGGCGAGAGGATTCACCAGAGACAGCGGGGAGCAGAACAGGCAGAAGGACTGAAAACACTACTGAGGGGAGCAGCGGGAGAGACAGGAGAGGTCTGCGTGCCATGTAGGTATCTCCCTGGCTGGTTGGGAATCGAATCCTTGCTGCAGAGGCTGCAGACAACTTCACAGCACTGCGCTCAACCCGCTGCACCACTGGGAAGGCCCCTTATCTGCTTTTTTTAATGTCTGAAATTCCAACTTTCTTAGTTATATTTCTCTTAGAGTATTATATTTTAATAGTGGATAATTGATTGCATAGGTCATGTGGCATGTGCTAGGTCATGTGGCAGGAGAAATGATGAAGGATGCTGTAATGAGGAGGGACAGTCACCATTAATCACAGAAAAAAGGGATGACAATAGAATTGGCAGACTATGGGTTGAAAGACTCTATTCCCCTTCATTCCTCTGAAATAGTTCTTTTCTTAGGATACCTGTGAGTTAAAACTTGGAAATCTTAGTGCATACTCTCACAAATGAGCTCAGAACCAATGGGAAACAGATAGAAAGACTGGTGTTTGGAGGGATTAGGGAGTCATGGGGGAATTTCAGGTGCACTCTGTTAAGATTAGCTATGTTTTCGCTGGTGAAGAGTAGGGAACCCTGGGATAATGGGAGCATCCACTCCATGTGGTAAGTGATTGTGGGAAATGTGTGACTAATGCTCATTTAGTGCGTCAAATCCCATTTAGCCAGCTAACAACTTGGCTAATGTGTCTACTCTGCATGTGTTGATAATATCAGAGAGGATGTTATATTATAGGCATTGACTTAATCTTTACCAGGACACAGTTCAAAGAATCATGAAAATGAAATAGTCAATGAACACGTTGTCATGATTCAATGCAACAGACATGAAAACACATAATTACAGTACAAAGAGGAAAGTTTCAAAAGGGTTTCATAAAATAGGTATACATGGATATATAAATATATATTCATACAGAAGAATAAACTTTGTTTTTAAAGAATAATATGAGATTGAACCCTACCATCTCACTAGACCAGTGTTTTCAAACTTCGTATAATCCATCACTAGCAATTTGTAAATAAATGCAGTAGATTCCATGCAGAATTTTAAAAAAATGACCTGGAAGAGAATGGAAAATGGTTACATTACTTATAGGAAGGATAAGTATTTAAGTATTGACACTTCCAACTAGTTTTATCCTTTTTTGTAATGTCAAAGGTGTATCTTACTACAGACCATAATCACAGAAGTTTCAAATTGCTTCTAAAGACCAGGGTTTTAACCTGAGGCTATAGAACACTGAGTTATGAACTTAAATGGGAAAAATATACTTCTTTATTTTCACTAAGATTGAACTAAAATTTAGCTCTGTCTTCAATTATGATTCCAGGCAACAAATCACTGTAGTATTATCAATACCTATGACTTTGCCACCAATAAATATGGCATTTTAGTATCAGATTATGATGGTTACAGATAACTCAAAATGCTCTTTACTTTAAAATTACATTAATTATTTCAGTTGCCCCTAGATCTTGTTATGTCACGTGATTATCAAGAAGCATATATATTACTATATCACAAATGTTTATACTTTTATATTTATATTCTAATACATTATTTTCCTTTGTTATACTGTTGGTTCATTTTCATAATATAAACATAATATCTGACAACTATCCATGAAGGTACATCAATTTTCATCATGGAATTTTCAATTCTCTATGTTTGAAATTTATTAGCTTTTTTTTTTTTTTAAGGTAAAAGCTTCAGGTATCATGGCAACCTCATTCAAGCTTTGATTACCAAAACACTGAGTACAAGAGGAGGCACAACTGGGGTACCTCATGGGAGTCACAGTCTTTTACCTAAAAGCAATGAGGTCAGGTGTGTTATACAGAATGTTAACTCTGGGGCGGTGTGATCAGAGAGACTAGTACCAAGTTAACCTCCACTGAATTTGTGGCAGGCATTATGACACCCCTTTGAAAATTCATGTCTGTATCCCCCAATGAAGTTACATTTATGGCATGATTTAATAGACTTTGGAATTTGGCAGCTCTGTATTAGAATTTCAGTTAACGCTAAATTCTAAGTAGCTAGCTTTGAGGCTGTCACTCTGCATGGTAATTTTCTGGTCATTGAAATGGTAAAACTGAATCTTGGTTCATAGGCTTCTGCAAATATTGAATGAGGAAATGGGCATAAAACTATGGCTGTGTCTAGTGCAGAGAAGGTATATATATCAAATGTTATTGTTCGGTAAAGAACCACGCAAGAGGAGTGAGCTGGGATAGCCTCTCCTCTTGACTCATCCTGAAGGTTTTCCTTCTGAAGTAATCAAATTGTAACAGAACTGAATTTTTCTCCTCTACCTCTTCCTTTTTATGAATTTGACTTTTTCTTGTGTTGGTCTTTTGCTGCTTATCAACCATTTCACAACTTCATGACTTGAAACAAGCTTTTATTTAGTTCACAATTTTATGTAGCAGCAATTTGAGCTGGATTTCATTGGTCAGATCTTTATCTGTGATCGCACAGGCTCCTGCACTCAGAGGGCAGTTGATGACGACCTGTTGCCTAGCAACTATTTTCATTGACTGGGATGACAGCAAGGACGATGAGGGTAATGAGCAATGAGGATAATGGGTATCTCTCATCATCCACTAGGCACTCCAGGCTTGTCTTCTTGTGGCAGTTTTCAGAATTTCCAGTATCAGTAAGTGACCGCAAGGTACAGTGATGGCATTTTAGATGTCCTCGTATGTGAGAGGCTTCCTGATGGTTTTTCAGTCCAATGAGATCAACTAGTCTACTCAGTCACAATGGGTGAGAAACAGGCTCCATCTTTAATGGAAGATATTGCATTGTCCTATAACAAGAGTAGAGGTAGGAAGGGGAAGATTTGTGGTCATTTTTACATAAATTGAAGACTGTAATAATTCAATAAGGCATAGGTATATATCTTTTCCAATTTTTTTGATAGAGTTTAGTAATAGCCTTATATTAGGGTTCTCTCCTAGATGACTGAGTAGATGCTTTACAGGGAGAGCTCTTAGGGATAACATCATTCAGTGTTAGTTGACACTGAGGATTTTTTTTGCTTTCATGCTCCACCATTTGGAAATTGAGTTTTTAAATAGAATAGTATCATTTTGACTAAATACTTTTCTTGAGGCTCTGCTTATTTAAAATATTAAACTATTAATTTCTTCAAAGACCTTTATTATCAGGAAACATTTTATGCTATAGATTTTATGCTGCTTGGAGAATAAAATTCATATTTTGCAAACCTAACACATACACCTTAAAAAAAGAGAATGGTGGGATTTTGCAGGGATGGTAGATGTTCAAATCTAAGAAGAAAAACAATAAAACTGCCCTAATAACCTAGTATTTAATACTAAAATATTAAATATACATTCTCTAGTGTACTAGATGATGGAAATAAAAACAGTAGACTTAATGGATTTGTGTTATAAATTAATATAACCAATGTATATTTCATATTCTAAGCCATGAGTGCAGTGGATTCTGCTCCCCTTCAGTAATTTGTGAAATCTAATTGTGTTGTCTCAGCATTAGAAATGAGGAGTTGAGTCACCTGAAACTAAAACCTATTTGCAGTTACTTTTTTATGGTCAAGAGGACTAGAAAAAGTAATGTAACGTTTTAAGTGAATTTGTCTCCAAAGTGTTTCTTAAGTGAAATTTCATAACCGAATTTACTTTATATGGCAATCACTGTGACACAAATAGTGAACTTGATATTAATTTTATATTGTTTAAAGAATTGGTTTTATTCACAGACCATATCCTTTCTTAGATTATAGAAAATTTTATTCTCTCTAATATCCAGGGTTATACATGATTCCTCATAGATCATCAATTGCATTGTTTTCTCTGACTTGAGAGTGTCCTTTTTAGTTCCTTTTTGTTCAAATGGAAAAGAAGAGCAGGTAAGTTTGAGTAGCTACAGAAATTCAAAAGGTTTACATAGTTACAACAGGAGATAAACTCATGCTCATTTGTGTCACTCGTTTAAATATTCATCTTATACTTCTCTGTATTTTGGCACTTGATAATAGGATAAAATTCAATAGAATTCAATCTTTGTGCATTGCATATTAGGTTAAGTACTACATGCCATGTATTGTTCTACATATCAGACCTATCGTTAGTGCTATGTGTTGAAAGAATTAATCCTTCACAGCTATTTAGTATGAGGAGACTGGGTACACATAGAATTAGGAATCAAATCTACAGCTACCCAGGCATCCTCAAATCTGGTACCCAAAGATACTATTCACTTTAACTTGAAAAACTTTGAACAGTGCTTAGATTCTTGAGTCCCACTGGTTATGGTTCAATAATTCAGCAACAGAGTGAGGATATAATCATTTTTTTTTTTTTTTTTTTTTTTTTTTTAATAATAAATTTTATTTTTATATTACCCCATACAATTGCAAGCGCCCCATTCTGACCCCAATCCTTCCCCTCCCGCCCCCCACCCCCAAAAAGTGTCTCTGGTTCATAGTTTTTTGTTGATTTTGATTTTCACTTTCTTATATTCATTTTCCTGGTCCCTTATTTAAGTTTTCTAGATTCCTGCTATGAGTGAGACCATCCGGTATTTTTCTTTTTCTTTTTGGCTTATTTCGCTGAGCATGATCCCTTCCAGTGCCATCCATGTTGCTGCAAATTGCATGTGTTTATCTTTTTTGAATGCTGAGTAATATTCCATGGTGTATATGTACCACATCTTCTTGATCCAGTCATCTATTTTTGGGCATTTGGGTTGTTTCCAAAGCTTAGCTATTGTAAACAGTGCTGCTATAAACATAGGAGTGCAGGTGCTCTTTGGAATTGATGTTTCTGTGTCCTTTGGGTAAATACCTAGGAGTGGAATTGCTGGATCATATGGAAGCTCTATGTTTAGTAGGTCCAGAAATCTCCACACAGCTCTCCATAGTGGTTGGACCAGTTTGCACTCCCACCAACAGTGCACAAGAGTTCCTTTTCTCCACATCCTCGCCAACATTTGTTGTTGCTAGTTTTTTTAATATGTGCATTCTCACTGGTGTGAGATGGTATCTCATGGTAGTTTTGATTTGCATTTCCCTGATGACAAGTGATGTTGAACATTTTTTCATATGTCTGTTGGCCATTTGCATTTCCTCTTCAGAGAAGTTTCTTTTTAGCTCTTCTGCCCATTTTTTGACTGGATTATTTTCTTTGTTGTTGCTGAGTCTCATCAGCTCTTTGCAGATTTTTGTGATCAGTCCTTTATCATTAGTGTTGGGTGCAAAAATGTTCTCCCAGTTGGTGGGGTTTCTCTTTGTTTTTGTTATTGTCTCTTTTGCTGTGCAGAAGCTCTTTAATTTGATGTAGTCCCAGCTGTTTATCTTCTCTTCACTATCACTGCTTTGGGTGATGTGTCTGTAAAGATGTCTTTGATGTGCAAATCCCGTAGTGTTTCGCCTATATTTCCTTCTATATATTTTATGGTTTCAGGTCTTATGTCTAGTTCTTTAATCCATTTTGAGTTGATTTTTGTGTATGGTGTGAGGTAGTGGTCAAGCTTCATTCTTTTGCATGTAGCGACCCAGTTTTCCCAGCACCACTTATTGAACAAACTTTCTTTGCTCCAATGCATAGTCTTCGCTCCTTTGTCAAAGATTAGTTGACCATAAATCTGTGGGTTTATTTCTGGATTTTCTATTCGATTCCATTGGTCTGTATGTCTGTTCTTGTTCCAATACCATGCAGTTTTGATGATTATGGCTTTGTAGTATAGTTTGAAGTCTGGGAGTGTGATGCCTCCATTTCCTTCTTTTTTTTTCAGTAGAGCTTTGGCTATTCGGGGTTTTTGGTGATTCCATATGAATTTCATCAATAATTGTTCTATTTCTTTGAAGAATGCCATTGAGATTTTGATTGGAATAGCATTGAATCTGTATATTGCTTTTGGTAGGATGGCCATTTTAATAATGTTTATTCTTCCAATCCATGAGCAGGGGATGTCTTTCCATTTCTTTGTGTCTTCTTCTATTTCTTTTAACAGTGTTTTATAGTTTTCTTTGTATAGGTCCTTACCTCTTTTGTTAGATTTATTCCCAAATATTTGATTTTTTTTGTTTCGATAATAAAAGGGGTGGTTTTTTTGATTTCTTCTTCTTCAGATTTATTGTTTGTGTATAGGAAGGCTACTGACTTTTGCGTGTTGATTTTGTATCCTGCCACTTTACTGAATTGATTGATGAGTTGAATTAGTTTTTCTGTGGAGATTTTGGGGTTCTCTATGTATATTATCATATCATCTGCAAATAGTGATAGTTTGACTTCTTCTTTTCCTATTTGGATTCCTTGGATGTCTTTCTCTTGTCTTATTGCTCTGGCTAGGACTTCCAGTATTATATTGAAAAGCAGTGGTGAGAGTGGACATCCTTGTCTTGTTCCAGATCTTAATGGAATTGCTTTCAGCTTTTCACCATTGAGAATGATACTGGCTGTTGGCTTGTCATAGATGGCCTTTATGATGTTGAGGTATGTTCCTTGTATCCCAAGAATTTCAAGGGCTTTTATCATGAATGGGTGTTGCACTTTGTCGAAAGCTTTCTCAGCATCTATTGATATTATCATATGGTTTTTATATTTCTTTTTGTTGATGTGTTGGATAACGTTGATTGATTTTCGGATGTTAAACCATCCTTGTGCCCCTGGAATGAATCCAACTTGGTCGTGGTGAATTATCTTATGGATACATTGTTGGATTCTGATAGCTAAAATTTTATTGAGGATTTTTGCATCAGTGTTCATTAGGGAGATTGGCCTATAGTTTTCCTTTTTTTGTGTTGTCCTTATTCGGTTTTGGTATTAGTGTAATATTGGCTTCATAGAACGTGTTTGGTATTGTCCCTTCCTTCTCAATTTTTTGGAAGAGTTTGTGAAGGATAGGCACTAATTCGTCTCTGAATGTTTGGTAGAATTCATTTGTAAATCCATCAGGTCCTGGGCTTTTGTTTTTGGGGAGGTTTTTAATTACCATTTCAATTTCGCTGCTTGTAATTGGCCTGTTTAGGTGTTCTATTTCTTCTTTATCTAGCATTGGGTGATTGTAGAGTTGTAGGAATTTGTCCATCTCCTCTAGATTGTTGAACTTGTTTCCATACAACTCTTCATAGTAGTTACTGATTATTCTTTTGATTTCTGCTGTGTCCGTTGTGATTTCTCCTCTTTCATTTATGATTCTGTGTATTTGTGCTTTCTCCCTTTTTTCCTTTGTGAGCCTGGCTAGGGGTTTGTCTATTTTATTTATTTTTTCAAAGAACCAGCTCTTGGTTTCATTGATCTTTTGGATTGTTTTTTTAGTTTCAATTTCATTTATTTCTGCTTTGGTTTTTATTATTTCTTTTCTTCTACTGGTTCTGGGGTTTTTTGTTGTTCTTTTTCTAGATCTTTGAGCTTCGAGATTAGGTTGTTTCTTTGAGTTCTTTCTTGTTTTTTGATGTGAGCTTCTATTGCTATATATTTTCCTCTTATTACTGCTTTTGCTGCATCCCATACATTTAGGATATTGGTGTCCTCCTTGTCATTCAATTCAAAGAATTTTTTAATTTCTTCTTTGATCTCCTCGTTAGTCCAGTGGTCTTCCAGTAGTGTGGCTTTTAATCTCCATGAGGTAGGATAGTTCCTTGCCTTCTTTTTATGATTTATTTCTAGTTTGATGCCTTCGTGGTCAGAAAAGATGGTTGGTATGATTTCAATCTTGGTGTATCTGTTGATGTTTTGTCTTGTGCCCCAGTATGTGATCGATCCTGGAGAATGATCCGTGTGCGCTTGAGAAAAATGTGTACTCCGTTTTTTTTGGGTTTAGTGTTCTATAGATGTCTGTTAAGCCCAAATGCTCTAGGTCCTTATTTAGAGCTTTAGTTTCTTTACTTATTTTTTGTCTTGTTGATCTATCCATTGTTGATAGTGGTGTGTTGAAGTCTCCCACTACATATGTGTTTTCTCTGATGTCTGTTTTCAGAGAGGACAACAGTTGTCTGATATATTTTGGTGCTCTTTCGTTTGGTGAGTATATGTTAATGAGTGTTATTTCTTCTTGAAGTATTGTCCCCTTAATCATAATGTAGTGACCATTGGGGTCTCTTTTATTTTTTGAGTTTGAAGTCTGTTTTATCTGATATAAGTATAGCTGTTCCTGCTTTCTTTTTTGGCCCATTTGCTTGTAGGATTGTTTTCCATCCTTTGACTTTGAGCCTATTTTTATCTTTTGTAGCTAAATGTGTTTCCTGGAGACAGCAAAAGGTTGGGTTTTGTTTCTTAATCCAGGCTGCAACTCTGTGTCTTTTTATTGAAGAGTTTAGTCCATTTACATTTAGAGTTAATATTGATATGTTAGCATCTGTATTTGCCATTATGTTGTCTTTCCTTTGATTTTATTTATTTATTCTTTTACTAACTTTTTTTTTTTTTTTGGTCTTCTTTCGTTGTTATTCGTCCCTCTGAGGTTCTGGCTTTAGGATTCCTTGTAGTATTTTTTGGAGTGGGGGTTTAGTCGCAATGAAATTCCGGAGTTTCTCTTTGTCTGGGAAGGTCCATATTCTTTCTTCATGGAGGAAAGAGAGCTTTGCGGGATAGAGTATTCTTGGTTGGCATCTGTTTTCTTGGAGTCTGTTGACTATGTCCCTCCACTCTCTCCTTGCCCGTAGTGTTTCTTCAGAGAAGTCTGATGTCAGCCTGATTGGTTTTCCTTTGAATGTTATCTGTTTCTTCCCTCTTGTCAGCTTCATTATTTTTTCCTTGTCCTGGATTCTTGGGAGCTTTACTATTATGTGTCTTGCTGTGTTTTTCCTTTCGTCGTGGAAGTTTGGTGTTCTTCTTGCTTCTTGTATATCAATTTTCAGCTCCTTCTTCTCATTTGGGAAGTTCTCTTCAATTATATCCATGAATATTTTCTCTGTTCCTACATCTCTCTCCTCTCCTTCTGGAATTCCTATAACTCTTATATTTCCTTTCCTCATGGAGTCAGATAGTTCCCGAAGTCTTTCTTCATTCTTTTTCCTTCGTACTTCTCTTTCCTTTTCTGTTTTGGTTCTTTTTATTTCTGTGTCTTCAAGATTACTTATTCGTTCTTCCATTTCATCTATTCTGCTTTCATTGCTTTTCCCAGAGTTCTTTAGTTCCTCCATTAATTCTTTGATCTCCTGCATTTCTCTTACTTCCCTCTTTAGGGACTCAATTTCCTTCTTCTGATCTATCACTTTTTTAATCATGGCAATTTTAAATTCTCTTTCTGGAAGGCTCAGAAGTTCTTCCAAGTTGCTGTCGTTGCAATCTGGGGAGTGGTTTTCTTTTTGTGGTGTGCTTCTTTCCTGAGGAGTTTTTAGGTTGCGTGTGGTTCTTCTACTCCCTACTGTCTGTTTTCTAATTTGTCGTATGCGTTGGGACACTGTGTTGCTCGGACTGACTGACATCTTGGGTGAACTTCTCCGCTCCCCTCTGGCTCTTCCAGGAGCCATCTCTGTCTTCTGGGGGAGCTTTCTGCTGGTTTTAGGCAGTTTTTACTGAAGAAATGTCCCTGTTCTCAAATGGCGAAGCGGGATGCAGTCCCTGCGCCTCCGGTTTCAGGCACACTCTTCTGCGCACCCGGTCTGCCCCGGACGTGGGTGCCTGCTCCCTCTGTGGGCTCAGACTGCTGGTCGGAAGGGGCCTGGCGTGGAATAACTTCCCGGCTGGCCACTGGGTCCTCCAGAAACCTTCTGCCCTTTTCAAGCAGTCTTAAGAAATGCCCTGTTTTATAGGGTGTTAGTGACTTTTTTTTTCCTGGTCGCTAGGTGGCGCCAGAGATCTCTCCTATTGTCCTTGGGGGGCTGTTTTTCGCCTCCCCCCACCCCGTGGGACAGAGAACAGAGCAGGAATGGTAGGGTACACCTCAACAGCTTTGGGGTGCTGTGTCTGCCTTGTGCCCCACCGTCGTGGAGAACCCACGCCCCGAATTTTCGTGCCCCGGGTCTCAGTTCAAAGCCCTCAGTTCCAGGACGCGGGCTGTAGCCCAGTTCAGTGGCGCGGGATTGGCGCCTTTTGCACCGCTCCCGTGCCTGGGCGCCTGGTTCCTGCTCACTCAGGGAGGGACCTTCACCTCAGTGAGGACCTCCGCGCGTCTCCCCGCAAGCCTAGGTCGCAGGCGCGGGGACCTGGGCAGCCGGGATCCCGGTCCGCGTTTTCTTTTCAAGCGTGCCAAGCGCGCCGCTTTCCCGCGCAGGCTTACCGGCAGCCTGGGCTGTGTGCGCGTCTCCCGTGGTCTTTGTTCTTCTCTAATGGCGCCCGGAGCCGTTCGCTCACCGCCGCGGCGGATCCTGCAGGGTTCGCCTCAGCTCCCGTTCACGGGGTGTGGTGGCTGCAATAGTTCCTTTCCACTCACAGTCCCGCTTGCTGCGTCGTTTCTTCTTGTTGGTCGTTTTAGTTTGTTGTTTCCTCCTCTCTGCAGGTAGGAGAGTGCCGCCTCTGTGGGCGGGGGAGGGGCGAGGATATAATCATTTTTCCCAGAGTTCCCAAGATGATGCTGATGCAGCTGGTCTAGTGCTGGTTCCAGTAAAGGCACTTGTCTTATTGAAGTGTCTTAGAATATTTATAATAAAAGTAGACCTGATGTGTATATTATTGTGAAGATTCTTCTTTACTCAAAAATTCATTATTTTTACTTTGGTTTCTATACCTAAATTTGTTCTAATTAATCTCTGTGAATGAAACTGATCTGTAGATGTAACAATTGTTGAGAAAAAATTTGAGATTACTAATTGTTAGATTTTATTACTTCACAACTTAAAAAAAAAATCTGTTCCCCACCTCCTTTGGTCTATAATTATTTATGACAAAGACTGCAAAAGAATTTCCAAAAAACTGAAAATATTGGCAAGAAATCAAAGACAAAAATCATGTTCCAGTAATTCAAAGAATCGGTTATGAAAACTGAAAGAGCTGGACTCAGGTCCTGAAATCAGCAAACAGCTGGTTGAGAATACCAAGCAACAAACAGATTAATTGCACTATTTTCTCTGGTAGTCACTTATGCACCAGCTGTAGCATGTCCCTTGCATAGGGCGAAAAAGGCAAAAGCCCAAGGACAGTAGGAAGCAACCCAGTAATAAGTCTTCATGCAGAGTTCTACTTTGAGAGTTCAAATTCAATAACAAAAGTAACCATTCCTATATTCATTGGATATATATAGTTTACAAATCTATTGCAAATATGTTAACTCTGCTAAAACCCACATAAAAGATCTAGGAGAGAGAAACCAATATTTATCTTCTTTTTATAAATTTGAAATGGAGTTTCATAGAACTGCAAATATATATATATATATATATTTATATATATAATAACAGTATATTTTTAATTTCTGTGATAAAAAGAATGCAGTAGTAAGAAAAGTTAAGATTATGTGGCATTAGTGGCAAAATACTGATGAGCACAAGTAATGCAAAGGGGCTTTAATATGAACTGTTCCCTATAGTGTCTCCTAACTGACTTCGGAAGCTCGTATACTCTCATCTTTAAGTAACAAATAGACATGTGCTCCTTTCAAGTTGCAAGAGTATTTTAAGTGACATGAAATTATTGTTAAGAGTAATGTTTCTATTTATATACCAGGAAATACATTATGTAAATGGAAGAAATATCCCTCTTACCTGCTTAGTGTGTGTGTGTGTGTGTGTGTGTGTGTGTGTGTGTGCACAATTGCTTCTTCCATTCATTCTGAGATAATGACACAGTTAGACCCATTTACTAAACCCAGGATATATTTCCACAGAGCACTACCTCTCAATTGAAACCTGACATTAAGGTGATTCATTGATACTGCATTGCCACTATGCTGTCTTTCCAACTAGTTGCACAAAACACAGCAGCAACACAGAGCTTTGTGTTGAGATGTGAATGTGTTACAGACAGGGAAATGTGTTTTCAAAGAAATAAGACTTTGGTAGCATACAGGTTGGATGGCTTTGAAAATTGGGCTTTGAAAATTGGAGTGCAGTTGATTCCCCAAGCATTACAGACTAAGTAAACAATTCATTTGTTTACACTTATTTGTGAACAGTTTAACCTCAGCTGTCCTCTTTGGTAATGTCTTCTGCGTCAGTTTGAAGCACATCTTGTGACGGATTAAAGAAGTATGTCTGATAATATAAACCAGAAGCATGGTTTTATAGAATCATCCCTGCCCTGAATTTACCTTGTCTCCTAAATGTAAGTGAAAGAGTAAATGGTGAAAGAGAAAATGAGAAGAGGTAGAGAAAGGAAAGGAAAACTTTGCCCTGCTCTTTTGTATTGATTAATTTATTGATTGTATTTAACTCTATTTGGCAAGTACGTAGAATGCTGGTTCATTTTTGCGTTTAGCAAAGTTGGGAATTTCTGGCTTTCAAAATTTAAATGCTTCTACAAACCATGAACAAATGACCCACCTATCTTAAAGTTGTTAATGGACATGTTGATTATACAATCTTAGCTCTAAATGTCAATTTAATATACATTATACCTTGGTTGATCAGTAACCTTGATCATCTCTAACCTGCCCACTCTGTATCGTCCCCCTTTCTCCACCTTTGTCATATTACCCTTCCATGATTAATTTCATGGAAAAATGACATATAAGATTTATAAGAAGTTTTAATAAGGCTAACAGTTATCATCAAATTACTTCATATGTGCCTCTTTCCCACATTCAAAAGTTTCCATATTTAGCCTTTGCAAATAGTGTGTTAGTGAACATAGGGGTGCACAGTTTTCAAATTAGTTTTTTCGTATCCTTTGGCTAAATACCCAGAAATGGGATTATTGGATTATCTAGTGGATCCTTTTTTAAATTTTTTGAGGAACCTCAATACTGATTTCCTATTTTGGCTCACCAATTTAGGTTTCTACCACCTGTACATGGGGTTTTCTTTTTCTCCACTTACTCACTCTTAGTGTTTCTTGACTTTTTGATAATAACTACTTTAACTGGGGTTAGGTGAAATTTCTTTGTGATTTTGACTGCATTTCCTTAAAGATAAGTGATAAAGAATATCTTTGTGTGTATGTGTAATAACCATCTATGTATCTCCTTTTATGACCTGTTGATTTAGATGCTCTGCCCAAATTTAAATCAGTTTGTATCTTTATTTATTGTTGAGTTGTATGGAATATTTATATATTTTGGATAATTCTTTCTCTTATTTGTGCTAGGTAGATAACTTTTCCCATTCATTTAAATGATTGTTTCCTTTGTTGTACAGAAAGAAGACTTTTACTTTGAGGTAGTCCCATTTAACTATATTTTGTTTGGCTCCTCTTGCTGTTGAAGATGAATCCACAAAGACATCACTGAGGCTAATAACAAAGAGTTTATCACCAATGTTTTCTTTTATTTATTTTATAAATTCAGTTCCTACAGTTAATCTTTTACCCATTTTGAATTAACTTTAGTATAAGGTATAAGATAGTGGTCTAGTTTTATTCTTTTGTATGTGGCTGTCCAGTTTTTGTAACACAATTCATTAAAGAGATTATCCTTTTTGTATTTTCTTGTTTCCTGTGCTATAAGTTAATTTTGCATATGGGTTTTTTTGGTCTCTCTAATCTATTTCATTTATTTGTGTGTCTTGTTTTAATGCCAGAACCACAGTGTTTTGATTAATATTGCTTTACAATATGGTTTGAAATCAAGGCATGTGATGCCTCTACTTATCTTCTTCCTCGAAATCCTTAAGGATGTTCCATGTGCACTTGAGAAGAATCTGTATTCTGTTTATTTTTGGATGGAATATTCTATACATATCATCTATGTCCAAATGGTCTAATTTATGTTAAGTCCTCTGTTTCCACGGTTTTCTGTCTGGAGATTCCAATCTTTGATGAAAGTGGGCTTTTAAAGTGCCCTATTATTACTGTGTTGCTGTTAACCTTTATCTTAAGATATGTTAATATTTGGTTATATATCTTGATACTTAAGTATTGGATACATATATATTGATGATTGGTCTATCTTTTGATGTATTAATCACCCTGTCACTATATATGTCCATTTTTGTTTTTTAGTAGTATTTGTTTAAAAATCTATTTTGTTTGATGTAATTACAGCAGTGCCATTTTTCTTCAACTCCATTTACATGCATATTTTTTCCATTCATTCACTTTCAGTCTGTGAGTGTTCTTATCCCTGAAGGAGTCTCTTGTAGGCAGCATTTAGTTGGGTCTGCATTTTTCTCCAATAAATCACTCTATACCATTTGATTGGAGAGTTTAGTTCATTTATACTTACAATTGAATATGTGTCTGTGTTCATTGCCATTTTGCTAGTTGATCTCTGATTGTTTTCTTTGTTCTTTCTTTCTCTTTCCTTAATGTTTCATATTTTTGTTCAGTAGTGTGTTTATGTCACTTTTTTATCTTCTTTGTGTTTTTACTATAAGTTTGTCTTTAGGTTACCATGAATTTCAGATGTCAGATCTTATGTATATATTGATCTGTATTGAGTTGATAATTATTTATATTTGAACACGTTCCAAACTGTGCATTTTTACTCTTAACCATGTCTAATGCTTTTGATGTCTCATTTTACATCTTTATGTTATATAATTCCCTTGGCTATTTGTTGCAGCTCTAGCTAATATCACTACTCTTGTCTTTTAATCATTGCTTGATATATGATCAGTCAGCTACTTTTACTGTGCATTTATTTCTTAAAGAGATTTTTTTTTCCTCTTTTTCATGTTTTCTTGCTTTCATTTAGTGCCAATTCACTTTATTTATTTATTTTTTTAATTTTATTTATTTATTTATTTTAAATAATAAATTTTATTTTTATATTCCCCCATACAATTGCAAACGCCCCATTCTGACCCCAATCCTTCCCCTCCTGCCCCCCACCCCCAAAAAGTGTCTCTGGTTCATAGTTTTTTGTTGATTTTGATTTTCACTTTCTTATATTCATTTTCCTGGTCCCTTATTTAAGTTTTCTAGATTCCTGCTATGAGTGAGACCATCCGGTATTTTTCTTTTTCTTTTTGGCTTATTTCGCTGAGCACGATCCCTTCCAGCGCCATCCATGTTGCTGCAAATTGCATGTGTTTATCTTTTTTGAATGCTGAGTAATATTCCATGGTATATATGTACCACATCTTCTTGATCCAGTCATCTATTTTTGGGCATTTGGGTTGTTTCCAAAGCTTAGCTATTGTAAACAGTGCTGCTATAAACATAGGGGTGCAGGTGCTCTTTGGAATTGATGTTTCTGTGTCCTTTGGGTAAATACCTAGGAGTGGAATTGCTGGATCATATGGAAGCTCTATGTTTAGTAGGTCCAGAAATCTCCACACAGCTCTCCATAGTGGTTGGACCAGTTTGCACTCCCACCAACAGTGCAGAAGAGTTCCTTTTTCTCCACACCCTCGCCAACATTTGTTGTTGCTAGTTTTTTTAATATGTGCCATTCTCACTGGTGTGAGATGGTATCTCATGGTAGTTTTGATGTGCATTTCCCTGATTACAAGTGATGTTGAACATTTTTTCATATGTCTGTTGGCCATTTGTATTTCCTCTTCAGAGAAGTTTCTTTTTAGCTCTTCTGCCCATTTTTTAACTGGATTATTTTCTTTGTTGTTGCTGAGTCTCATCAACTCTTTGCAGATTTTTGTGATCAGTCCTTTATCATTAGTGTTGGGTGCAAAAATGTTCTCCCAGTTGGTGGGGTTTCTCTTTGTTTTTGTTATTGTCTCTTTTGCTGTGCAGAAGCTCTTTAATTTGATGTAGTCCCAGCTGTTGATCTTTGCCTTCACTATCACTGCTTTGGGTGATGTGTCTGTAAAGATGTCTTTGATTGTCCACTCTCACCACTGCTTTTCAATATAATACTGGAAGTCCTAGCCAGAGCAATAAGACAAGAGAAAGACATCCAAGGAATCCAAATAGGAAAAGAAGAAGTCAAACTATCACTATTTGCAGATGATATGATAATATACATAGAGAACCCCAAAATCTCCACAGAAAAACTAATTCAACTCATCAATCAATTCAGTAAAGTGGCAGGATACAAAATCAACACACAAAAGTCAGTAGCCTTCCTATACACAAACAATAAATCTGAAGAAGAAGAAATAAAAAAAACCATCCCTTTTATTATTGAAACAAAAAAAATCAAATATTTGGGAATAAATCTAACAAAAGAGGTAAAGGACCTATACAAAGAAAACTATAAAACACTGTTAAAAGAAATAGAAGAAGACACAAAGAAATGGAAAGACATCCCCTGCTCATGGATTGGAAGAATAAACATTATTAAAATGGCCATCCTACCAAAAGCAATATACAGATTCAATGCTATTCCAATCAAAATCTCAATGGCATTCTTCAAAGAAATAGAACAATTATTGATGAAATTCATATGGAATCACCAAAAACCCCGAATAGCCAAAGCTCTACTGAAAAAAAAAAAGAAGGAAATGGAGGCATCACATTCCCAGACTTCAAACTATACTACAAAGCCATAATCATCAAAACTGCATGGTATTGGCACAAGAACAGACATACAGACCAATGGAATCGAATAGAAAATCCGGAAATAAACCCACAGATTTGTGGTCAACTAATCTTTGACAAAGGAGCAAAGACTATGCATTGGAGCAAAGAAAGTTTGTTCAATAAATGGTGCTGGGAAAACTGGGTCGCTACATGCAAAAGAATGAAGCTTGACCACTACCTCACACCATACACAAAAATCAACTCAAAATGGATTAAAGAACTAGACATAAGACCTGAAACCATAAAATACATAGAAGGAAATATAGGCGAAACACCATGGGATTTGCCAATTCACTTTAGATGAGTCTCTTTAGCATTTCTTGCAATGCTGGCTTAGTAGTGATAAACTGCTTTAGCTTTTGCTTGTCTGGACAGCAGCTTTCTAGGTATAGAAAATTTTGGGTCAAAATTTTTTTCCTTCTCAGCCCTTTGTCTATGTTATGACACTCTCTTCTGGCTGGAAAGTTTCTGTTGAACAATCTGCTGATAGACTTACTTTCTCTGGCTGATTTTAAGATCCTTTTCTTTATCTATATTTTATTTTGTCATTTTAGTTATAATGTTTCTTGGTGTGGGTTGCTTTGTGTTCCTCTTATTTGGAACTCTTGATTTCCTATACTTGAATGTCTGCTTCTTTCCCCTGATTAAGGAAGTCTTTGGTGATCATTTCCTCAAATACAAAATTTTTTCTGCCCCCTCTCTCCCTTCTTTTGTGGCCCCTGTAATATGAATGTTATTCATTTGCTATTGTCTCAGAGATCTCTTAGGGTATTTCATTTTTCTTGCATTTTTTTTTCATTTTGCTGTTCTGAGTGAGATTTATTGCTTTATTTTTCAGTTCATTAATTTGTTCCTCTGTTTTATCAATGTGTTGTTGCAGTTCTCTATTATATATTTTAGTTATGTTATTGTATCTGTTAGCTTTATGATTTCTTTTTAGATCTTCTTTCAATCTTGAGTTCATTCATTCTTCTCCTGGATCAATGAGTATCTATCTAGTCATTACTTTGAAATCTTTCTTAAATTGTTTGCATGTCTTCATTTGTTTAGGGTCTTTTTCTGCAATTTTGTTGGCTCTTTTATTTGGGGAATATTCTTCTCCCTCCCCAACCCCCGCCTTTTCTTGCTTCTTTGAGCTTGATTTTGTTTTAGACAATTTTTCTTCCTGTTCTAGTGTTTAGGATTTGGTCTTTTGCAGGTGATGTTATGTGGAGTTCAGGAGCACCATCCCACTGTGGTGTCTCAATTTAGTCATTCAAGGTGTAACCCCTTTGTGAGCTGTACCCACATGCCTGTGGTTGGGACAGCACTGTGGGTAGAGTTGTCAACCCTAATAATCAGTGGTGCATTTGTTGGGTTTGGCTTCAGCCCTGGGAAAAAAAATATGCTCAGTGGGTGGTGTAGTGGGCCCAGGGTTGGCAGTGGGATGTACAAAGCTACTTCTGGTTTGGCTTGCCTTCATTACTCGCTGGGCTGGGAGCAATGCATAGTGCTGAAAGTCTATTGTTAGCTGTCACATGAGTGATTAGCTATAGGAGAAATGGCACTTTTTTAGCTAGCTAAGTTTCAGGAGGTGCACCTGTTTAACTCAGCTGCTACAGAATGTGCCCATGTGGTTCAATGGCTGGGGTCACTGGGGATGTGCTAGTCTAGATTATTCCCTAAAGTTTCTTGCTTCCAAAACCATGTCCTAAGGACTAAGGATGGTATCTGGGATGCCTTAGCCTTTGAGTCAGGCACTGTTTAGATCAGTGTATTACTTTGGATTCCAGGGCAAATGAATCTGAAGATTTATTTGGAACTGCTACTTAGTCTCAACTATTCCCCTGGTTTGCTCTGCTTACTGCTATCTAATCTTTAATGCTGGATTCCAGGGGCCATCCCTGCTATGCTGGATACTAGGATTGGAGTGCTGGATGTTAGGTATAATCCTCTCATCCTTGCTTTCCAAGAAGATTCAATACCTTGGCAATCTCTTCCTGATTGTGCCTAGGTGCCCCTACAATGGGGTTTCTTGGGGAGAGTGTCTATCTCTCCTATCTGTTTTAATGCTACTGTTTTATTTATTTATGTGTCTGTCTGTCTGTCTAGCTCTGTTAGTCCAGGTTTCAGCACTGTTTCTGTGTAGATTAATCTATATTTAGGTGTCAATTTGTTGGGATCATGGGAGGAAGTAAGCACAAGTTTTCCCTATTCTGCCATTTCTAGTGAACCTAATTATGCATTATAATAAGTGTATTTAGATGAATAAAATTGTTTTGAAATTATGTTTTCCTGCATAATATTTGTAGAGAGTTCTCCAGTTTCTTTTATGAAGTTATTATAACTGTTACCATGCCTGTTTCTGCTATTTTCCCCCACCCCCATGATGACTGTGTTCTTTGTTTTACCAGTAAAACAAAGTTTGGTTTGGGTTTTCTTAATTTGGAAGCAACTCTAGTTTCTGCTGGTTGTTTTAAATATAGGTATTATTATTATTTAGATATACCAAGCTAAGCAGATCAGGAATTGACAGTCATCAAAAAGATAGTTTGATAAGGTAGTTTGCTATATTCACAGATCTATTGTGAGGTTGCACAGGAAGGCAATGGAGGCTGTCAAGGAGTAGCTCAAGCAGGGTAAGGGAGGAGGATTGTGGTTAGGAGCCTTTATTGTTTCCAAAGGAAGGAACAAATGAGGTAGTTAAAATTTATGCTGGATTGACTGAATAATTTCATCAGGCTCTGGGACAAAGTGTTACACCTACTTTTCTTTCCTAATTAAATAATTGTTTTGGGAATAAAGGCTCTGAATTGGTTGGTATGCATGAGAGAGGCATGCTCCAGAAGAATTGAGTTGTCTGTGATCTCTAGAATTGCTAACTCTGGTAGACACATTCCCTCCAGAGTCAACAAGTTCCCCCAAATATCAAAACAGCAGAAAATAAAAGTAAAACACAGGCATAGTAAGGAGGTGGATAAACATATTGGTTATGAATGGTCTAGAGTTGGACCAATAGAAATGATCAAAATTTTCCTTTTCATTTAAATAATCTATATGAAATGTTCTGAGAACCACATTATTGCCTTGCTCTTTGGAGAGTGGTTAAAATTCCTTTTACATTATATAAGGAACATCTTGATTGATAGTATATTCATTTTCTGTGATAAAGAAGCTCATGGCATAAACGTGCTGAAGGTGCCAGGAATCTTCAGGTTACTCTGCCATGCACAGTATAAAATTTCTCATTACAATGCCTCAATTTTGGAATTTGTGTATTGAGAGTAAATATAGTTTTTCTGGTTGCCTAATGAGGTTAGTTGTGAAAATCAAATCAAGTAAGCACTTGGAAGATCATATTACATTATAAAACACTGAGTACAATTATTGACTCTGACCATGCCATCTGTCTAGCACAATTAAGGATATCCCCATATATATCTGTCTAGTATCTAAAGTTAACAAATCCTATACTTCTCTTTCTCTTCAAAAAATGGCATGAACTTTTGCCCTTAATGACATTGTTAAGTCTTCCAATCATCAGGAAGAAACATGGGCAGATTTTTTTGTTTACCTCTGTCCACTTCTCCACATGCCAGTCAGTATCTAGTCATTTGGCTGTGTATCCATCTCTACCCCAGGTCATATAATCACAGCTCTCCCTTAGCCTGTGTGAAACTTCCCCTAACTTAGCCACTTACTTTTAATTTCCTATCTTCACTTGTAACCTAAAAACTGCTCAACCAGAGAGACTTTTGACTTACTGGTTGGGGATGTGCGGTTTCTTTTCTTTTTATTTATTTATTTATTTTTAAAAAAGATTTATTTATTTATTTATTTATTTATTTATTTATTTATTTATACAAGCACTGGGTACAGTCAGAAGCATGGGAGGGTGAGAGAATTCACCAGAGCCAGAGCGGGGAACAGAACAGGCAGAAGGACCGAAGTACGCTGCTGAGGGGAGCAGCAGGCGGCAGGAGAGGTCTGCATGCCATGTGGGGCCCTCCTCCGGTGGCCGGGGAGCAGCTGGGGATTGAACTGGCACTGCAGAGGCTGCGGGTAGCTTGGCAACCCAGCGCTCAACCGCTGCGCCACCAGGGAGGCCCTGTTTCTTTTCTTTTTAATTAGGATGTGTGGCTTCTTTGCCTCTGGGCCCTGTAACACTTAATTTTCCTTTTCCTTATTTTGTCCTCCCTCCCCCCAGCCTAGTATGTTGTGATGTTACAATGCTCCAAGGAATGATTTGGGAAACCTGGGGAAAACCTGAATAGAGGTATTAAATTATGGTCATCATTCTATGTAAAGCAAGGCAGCCACAGAGAAGGGTGATGAGTAATGTTTACAGATATGCTGCTTGACTTCATGTTTCTTTCAATTCATGTTACTTTAATTTAGATAGAAAGAAGTTGTTCCTTGTCTTTAAAGTCAGAGGGAATTTCTCTGGGCATGAATTGGGAATTTCCCTGGGAAACGTAGTCTTCTGATTTTGTCTAAAGGAGGACTGTGCTGTATTTCATTATCAGTCATTCTTGACCCAGGCAAGCTTCTATAGTTAGGTCAGAGTGCTCTTCTCCCTTGCTGGGAGGGAAAGTGAGTCAAATCTCTTCTGTAAATGCCCATCAACACAATGTTTTTGCCCTACATCATTAGCTTTTGTCCACAGTCACAGAAGTGATCAATGCCACAATGGGGCACTGGACCCTTCTGAAAAGTGATGTTATTAACCTTCTGACTGAGACTGAAAGCAGTGTGGATAATAGGGGAGTTCCAAGGAGCAAAAAGGACATGAAACCCTTTGCCTATTTTCTGTCACTTGATGCCCTGAGGTTTCTGTCTTCACATGTTTATGAAATAATGACATGAAAAAGCAGAGAACATTCTTAAATTTGTAAGGTAATTCATTTTAGATCAACAGATGGGTATGAATTGTATATATGTAGATATATGATATACAATGTATACGTGATGTATAATTGCATGACATAATTACAGTTATATAGTTCTTTATGTTCAGGTGTTCATATATATCACATAAATTGTATATGCTAATTATATATATATAAATGCACATGTGGTATACATATGTACATCATGAAATATATACACCTTTTATTATTAAAACTTTGAGCTCTGGGGAGCAAATCTGTACTTTCAAATTCTGTCCTATAGGCAAGTTATTTAACCACTTTGTAACTCAGTTTTCTCATGTGTAAAATGAGGAATAATGATAATTGTGTTTTATACATAAATGAATAGTGCAGTTTGTATCATGGCAGTCAGTAAATCTTTAATGTGGAGTTACAATAAGAAGAAAGATCAGGCACAGGAGGAAGAAAAAGAAAGGGTAAGAGAAGGAAGAGAAGAAATGATCAGTTTTTAATGGAAAGACTAGAGATATTGAAAAGCAGAGATCTTGTATTATACAGATTTACAGTTCTTGCAAGATTTAGATGATAGAAAGTATAGTACTTGTTCAAGGATATGGATAAGTAAGTAATTGGATACAAAGAATTACCAAAATTATAGTTAACCACAGCTGACTAAGGCAGGGCTTATGCTGGCTAAGCACTGCAGTGAATTCATTAGTTATTTTTGGTGTTATGAAAATTCAATCTCCAATATAAAAATGTGACCTTCCAAATTTGGGGGCACAGAAAGTATTTGGTAATTATGAATGGAGGACAAGAGGGAGATACACCATTCTTGTCACCATGATATATATCTTCTCATTTTCTGCACAGTGTACCTATTTCTGATTGCAGTAGAATCACTATCAAATCCCCTGGTCTCCCTCTGTTCTCAATGCCTTGCTGGCTCCCTGCGGAATGTGACAAGTTTCTGGAGACATATCAGGGTGTAAATGTGACATGACCATAGTGGATATTGTATGGTTTCCCAACCATAAAAATCTGATAATGCATTATTTGTTGGAAAAACATTTGCATTTTAGAGTATCATTGAGCCCTAGGACATTCCTAGCATTTCATTCATCTCTTAAAATAAAATTATACAATTTTAATTAACTTTTCATAAATATGCATTTATATCTATATTTAGACTCTAGGAAATAGTTATTCACAATAATAATCTTGGTGAATAAATTTTTTTAACAAATAATTTTAAGATTACCTTTCCCAGTGTTATTTCCTTGACCAATAAATGTAAGCAAGTCTTTGTAATTCAGCAGATGCTATTGCTGGCTGACAATTAGGAATATTGCTCTTAAGAGTTTGGATTGGAAAATTAAAAGAATTTTAAAATAACTTCTTAAACATATAAGTAGTTTGAATTACCTATATTTATAATTATATGAATTAGTAATTTCTCTTCTGTACTGCTACTTTTGGGATTATTGTTTATTTCCAGTAGAACAAGTAATTGTGAAATTGCTCTAGAGTACAAAGAAAATGACAATTTATTTCTTGATTCAAACATTAATTCCCGGGGCCTCCCCAGTTGCACAGCGGGTTGAGCGCAGCACTGTGAAGCTGTCTGCAGCCTCTGCAGCGCAGGTTCGATCCAGGCCAGCTGGTGAGAATCCCACATGGCTCAGCAGACATCTCCTGCCTTGCCCGCTGCTCCCTTCAGCAGTGCTTTTGGTCTGTCTGCCTATTCTGTTCCCCACTCTGTCTCTGGTGAATTCTCTCACCCTCCCGTGCCTCTGGACTGTACCCCAGCAATTGTATAAATAAAAAAAAATCTAAAAAGATATAAAAATAATGTGGAAATGTCTTTATGATATGGAAAGACATTCATTTAAAACAACAACAACAACAACAACAACAACAAGCATTAATTCCCCAAAGTAATTATTCTCAGATTTATTCTCCTAGGCCTACATCACTGTTCCCATCTGATGCTGATCTTGGTTGAGTTTGCCTTTTGGGGAGAGATGAGGAAGAGAGACTTGTATAATCTAAGTACACATGCACTTTCCAAACAAGGTTTGTATATAGAATTTAATTCCTTGTGTGAATGTGTTCCATGACTGAAACTGTAATTGCACTGAATACACAATCTGCTGCAAAAATAACCAGATTGTCTGCCTGAACTCAGACATTAATATCTTTGACTTTAAAGAGATATAAAGCTATCTTTCAGGAATACTGCACTTAAGAAGAAAATTTTCTTTATTGAGATAAGTTATTGAGATAAGTATCCTTTATGATGTAGCTTCTATTTATTAGAAAAATAATGAATTATATTTATGGAATTATTGTCTAACATTAGGTTAAGAGCTTGATGCTTATAGAAATTAATTATACTGTTGACAAATAGCAGAAGTCAAAGACCTTGAAAACTGTGATGAAAACATATCAAAGTAATGCAAACAAAATAAAAAATTCTGTAATCTCTGTAAATCATCACCATGACCAATGCTTGGGCTTATACCCCACTGAGGAGGTGAAGAATTATCCCAGCTCTTACTGAATTTGCTAAATGTGTGCACATAAAGTTATTGGATTGCTAAGGTCCATCAGTTCCTGAGGGAAAAACACTAGGCTGTGAAGAAGAAGTGATTTTTGTTCATTCACATAAGGAAGGAATGAACACCTCACCAAAAAATAACCAAGACTGTATACCTAGAAAAAATCTGTTGTATAAGGGAGGCTTACAGAGTGAAAGCTAATGACTTAACAAGGCAGCTGAGGGGAGATCAGGACAAACAAAGGTGGTGTCAGAAGACTGTAGGGGATGGGTAGAGTGATGATGAGGTAAAAGAGAAAAGTCCTTTGACTTTTCAAAGGACCAACGACTGTATAGGCCAATCTTAAAAGACCAGCAATCAGATGAGAGTTGTACCTTTAATGACAGCATTATTGGAGCATGTCCTATGGATATAAATCTTGTTTTATTTGTGATAATGATATGAATCTGACTTTTCTCTTTCATGTTATGGTCATGACACAAGAAGTATTAATTTCTCTCAGTGAGAAAAATCTTCAATATCATGGGTGAAGCCTTGATATTTGGTTAACTTAAGTATCTCAGACAGTGCCAGCAAATGAATAGTCTCAGACCTCTGGTGCTAGAGAGACTGTTGACTAGATATCAAGTCTGGCTTAACACACACACCACACACACTTCATGCTTTAGGTTATGTACAGCCTTGGGAAGATAAATAGTGAATGAGGAAATGAGTTAGAGGGAGATGGACAGATGAGGGAATTTTGTTGTCAATAATAGGCAAGAGATAGGTAAATAATAACTGAACAGTGATCAGGATGAGCTATGTGAAGATTCTACTGAGAAGCAAAAATTAGGATAGGATAAAATTATAAATCAGAACATTTAGAAATATGCTTGTTTATCTTGACTATAGAAGTGAGTAGGTGAGAAAGGAGGGTAAAAATGTCCTATATTAGGGATTGGGGTCAAAATAAGGAGGTTGCAATTGTATGGGGAATATAAAAATAAAATAAAAAGAAATGTCCTATATTGTCAAAGTTGGTTGACATTTTTAATGTTGACAAATTCTAAGAAAATATTTATAATTCTGAATTTGCAACCTATTATGAACAATGAATCTAATAAGATATTTACTTGGACACATATTGCTAAAGATAAATCTGTTATTTAACCTAATTTGTATTTTTCAATTAATTATGGCTCATTAAGGTTTAAGAGAGAAGTATCACTTGTAGTCAGGGTTTACTCATATTCTGGGAACACTCCCAAGCAAGCAAGAAAAAAGTAATTTTAGGAAGTCTTAAGAGGTGATAAATAGTAAGAGCTGCTTTACTTTTGGAAACCAGGACAGAAATACAGGATACCTATCTTCAACAGGATTTTAATTCAATATCATTCCTATTTTCCACATCCAACACTTTCCCCCCTATTCTGGCTATCTAGATTTTTGCCATCTCTCTTAAGCTGTATTTCTTTTCCAGTTGCTCCCCTCTAATATATAATGAACTTTCTAAAAACATTCCTGTATAACATCCTTCAGTTGTTCCTCAAAGTTTTCATTCTAAATTTGCTGTTTGCATGGGGTCCCATGCTATAGCTCTTGAATAATTCCACATGCCAGTCATCATGAACCCTGGGACATCTACCCAGTTCTACACTTTAATTATACACTTGAGCATCTCCATCATTCATCTGGAGTGAGGTTTTTGACCACCCTCTGCCCTCACTGAATGATCGCAGCGCTTATTTCATTGTATTGTCATTGTCATATCGTTTTCCCTGACTTGATTCCTTAAGGATAAGAATTCTGTCTCATTTATCTTTGTATTTCCATTGCTTGGCACAGTAACTGGGAGTCCAGGCCATCCAATAAAAGATCATTGAATAAATAAGTGGACTGTGACTTGGCAAGGACCATATTTTTGCCAAAAGGCAGGGCTTCTGGAACTTGCACATGTTTTGAGTTAGGATAATCCTTAATGCCCTCATTCTAATTAACCCTCTATTAGGGCAATGTGGGAAGGGCTAGTAGTTGAAGGTCACACTTCCTGCTCTGTCTTTAAAAGTCCCTCATCCAAAGGCTACAATGTAATCTGTCTCCTCTAGACTACTTTTAAAAGATATTTGGATTATTTTTTTCCTGAGGGAGGTGCGATAGGTTGTAATGAGTCATCTCAATGATTTTCTCTCAGGCACATTTGGAAGCAGTAGTAACTTACATCCAGGACCTGGAACTCTGCTCTAACAAGTACCTGGGTGAAGTTACATCTATAATATGCCTGGTTCAGTCTTGGCACTAAGATTTTCTAAGTAGCTATTGAAAGAGTATAAATCTCTTATTCATAATAATGACCTTATTAGCAGTTAGTTTTGTTAATTTATTTTCTTTAGTCCAAACCTGTGGCTATTAAATGGAAATCACAGAAGTGTGAAGAAAAATTATGATAGAAGATTCTGTAATAAGGAATCTTAATTATTCTGTTCATTTAGCATTTTGAGGATGCTGATATTGGATGCCAATCTGCCTCTCCATTTTTGAGATTCTTTTGTTAATCTCATTTTTCTATTTGTTATCTCATTTTTTTCTATTTGTTATCTCCATTTTTTATAATACCCATCTTACCCCACAATTTTCAGAATACAATTATAGCAGATGGAAGGAAATTTGCCAAAAATGAAATAATGTGCTCTTTAAAATCCTTTTTATTTACAAAAAGGATTCACTGAAAAGGAGAGTATTTCTGGGAAGAAAAAAAAAATGGACTGAGAAGTATAACTAACTGATACTAATAATTTTTTTTAAGTCCAATTAAGGAGAAGTCACTATTTTCTCGTAGTGCAACAGTCTGTATTAGTAAATGAAAGGTTTAGTTATGAAGCAATGAAACTTTATTTTATTGCGGCCTCTTAAAATTAGTCACCTTTTCCTGAGTCATTTGCATCTTCTGTTTGACCGCACATAGATCACCTATGATAGTGGAGAGAAATCAATACTTCCAATCAGTTTTTTTGTGATTCATACAGAGACATCAGTGACTAATTTTCACTTTATTGCACGTTATGAGAAGAATATGTGAAAGATAAAGTTGTTATTCTAGATGGAAAATTTTCTGGATAACTCTAACTTCTAAAGTCCTTTTAGTCTTTTTCTGAGGCTGAGTTCTGAGGATAAGACTTGGAAAAGATATGTCCATTTTGATTATTTTATGATTACCAGTACAAATTAAGTAGAAAATAAGATTTGATGGCTAAAGCTAGAATTTATTACTAAAAATAAAAGTTAGATAGCGGGCCTCCCTGGAGGTGCAAGGAGTTAAGATGCAACCTATGAAGCTACCTGCAGCCACTGCAGCACAAAAGTTTGATCCCCAGCCAGGGAGAACCCCACATGGCGCAGCAGACCTCTCCTGTCATGCCTGCTGCTCCCCTCAGCAGTGTATTTTAGTCAGTCTGCCTGTTCTGCTCCCTACTCCGTCTCTGGTGAATTCTCTCACTCCCCTACACCTTTGGTCTGTACCCCAGTTCTTGTATGCATAAATAAATAAATCTTTAGGAAAAAAAAGTTAGATAGAACTAGTGATTATATTGGAAAATAAGTAGGATGATCTCAGTAGTACCGAAATGGATTTCCAGGCTGAATTTAGTTGTCCACTAATTGTATTCAAGGCAGAAAAGTAATCAGCATACTGTTTGGCCCTTTTGCATTCATTAAATGTTGATATCATTTCTTTTTGCCTGAAGTTGTATGTTTAATCTACCCATAAGTTCCCCGCCTTGAATCTGTTTTTCTTCTATTTAACCCAATTAAATAAAAAATAAAGAAACTGTTAGAAATTTTCCATTTCACCTAAAGATATGTGATTATGGCTTATGTTAAAGTGTCCTTCCTCCTTCTCCCCCCAACTCCTAAGCCTGAGATATATGTCTTTGGAAATCAAGTCTGAAAGTATGGATTTATATATGCCTGGGTCATGCAAATATTTTTATTGGCCCCATGAGATCCCTAGAAGTCTAATCTGAGTTGAAGAAATACAATTTTTTCAAGATTTCCCTTTTCTGATGTAATTGAAATACACAGTGAATTGTTAAGTTATAAGTTCTACTTTCTAATCATTACATCATGTTCATGATCTCTACAGTGCTAACTTCCACAAAGTGGGAAGGTTTCACTTCTCACTCAAGTCAAATACATATAACCAGAACATGAATTTACTAGGAGGAAGCCACATTATACTATTGGAAGCATACTATTCAATTGGCAGAAAAAGGGGGAAAGTAACAAACCTTTTGGCAAAGTTTAGGAACCTTGGCACCAGACTGGGAGGGACTGGTACAGGGAGTTCCTGGCATCTGTCCAATCTGCAGGGAGGGAAGCAACACTTCTCAGAGGAGGGTTCCAAGTGGCTCTCACCAAGTCCTGGAGAAGCTTCCAGGGCTCCAGGCGTAGGATCCATAGGCACTGCGTCAAATCCAGTCAAATTTGGCAGCTGTTTGTACCACTTGTCAGACACATATTATCAGGGCTACATGTTAATTTTAATTTAGGCTGGCCTCTCAGTACAACCATGTTTTAATCTGTCCTTGCCTTTCTGATTATTAGTGTATTTATAAAGATATGGGTCTTTCTTTTTAATTGATAGCTTAGGTTGCTCTATTTTAGTTCCCCCTACATTTCTAACCATTGGAGTCACTACAATGTAAAGGTTTTTAGAACATTAGAACACATTTAGGGGCCTCCCCGGTGGCGCAGCGGTTGAGCGCTGGGTTGCGAAGCTGCCTGCGGCCTCTGCAGCGCCAGCTCAATCCCCGGCTGCTCCCAGGCCACCGGAGGAGGGTCCCACATGGCACTTAGACCTCTCCTGCCGCCCGCTGTTCCCCTCAGCAGTGTATTTCGTCGGTCTACCTGTTCTGTTCCCTGCTCTGGCTCTGGTGAATTCTCTTGCCCTCCCGCGCTTCTAACTGTACCCAGTGCTTGTATAAATAAATAAAGATAAATCTTTAAAAAAATAAATAAATAAAATAAAACCTGCAGTACCATACACCTCATTACCTCAATAAAAATAATATTAAAAAAAAAAAGAACACATTCAGGGGGCCTCCCTGGTGGCTCAACGGATTAAGCACAGCACTATTTAGCTGTCTGCAGCCTCTGCAGCAGGAGTTCAATTCCTGGCTGGCCAGGGAGCAACACTCATGGTGAGGCAGACCTCTCCTGACTTGCCCGCTGC
Source organism: Talpa occidentalis (assembly GCF_014898055.3). Classification (NCBI taxonomy): domain Eukaryota; kingdom Metazoa; phylum Chordata; class Mammalia; order Eulipotyphla; family Talpidae; genus Talpa; species Talpa occidentalis. The sequence goes on from NW_023604972.1 coordinate 119,217,569, forward strand.
TCCCGTCAGCAGTGTATTTCAGTAGATCTGCTTGTTCTGCTCCCCGCTCTGTCTCTGGTGAATCCTCTCACCCCCTCCCCCACACCTCTGGCCTGCACCCCAGTTCTTGTATGCATAGATATATAAATCTTTAAAAAATAATAAAAAAAAAAACATTCAGAACACTATCAATTTACTGAACATGAGATAATATATTTTAATTGTTCAATGTTTTGGTCTCATACAAATCCTTTTGATATTACCAAGGATGTTTTTGTTATTGCACTGAAACTATGGGCAGACACTGATTACAGTAGATTGCCAATTGAAAAAAATTCAGGAAAACTTTGTACTCCTATACACACATACACAAATGACACATACATATACATATATTTCTGTAGACTCGAAAAATATCTGGTCTCATCATTTCCATTGAAATTTTTTAAAGGTATTTAGTAATTTATCCAATAATAAATCCATCAGCCGATAAGTCTAACTACCTTAGGCAGCCATTCTCAAAGAAAGTTCATCATCCATCCAAAAAAAAAAAAATCAAGATTTCTTAAGACCATTTAGTGCATACATTAGTGTTTTAATTTCTAGTGATTCCTCTGATCATCTGGATTTGACTTTGTAGCTTTTTGATAATGGCATTTTTGAGAATAATAATTCCCTAAAATAAGAATGCAAACATCGTTTGGTGAACAGAGTGGAAAATCAAATGAGTTTTTTCCTATGGAGAATGGCAGCTGTTTGCTTATCCTGTGAGAACTATACTATGATCTTTTTAGTTCTCTAGGCAGAAGAAAAATCCTATCCTCTCTCACATAGTCATAAATGCATGCTACCACTAGCAGCAATCTTTGTTATTAATCTTTTTTAATGCATTAGCAGATTTATAAAAAAATGTGTCTTTAGCTTGACACTTTCTTTATATATATATGTATGTTTTTATATCATTCTTTATTTTTGTACAATGTGTGGTTTCTCCTCTCAAATGTAGTGCCTGTAAAATTCCTACTACCAATTCACCTGTGCACCATCACCATAATCCCTTGTGCTCTTCCCTCCCCTGTTTTGATCCCTCTCTCTCCCGCCCCTGCAGCATGTCTCTAATTTATGGTTGCCTGTTAAGTTTTTTATTATATTTTTTTTTCCTGATCGCATATTTGGTTCTCCTAATTTCCTACGTTAAGTGAAACCTTCTGATAGTTTTCTTTTTCCTCTGGCTTAATTCACTGAGCATAATCCATTCCAGCTCTATCCATGTTGCTGTGAATGGCATGAGCTTATCATTTTTAGTTGCTGAGTAATATTCCATTGTGTATATATACACCACATCTTCCAGTCATTTATTTTTTGGGCATTTGGGTTGTTTCCATATCTTACCTATTGCAAATAGTGCTGCAATAAACATAGGGGAGCAAGTGTCCTTTTGGATTAATGTTTTTGTGTCCTTTGGCGAGATCCCTAGGAGTGGAATTGCTGGGTCATATAGTAGCTCCATTTTCAGTAGTTTGAGGACCCTCCAGACAGCTTTCCATAATGTTTGGACCAGTTTGCATTCCCACCAGCAGTGTAGGAGAATTCCTTTTTCACCGCACCCTTTCCAACATTTGTTGTTGCTAGTTTTGTTAATGTGTGCCATTCTCACTAGTGTAAGGTGATATCTCATTGTGGTTTTGATTTCCCTGATTATAAGTGGTGTTGAACCTTTTTTCATATACCTGTTGGCCATTTGTATTTCCTCTTTGGAGAAGTGTCTTTTTCCTCTTCTGTTTTTGAATTCAATTTACATTGAATCTGTAAATTGCTTTTGGTAGAATGGCTATTTTAATAATGTTGATTATTCCAATCCTTGAACAAGGAATGTATTTCCACTTTTTTGTGTCTTCTTCTATTTCTTTTAACAATGTCTTATAATTTTCTTTGTGTAGATCACTCACCTCCTTTGTTAGGTTTATTCCAAGGTAGCTTGATACTTTCTGTGTTTAGAATCAGTTCATTTTCCCCCTTAAATTGAAAATAAGTTGCCTTTCTTTTTAAGCAATGTAAGAGTAGGAAAAAAAACATTTTTATCAAATTATCAGGATGTTGTTTTTTTCCTCTATATGACTGGTCAACCAATTGATTCTAGGTTACCATATTATATTTCCTAAATCAGAACTAGTGAGATACCATAAAGTCAGAGGGGAATGCAGCACCAGAGCCTTGGTGAAAGACCCACCTTGAGGAGAGATGGAACATAGCCTGGGAAGAGAAACCAGCATGATACACTTGTAATAAGATTCTATGTAAAGCAGAAATGGGTATGTGTTCTGCCTCCAGCACTCCCTCTATGTACACCCACTGTGCACTTATGTCTGAGATGTAATACCTTAAGCACCTCAGGGGGAGGAACATAGAGGCAAATAGAAGGGAAACTTCATATAACTTAGGTTTTAACCATAATTGTGTAGACCCTGGTATATAAAAAAGAAAATTTAGAAGAGAGTTTGATGAAGAAGAATGAGTTATCTACTTATTTCCCCTCTCTTTCTTACTCTATCCACCATATATGAAAATATGAGCTTGGAAGAGGGGGAAGATCCTGAATAGGTTAGGGTGAGTAGTGTCCCTCTCTCTTTGGGCCCGAGTTATCTAGTGGAGGATGGAGGCCAGCTATCAACCTTAAATATCTGGAGCTAAGAGTAGAGAAGAGCTGTGTCATAATCTCCAACTATATTTCTGGAAGAACTACAGCAATCTTTGCCAAAACCGTGTAGAAGCCAGAGGGAGAATAAGGAAGAGAAAGTCCAGTGAAGTTAGCAGAGGGAGATAACTAGCACCTTATATTTAACTTTTAGTCCTCAAGAGTATAGTTCTGATATTTGGAGTCTGAGAATCATGAAAAATTTCCTACAATAATTATCTCAAAATCTGGTTCCCAATACTGGTATTTCTTTTCCCTAACTAGAAATGAGGGTGTTCTATGTTGCTTGGACAATGACTGGCTCTCCCATGCCCTTCACACACTGAGGCAGTCCATCTTTTTCCGACTTGGCTGGTAATTTCAGCAAACATTGGAAATGAGCACATCAGTGCATGACACATGGAGAAGGGGTTACACTCTGTAAATGTGTTGTACAATATTTTGCGACTAGCACGTTTGAAATGTGGCTACTCTAAATTGAGACTTATAAATGTGAATGTGAAAATTATAAGCCAGATTTCAAATATTGTGTTTGGTGGTAATGAGGGTGCATCTGACGTACTCTGGCAATATTTCAGACCAAAAAAACAACAGAACCACCCCAAGGCTCTCAGGTTGCAATAACAAAAGTTGGCTTACTCTCTGCAGCTTTGATGAAACACCTAATCAAATTAGATCAGTGAGAACCAGGCCAGTCAGGAAGTCCTGTTGAATCTCATTAGATCAATCAGTAACAGCTATTGAAACTGGCAGAGCACAATTTGAATATCATGAATGTAGGTACAGAGCTATTAAAGTAAAAGTAAATGTCCCATTTGAATAGAGACCTAAATACCTGATTAAGGACCGATTTCATAGAAATTTAAGTGGGTCTATCTGTAGACTCCATAGGTCCTAGCAGAGTTAGGTTAGCAGTGTCTCAAGTTCCAATCACAAGTCTTCCAATTTTGAATAACATGCAAGAGAGCTAACAAACCCCTTAAAGGATGTGGGAAGAGAGTAGGAGTTAAATTAAGTCATCTGGAGAGAGGCAGAGTAATTTTAGTTTCTAATAGTGGGATTTACCTACGGATAGCATTTGAAAGGATTAAGGTGTCAGGAGTGCCCTAGGAATGCTGTTTACATGCTTTTAAGTTTCTCTGCCATATTTTTATTCTCCGTCTAGGCATAGTTCTGCATTTGCATCAGTAATATTGGCACTGACTCAGGTTAGAGCTGTATGCAGAATTGTGTAATAGGCTACATCTCATTAACACACTTTAAAAACATTCTGCTCTCAGCAATGAAATGAACGTCTTTCTGGAAATAAATGCATGTGCTTAGAGTAAACCCATTAGTGAGATAGATAATTTGACCACAGGTATGGCATGCTGTAAACATTAATATTCTGTTTGGGTTATGAGATGAGAAAATCATATATTAATCATTGGGGAATTTGGAACAGATGGATACTTTGGGGCTTCTACAAGCTAGAAAACTAGGGAAGAGTCAGAAACGATAACTGTGTCAGACAAAAGTTACATCGGGTTGTATTTAATGGCCGAGAGGCAAAGAAAACCATGTTTGTGTCATTTGAAATTAGTCATAGTCAATGAAATTTACATCTGGATGTGTCCCTTGTGATGATTTTATCCAGTTCTTGTCTCATAGGTCGAAACAGGGAGGGCTTAGTTCTATGTCCTAGTGGTGAGATTAGAAACAGCCTTCCTGTTCAGTCTGATGTTCTTTCTACTGTTCTAAAGACTTGCCCTGATTTTCTTGTTCTTCATTGTTTTTGAGAGATTAATTTTCCAAATAATAAGCACAGGGGTACCGCCAACAGAAAGCCAGAGCATTCTGCACACTGAAAGTGTTGAGTAATCTCCTCTACCTTGTGCTAACAAGCAAATGGGCCCTGAGATAGACGATAACCTGCCCCAGGCCAACAGACAGAAAGGAGAGCCCGGCACTGGTGTCAACCTGGCTCTAGAGAGCAAATGTCCAGCATCACGTGGGCATGCACAGTGTGATCCAATCCAGTAAGAAGAAGGGTGTGAAAGATGTATAGTGTTAAGTGCATGATTTTTTAAAGTGAAAAATGTGGCGTTCTACTATTTCACATGGGAAATATGTTGCAATAACACACACACAAAAAACAAAATTAAAATAACAGATCTTGTTATGACTTAAGTCTTATTAGGAGCATGTGACCACGTTGTTTGGAGTCCCTCACTTTGTTTGAAGTTAACCACTACACTGGGGGTGGTAAAAGCATCCCCCATCTTTCAGGCGGGGATGTGCTGATGAGTTCTTTTAAAGTACAAACTGTACTGAATCTAATAGGAACAGTGACTTTTATGCTTCAGAACTAAATAGATTTAAAGAGTAGTCAGACAAATCTTTAAAATTTGGGTCAGGACAGCATGAAGGACAGCTTAAACAGAAGGCAGGAAAGATCACAAAGGAGTAAATGTACATTACTTTTAGCAGAATTCTGTAGCATGGTATATAATAAGGTATACTTCCTTTTTGGCTTTGTTAATGTTACAGTAATTTTTTATGTCAATAGTAATTTCTGTCATTTTCAAACCTTCCTTGGAAAAAAGATACATGGGGTTATTTTGTAGGTAGATAAAGAATATGAAAAATGATTTTCCAAAGGTCAAACTTCAATGTATCATTAAAGACAGGAAATGTGTTCAGAACACCCAAGTAATGCAGGACTCCTGGAGAGCCCCGGCATGCAAACGCCTTCATCCTTCACGACAACGTGAAGGCTGAAAGGCAGGAATGTCATGTGCAGCATAAGGGCCATTAACCAGATAGCGGACAAAAGTCTTTTCCAATGACTTCCAAATTAGAATTACAGGCTGCTTAGTTTGGGGGTTGCAATCACAATGCTATATGTTGTTTGTTTGCTTTATTGTTGCTATTGTTCATTTGTTTATTTTGCGGTTCTTCTTTATACATTTCCACAATGTTCTCTTTTCTTTTTTTTTCTTTTTTCCCCTTCGTTTTTTTTTTTATATCCTTTTCCCTAATCCTAACCCTAACCCTAACCCAACACAGTGTTCTCTTTTAAATTTAGAATCCACATAGATTCCAACATAGCTAAAAGGAAAAGCAAAAGAGTGTGTTTTCACAAGTTCACAAATCACCGAATCATCATCACCGATGCCCATTTCTGCCATACTGCCAGCCCCTGCTCTCTTCTAATCATTATGCCAGCTGGGAGCTTGAGCAGCAATGACTTTATCAAAGTTTATGATGAGGATGTAAGAATGGCAATCAGGATTCTGAGGATGCAGGGTAGAAAATGGATTTGAGAGGGGAGGGAGAGGGTGGGTGTATAAGTGTGCAGTTATCAGCAGAGGAAGAAGAGAGTATACTATGGGCACCATATCAGCGACGGCTGAGTAAGAAACTAGAAAGGAAGCCAGGTGTTTCAAAATAGAGTGGGGGGTTAATATAGGAACTAGGGCTAGAAGAATAAAAAAAAGTGAGAAAGAAAGAAAATTGGGGACACAAAAAGGAAGAAGGGATGATACCCCTGTGATGAAGAAATAGCTCCAAACTGGAGCTGACTACAGAATTGAAGTATTAGGGAAGGGGAGGGACCGTGGAGGGGCAGGAAGGGTGGCAGGGGGTAAGAATAGATGGAAGCAAGCACAGTAGTTTCTGGTGGTGGAATATGGGTGAGTGGGTGGTGGGTGCACTGTGCTGGTAATGCCAGATGGGCATACCCGATATGACCTCAATTAAAAAACAAAGACAAATTTTTTAAAAAGAGTAAATCATCATAATCTTGCAACCTCAAACACCTTTCTTTTAGCAAAAACAGCGTGAGAGATAATGTTGAATGCATACAGTGTTTATTTGAACACATAGTAAAACATTAAGCATAACAACCATATGATTCAGCAGTCACACTTTGGGATATATATCAGAAAGAATCAAAATTAGAATCTTGTAGATATATCAGCATTCACATGCTCATTGCACTGTCATTCACAAAGTCTACGCTAAGTGAAACAGGCCAGTCACAGTAGGGTGAATATTGCATGATTCCAATTATATGAGGTATTGAAAAGAGTTCAGCTCATAGCAGAGAGCAGACTAATGGTTGATAAGGGCAAGGGGGAGGGAGCATGAGGAATTCTTATTCAAAGGGTATAAAATTTCAGTTATGCAAGATGAGTAAATTCTATAAATCTATACCACATTATGGCTCATAGTTAGCAATACTATATTGTGCATTTAAAAGTTTCTGAAGAGAGTTAATTTTGTTTTCATTGTTGTTACACAAACACGAAAACACTTTGATATTTGTTAAAAGGTTACTAAATTGTCCTGGTCTAAAGAATATTGTATTTTGTATAACAATTGTGTTAAAAAACTTGGTCACCTAGTGAGTACTTGAGAATGCATAAAAATAGACTAGCTTTTGCTTTTGCAATCAGATTTTATTATGGAAAAACTTAAAGGATTTCCACAGTGACACAAAATTACTCATTAATGTATGTCTGTATTTGCCAGATTATGTTTCAGGAATAAACAATCACCAGGGTGCCAAACATCTCAAATCCATGTCTAGAAGAAAAGTATTTTCTTCTTATCTAAGTGTATGAAACCTCTTCTGACACTTTATTTTCTGTTGCAGTATTTTTCTTTCCGGAATGACAAATAGTGGGGATATCCACAATGTGTATCCTTTGCAACTCCCACCACCTGTACCAATGGATTCCATTTTAGAGCACACCATTAGCAATGGTTCATTTCTAAAATGTTGCATCCTTGTAATATATCACCAGTCTAGCCATAGGTTTCATAATTTTTTTTTTAGGTTTCATAATTTTGTTCCAGTAATGAAAAGGTGGTATCTGCGTGTCTTTTCTGTGAGTCTTCCATCTTAACTCAGCTCATTTTAACCACTACTCAAAGAATACTCACAATTCCATGAGTACAGCATTCTGAATTTTACAAAACCCAGCAAAACAGCTGACCCCATCTTTCCAAATCTCACAGCCTTTCTTCTCAAATAACAAATAAACAACCAAAAATTTCTTTATAGTTAGGTGGCATGTTCAAAAGGATTAGGAAGTAAATATATCTTGGAGAAGTAATCTTTTTCAGTTTACCACAGTCATTATTGGGATCAGATGTCCTTTCTAAAGAATTTGAATGACTATTATATTTCTTCAAATTTCTGTACAAGTAAAATGAACCATATTTTATGGAAGGTAATAAGCTGGATTGATCCTGAGATACTAGTTATTGATAATATGGAAACAGTAAATTAAGTTTTGTTTCTTTATATTTTTTGAATTAATTGTAGTTAGTCACTCACACACATATATGCCTCTATATATGCCTATATGTGTGTGCATATATATATGTATATTTATGGGAATATAGAATTTACTCATTAAAAAATCTTTAAAGGACTAAAACTGTGCTTTGTGTTTTTAGTCTTAAGGCAGAAAAATAAATGACTCAGTCTATTCTATTGAATAGTCAGTAATCAAGACAAAAAGTTACATCATTTCATTCAACTTCCAAGGAGTTTTATAATTCTGCTTTATAATTCTATAGCTAAACCATACTACTTTTCTAATCTTATTTTTATCAAGTTTATTTCCATTTTTGAGAGGAGAGAAACAGAAAGGACCTTAGTCAAAGACTTCATAACTAGTATGAGGTAGAGCTTGGATTTCTGTTCTAGGAGTCTGATTTTAGAGCTCAGCTATTAAGTAATGCAAGTACTGCATTTATTATTTGATCAAATTACTCTATAATGGAGTTTACAAAAAAGATTTATTAATTTATATATACAATAACTTTGGATTAGACCAGAGGTGTGAGGAGTGAGAAGATTCACCAGAGACAGAGTGGGGAGCATAACATGCAGATCTACTGAAATACACTGCTAAGGGGAGTAGCGGGTGAGAAAGGAGAGGTCTGCTGCACCATCTGGGTTATTTCCCTGGCAGGAGATTGAGCTCATGGCTCAGTGGCTGGTGATAGCTTGATAATGCTGTGTCTTTAACACCTGCACCACTAGGGAGGCCCCCTATAATGGAGTTTTAAAGAGTGAGCATTTTCTTTACTTAGGTGCTAATTATTTTCTTCTAAATATACTCAAACATTTTATGTGGCTTTGTCTTTTCTGATACTTAGCTCTTAAGTATTAGGGTTTATGGAAGTTCTGTTGAGACTTGGATTATTTGGGTTTGTTCTGCTCTAAAAACTAAGATGTTCGGGGTTTTTGGTGGCTCCATATGAATTGCATCAATATTTGTTCTATTTCTTTGAAGAATGTCATTGAAATTTTTATTATTGGAATAGCATTGAATCTGTAAATGCTTTTGGTAAGATGGCCATTTTGATAATGTTAATTCTTCCAATCCATGAGCAGGGGATGTCTTTCCATTTCTTTGTGTCTTCTTCTATTTCTTTTAAGGGGTGTTTTATAGTTTTCTTTGTATAGGTCCTTCAATAATAAAAGGGATGGTTTTCTTGATTTCTTAGATACCAGTGAGAATGGCACATATTAAAAAAACCTAGCAACAACAAATGTTGGTGAGGATGTGGAGAAAAAGGAACTCTCCTGCACTGCTGGTGGGGGTGCAAACTGGTCCAACCAGTTGGGAAATCTGTGTGGCGATTCCTCAACCTGCTAAAGATGAAGTTTCCATATGATCCAGCAATTCCACTCCTAGGTATTTACCCAAAGGACACAGAAACATAATTCAAAAAGACACCTGCACCCCTATATTTATAGCAGCACTATTTATACCTGTACCCCTATGTTTATAGCAGTACTATTTACAATAGCTAAGCTATGGAAACAACCCAAATGCCCAAAAATAGATGACTGGATCAAGAAGATGTGGTACATATACACAATGGAATATTACTCAGCAATCAAAATAGATAAACTCATGGAATTTGCAGCAATATGGATGGAGCTGGAAGGGATCATGCTCAGCGAAATAAGCTAAAAAGAAAAAGAAAAATACCAGATGGTCTCACTCATAGCAGGAATTTAGAAAACCTAAATAAGGGACCAGGAAAAAGACTAATTATAATAAAATCAAAATCAAAATCAACAAGCAACTATAAACCAGAGACATACTACGGGGTCAGGGGGGATAAAAACAAGGGGTGGGGTAGGAATTGTATGGGGATTATAACCAAAATGAAAATGCATACATTGTGCAAAAATGAAAAATGATGTAAAAAATATATAAAATTAAAATAATAATAAATTTTAAAAAAGAAATTAAGAGAAAATTAAAATGTAAATACCCAGAAAAAAAATAAAAACTAAGATAAATAAGAATTTGGAACAAATTGCATACTACTAGAGCTGCCTTTCAGCATTTCCCTTTAAATTCAATGTGAAATTTGATAATAAAGACATAGGAAATTGCCCATTTATAATGTAGCTACAGATTCACCCTTGGTAGGGAAATTCTTCTGTATTTGGTAATAACACATGGATTTACTTATAGTTTGTTTTATAGGTTTGCTGGAATATGTAAGATATTGGCATTTGAGGAGATGACACTTCATTGTTTCACAATTTTGATCCCATTGTCTAGATAATAGTTAAGTTATCTGTAAATAACTGATACCAGGAAAAGTCTGGTATTTTATAAGGGCTTACTATGAGTAGAAACCGTCCTTGTTTCTCTTTCTACCCACCAAAATACCTGACACTGTAATTCAGGAGGATCCAATAAGTTCATGTCAAATTATACGGATTATTTACACAATAGTTTTAGCAAGTATCAGATGACAAAAGAAAATATGGCGCATTTGGTGTAGAAGATGTTACCCTTCAAGCTAATATCATTAAGAGAGGGATTGACAGTAACAATCAAGAACATGGTCCATCTCTTGATTGTTAGCAGTAATGTTTTCATTGTTCATCATGGTTTTCCTTAAACCTGGGCCAAGTGTGCGTTTGGAGAGGGACACACTCAATGGTGGATACTACTGCCCCAAACTCATTGCAGCCTCTGCTGCCAACTGGCATATTGGATGTGCTAGCCTAAAGGATGCTGCAGTGGTTAATTTTTGTTGTCACAGCTGGTTCGGCCCAAACTTGTCATATCCAGGGCAACAGTGTTTTATGAGTCTTCTAATAAAAATGTCAAAGAACTAACAGCTGTGCAATGTGGCTAATTATCAGGAAACATAGGACTGTTGCTTTTACCTCACTAAATATTTTAATTGTAATTATAAGTAGTAAATAACTCAATTACTACTCCCTTCTTCAAATTATATTTTCAGATTTTCAGTATCTGCTGCTTTCAAAGAGCTTTCAGCACCCTGTTTGATGTGGCCAGAAGGGGAGTGCAAGCTGCTGGAATTCTAATTTTCTGTGTTTGTGAAAACAGCTATCTTTGGCTCTAGGTATAGATGGGATAGCATGTAGTACCATTAATATATATCACTGCAATGTGAGCAACTCCTCCCCAAGTGATGCTACTAAATTCTCCCTAAATATTTTTCTAGAATGATATCTTCCCACTTTCAAGAAAGTGGTTCTGAAAATTGAAACTTACACTTTGGGAAATCCTACTCCTTTACGCTAATGAGGAAACTTCCTTTCCTATCCCATGAGGATCTGTACTGGGTAAAATTCTAGCCTCTCCCTTTCTTATCATCTCCATTTTTCCTTTCATTTTTAACTGTTGTCTCTTCTCACTTCTCATTCTCTCTCTCTCTCTCTCTCTCTCTCTCTCTCTCCACACACACGCACACACACACGCACACACACACACACACACACTCCCAGCATTCTCTCAAATAGAGCCTGCTGATTATCTCTCTAACTATCAAATAGGAAACCATACTCGAATAGGGCCTACTGCAGCTGAACCATTCTGTGTGGAAAGTTCATGATTTTCTCACACTTTTATTGCTGCAATTAGGGAAAAAGCAGTATTTAAGGTAGAAGGTAATGCTCTTATCACATTTCCACTTCAACTTCAGGAGAAAACATGGTTGCCATCACAGGTTGCTTCTTCATTTAGACCCTGTGAGTGTTCTTTACTAAGTTAGTAGTTAGAAACCTCAGGGGCGGAGGAGTGAAAAATCAGACATCTCTGACCTCCAGTCAGTAGGAAGCTATACATTTGGAAGTGGTTTCCTGAAGAATGATTTGGGAATTCTTTATTTGTTTATTTATTTTTTAAGGATTTATTTACTTATACATGAACCAGGGTACAGGCCAGATGCATGGGAGGGTGAGAGAATCCACCAGAGACAGAGCAGGGAACAGAACAGGCAGACTGACAAAATACAATGCTGAGGGGAGCAGCGGGCGAGACACAAGAGGTCTGCTGCGCTATGTGGGATCCTCGCTGGCTGGCCGGGATCAAACTGATACTGCAGAGGCTGCAGACAGCTTCATAGCGTTGCGCTCACCGCCTGTGCCACCAGGGAGGCCCTGGGAGTTCTTTACTGATCTTCCCTCAAGGTAGGGGGTTTAGACATGATTTACAAGCAAAAATCATCAATCAAAAGGATATCCCTGAGTTTATCATACATACCTATTTTTGGATAAATACATCTTTCTCAGAATAAAGCTTCATAGATTTGAACAGAGCTTCCTCCTTGGTTATTTTAATGTGGAAAAAATCCTATTGATCAAAATGTATGCCATATTCTATTGTAATTACAACTGTGACAATTCAGGTTCACAACCAAGTTGTGAATATATTTCTAAAAATCCCAGTTTCCCTTAATTCTCTTTCTTGTGGTCTTAGTTCACCTCTATTTGCCTTTGAAATTTAGATAGGGAAATTATTTTCCCTAGAGTGATTTCCTTTAAAATTTAAGACTAATTTTCATTTAATGAACAAATGTCTCTATATTCATTTAGGTATGGTGCACAATCACCTTAACAAACTTAGTTGTTGTGTTTTTAATTTTCCCCAAGAGGAAAAAAAGTGACTCCAAGCTATATCAACAGGTTGTTAGCTTGGTATATTTGATACCAAATCTCTCAATTCATGGCTAAATTCTATTGCATGCAATCAATTCTCTTCTGAACAAATTTGTACCAGAAGAGAATAATGATTTAGGGGTAGAAACTATGGTTTGTGGTCACCCAATGGATAGGATTGAAAATATGTGATTCATGCTTTGGCCAGAGTTTGTTTGCCAAATGGAAATGGACATGATTATTCTGCATTATTTATATCCACAGGTCTTTCATTCATGTTATTTCTCTACAAACTGGCTTTAAATTATGTTCTAGGAATTTAATTTATTGGGATATTTGGTATTTTTTCTATTTCAGAATTTCTGATTTCTGTCTAGGACAAAATTCAACCTGTTGTTTTGTATAATAATAGTAGCAATCACAGCAATGTGTGTTACTATGGGACATCTGGTAGTATTATTGTTCAAAATACTTGTTTCTACTCCCTGGAAAATTTTTATCTTAGGATCCTTCTATATAGGAGGATTTTGATTTTCTGTTCTCTTGAATTCATGCTGACTAAAGCACTTGCTTTGGACAGTGTATGGTGAGCAAATTTGACAAGTGAAAGTTCTGATCTGAAGTTTCCTAGATCAATTCCTAGTTGTTAATCTCTTTTTTTCCTACAAGATCCCCAACAGAGACTATCTTCTACTTGTGTGAGCAACATATAAACTTGTATAGGTGAGTGAAATCCATTGTGTTCTTTGATACTGTAGAAAAATGTAAACTAACCTGACTAATAAAACCATTTAGTAATTGCTGCTCTGGAAATTATTCTTACAATAACTACATAGATCAACAAATATACTGGATTATAGCTGGTTATCAAATTTTTGTAAAAATAAAGAAAATTTAGAGCCCAAACTTATCGACAGTAATTTCTTAGCTGATGGTATATCCATGCAATAGAAAATTGTGCAGTCAGACAAATGATGATGACATATATTTATACATATATGATACTTTTATATAATTATGTATGCATATATGTATATCAGGTATATATGTATAATATAATGGGAGCATATCTATAAAATATTGCTAAGTAAAAAAATGAAGTTATAGATAATATAGCATGAATGATTCTATTTTAGTAAAATATATTCCTAGAAGGAATATGTAAGTAGTATATATTTATAAGAGTAGAATCATTGTAGCAAACATCAAAAACAGACCAAAACCAGAAAAGAAGTCAGAAGATTGTGCCAACTAGGCTAACGAGTGTATATGGAAAACGAGATTATGCTGTCCCACCCATTCTACCTTTTGAATAAGATAGAAAAGACTTAGAAATGCTCTTTTCTCTTCTCCTCACTACCTTTATGAATACAGGCCCTTGATGCAATTTGGATGTAATGAATGTTTAAACATGAACCTCAGGTTTGGGCTGATCCCCATCTTGATCATTGGCTCTCTCTTTCTCCTGTTGAAAAAATGGAAAGTTCAGACCACACTCTCTAGGTCACGTCAGGGTTATTAGTCACATCCATGAGAGTCTTAATTTCCACATTTCATTCTTGAAGTACTTGAACTTGGAATTAATATGTTCTCTGAAAAAAAGGTGAACATCAATAGGCTAGAGATTTGCTCTAACTTTGCATGCAGCGGATACAAACCTAGTAGAATTATGTTTCCTTCAATGTTGTTATAATGTCCAAGAACAATGAAGCAAAACCACTTTTTCTTAGAGAGGCAAATGGTTAATATCATGGACATGTGGATTTGGATTCTTGCTTTGCCATTTTACTGACTGAGAGCCCAAACAAGTTACTTAAACTCACAAGTCTTCATTTCATCATCTGTAAAATACAGATGAAAATATTACAGCACATAACAGGCATCTTTGGAGATGAAATCAAATGCTATATAAAGAACTTAGTGTAGTACCTGGAGCGCTGGAACACGGTAAACACTCAAGACATGTAAGCGATGATGGTGGCAGTGGTGGTGGTGGTGATGCCTGTATAACAGGCCTAGTGAGAAAACTGACTAAAAATAGTTTGGGGTAGCCTGGCATATGTTAAGTTCCTTGCAAAACTGGCATATGTTTATGAGCATATTTATATATATATTTACATATATGTGAGTTTTTATATGTCTATCTTACTTAGAGACTAAAATCCACAAAATCTTTGGACACTTCCAGAAAAAATAATATGGCCAAATAAGGTCCTGTTTTCTCTTGTTTTTCTTAAGTCAAGTAGGAATCTGTTGAAGGACCTAGAAAAATGATAACAAAGCCAGTGCCTTGTTATTTAAAAGGTTCAGATGTACCTTGAGACACATCACAGACACCCCCTGTCTAGTCACAGCATTCTTCTGGTTGTAATACTATGCAGGGCAATGAAGTTCAGTTATTAGGAGTCCCTTTCCTAAGCTACCTTATAGGAACAGAAGAGAAAATAGTCAATTGCATTCTAATTGAAGATAATGTTTTCTTCTCATTTCTCTTCATACTCTTCCTGATTTGAAGAAAAAGGAAACCATCTGAAGATCAAACATTTTCTGACAATCTGGGATCGTGATACCCATAGTCATCTTTCCACTGACAACCCTTATACATTTGAACCCAAATCTCTGAGCACTTGCTCATACTTTCAACTAATAATATTTAAATTAATATACTCTCTAGGTTTTCAAAAATGACAAAGGCCAAATTGCTACTTTTTATCTTCATTACTCCACATGTTTCGATCTTAAATTTTTTTTCTCAGTGAACAATAGCAAAATTTGTAAGTTTTACAGGCAAAAAATTTCAGTGTTTCCTTATCGTTATCCATCACCCTCACATTCAAGTATGATTGATACTATACTCATACTTCCTAAATATTTCATCCACTTATCTATTCTCATGTTTGTCACCACACTGGTTAGTTACCATAATCTTTCCCCAGTGGCCCACAATTGGTTTCTCCCTCCCTGTCCTTGCTTTTACTGGTCCAACTTTCATATAGAAGCCACACTCTTGCAAAAAAAATTTATTTTGAAGTAATTATAAATTCATAGGGACTTGTAAGGAAATGTACCGGAACAGTGTTAATATTTTACACTATTGTATAATAGCAAAAAACAAATTGATTTTGATATAATCCATAGAGTTTATTCAGATTTCACCAGTTATTCATGGATGTGTGTGTATGTGTGTGTGTATCTCTATGCAATTTTGTCACATGTGTAGCCTTGTGTGACCACCACCACATAGCTCTAGCTGTACTATCATAAGACTCGCTGGTATTACACCTTTATAACTGTATCCACTCCTTCCCTTATGTCTAATCTTAGGAGCCTCCAAGGTCCTCTCCAACTCTATCATTGATAATTCATGAATGTTATATCAATGGAAATATGCAGTATGCAACTTTTTGAAACTGATTTTTTTTTCACTTGGCATAATTTTCTTAGAGAGAATTATTTCTGAATTCTGTTTTAATCCTAATCTTTCTCTTCTCCATCTGGGACTGTGATGATATGAATATTAGCTCTTTTATTATTGTTCCACAAATCCCTGAAGTTACATTCATTTTTCCTTTTTGTTTACTCTCCTTGTTCAAATTGAATAAATTCATTTGCTCTGTCTTCAAGGGCACCACTTCAATTCTCTGTTATCTCATTGCTACTATTAAGACCATCTAAGAAGTTTCTAATTTTGATTATTGTATTTTTAATGCTATAATTTCTTAATCCTTCTGTTCCTTCATTTACATTTTCTATCTTTTGTTTCAAGAGAATTTATAACTGATAGTTGAGGCATTTTTATGACAGTTTCTTTAACAATTTTGTCAGAAATTCCAGCATCTGGTTCATCTCAGTTTTGGTGTCTGTTGATTATCTATTTTCATCCAGATGGTGGTTTTCCTGTTTTTGAGTATGATGAATGGTTTTCAATTTTATACTGAATATTTTCATAATTACACTAGGAAACTCTTGACCCAAAAGTAATCTTTTATTTTACTAGATATTTAGCCTGTTTATATTTAGTGTGTATGATCTGGTTATTTTTGTAGGCTTTAGTTCGAATAACAGCTTAATTTTCAGAGTCCTTGGCTTGCTCTTGTGTTCTGCTCCATTCTTCCAGGGCTGTTGGGATTCTATTATGGACTAAATTGTATTTTTTCTACCCAAATTCATGTATTGAATCCCCAGCCTCTAATGTGATATATTTCAATTAGTGGTAGATGAGGACCTGAGAGTGAGGCCCTTATGCTGGGATTAGGTGGCTTTATAAGGTCCCTTTCCTTTTTCTTTTCTTTTCTTTCTCCTCTATACAAGAACACATTGGTCACCTGCAAGCTAGAAATAGTGGTCTCACCAGGATCTGAGCTGATTGACACCTTGATCTTGGGTTTCCAACCTTCAGAATTGTGAACTCCAATTCCCCAGGCATGGAGCAAGGCACTGGAGATACAGTGGTGAGCTAGATGAGTCATAGGCCTTCTTTGGAACAGAGTTGGAAAACACAGAGATTTTCTGCACTAAGAAAGCATGAAGAATAACAACTATGATGTTTCTTATTCGAAAATTGTTTTCTGGCTCTAAAATTTCATATTTTTATAAAACTGAAACAAACAAAGAAAATTATTTCTCAAACAAGAGAATTAAGAGAAAAGTAGCCTGTTGGAAGAATAATGCTGAGATGTCCTTCAGTCAGTAATTTTCCTTAAATCTGTAGGGGATTTGGTGCATTCTGTTTGGATTAGTTACTTAATACAGGAAGACGATCTCAAGTAACAAAGTATTGCATAATGTTGTTCAGGAAATCTCATGTAAAAAGTAATGCCACCACCAATGTAAAGTTGCTTTTCTTTAGCAGAGTTTATAAACTGAATTTTTGTTCCAGTAAATACACTGCAATAGTAGCTGTTAAGAAGAGAGGAAGTAATTGTTCCTTAGCATTTCCTAACACTAAATAAAACAAAACTCCAAACCCTCAAAGATTGTTTGTTGCCATCTTTCCTTGAGTATTAAATAAATTAACCTTGGTTCACTTACTTGCAAGCATTCTAATGAGAAGAGTAAATTCCAACATTACACTTTTTAAGCCTTGACATCCAAAAATGTGGTTGAAAAAGATGCTGATGCTCAGAGAGATTTCCTAAGCTGATTCTTCTGATTGTCGTCTTTAATCTCTTCCTTAGAATTATTATGTTAACTGTGGTGGGTAGTTCTTAGTGGTTGTTTTAAAGACAACATGATCTGACTTAAGAACACTGAATCTGCCATAATTTTCAGTCATCATTCCAATGAATGCAAAAATAATTTGATTTCTTTTCTACCATTAAGTTTGTGAATTTACAGATTAAGTGAAATCAGTTAATAGTATAAAAATTTTCCATTTCAAAACAGATGCTGGACTCAAGGATGATATGCAAACATATGTTCTTTCCTATTCTAAGTCTGGAACTGAGTCTGTGGTTTAATTGTATGACCACAAGCAGAATTCCTCTTACCTTTATCTTAATTGAAATTTTAGAATGATCTGCGCAAGTGTAGTTGTTTTAAAACAGGTGTACAGATTCCTTGACATTGCTTCCTTCAAAAAGTGAAATTTAATTCACATTTCCTTGAGTGAAGATAGATTAAGCAACTTGCTTCTAAAAAGGGAAATAAGGCAGAAGTGATCATGATGTGTAACTTTGAGACTCACTCATAAATGCAGAGTGAAGTCTTCCTTGCTCTTTTCGTGGGAAAGCTTCCTGCCATGTCATGAGGTCACTCAATCAATCTATGTTAAGGTCCATGTAGTAAGGAATTGAGATTTCCTTCCATCAGCTATATATAGGAGTCAACTTGGAAGCAGAAATTCTGAATCTGGATGCCAAATAAAAGCTTACATGATTTTTCAGGCATGGCACTGAAATTGTGAAGTTTTACCTGGCACTTAACATGAGAGAAATCTGCCCACCCACACCAAACCTGGTGTGCAGCTGATGCATTGCAGTCCCTGAAAACAGTTATAGTCAAGGACTCTGGCTTGCTTTTCACATACTTGCATTCCTGGCCCCGGTGGGGCAATTTCATTCCTAGATCATTTCATCTCAGGCTTTGGAAGAGGTCTTCCATAGCTCCCTCTACAGAGGCCTCCTTACTAGATGGCAAATGAGGAAAACTTGAAGACATGTTTCTTGCCCTTAGTACTTTTCAACATTTAAACCACCCCCCTCACCCTTATCACTCTCCCTCTAACCCCGGGGTTCATAAAACTGCCAGAGCCTTTGTTTGAGGTTCTTAACAGTTTGACAGCCCCCACTTCTATGCTGAGCCACCTGACCCTTGACTGGTGTACTATTTTCCCAAGAGGGATAATAGAATACAGGGAATCAGTGCTTTCTCCCATTTTAGCCTCTTGCTGATGCTCTCAAATGATTAAAGTTTTAATTTTCAATTTATTCTTGTTGCCTTTGTTAGATGTTTCCACACCTGACAGTGCAATAATGTCTTTCCCTAGCTCTACTGACCTTCTGGCAACCAACAGCCCATGTCAAGCCTCCAGATGATGTGGAATTGACCAACCTTTGACTACAACTTCATAAGAGAATTTGAGTCAGAACCACCCAGGTAGGACAACCTCAGATTTTTCACTCAAATGATTCTATGAGTTAAGTGTCTGCTATTGTAAGCCACTAAGTTTTGGGGTAGTTTGTTATAGAGCAATATATAATTAATACACCAACAGAGAGGTCTGGGAGGAAGTTTACTTAGGAAGATATGACAAAGGTTCCTCTAAGGAAGTCATAATTAAACTCAGAGCTAAATGACACTAAGAGTTAAGCAGATGAAGTGGGAAAGGTATGAATGGGTAAGAGGGGTTCTACCCTAAGGGTGCTTTTGGTGTTTTGAGATGAGGTATATGGATCTCAGATAAATTTATGATAGTTTTATAAGGGAAAAAAATATTCCCTGGCAGGAAGAAATTAATTAGAATGGTTTGCCCTGTTTAGGATTTTTGACAATTTCTCTTAAGCCTTCAGAAATTAATTATATGAATAGGACCAAAATCTAGTGGAAGTGAGTTAGAGAGAGCATTTTTTTATTTTTTATTTTTTTAAATATTTATTTATACGTACAAAGCTGGGGTACAGGCCAGAGATGCAGGGGGTGGGGGGCGGGTGAGAGGATCCACCAGAGACAGAGCGGGGAACAGAACAGGCAGACTGACTGAAATACACTGCAGAAGGGAGCAGAGGGCGAGACAGGAGAGGTCTGCCTCACCGTGTGGGTTTCTCCCTGGCTGGCCGGGGATCTAACTCGTGCTGCACAGGCTGCAAATTAATTCATAGTGCAGCGCTTAACCCCTTGCGCCACCAGGGAGGCCCTAGAGAGAGCATTCTAAAATAAACCTTTCTACAGTTTCTTTTCTAACTGTAAACCTCTATTCAGTTGCAACATGAAATTAAATGGAATTTGAATGTATAAAATGTTTAGTTTGAGGTATTTTAATTTTATTCTTAAAAATTCATTGGTTCATGTGAACATTTTAATGGTAAAATTTAGCATGTGAAAGTTTTTATGGTCAAAATTTATAACCGGAAATACCACAGAAACATGTGTTTGGTCTGCCTAAGAATATCAGAGTTAGAGATCAGATAAGAAGGTGGGAGAACTATCAAATCAGGAGAAGTTACTGTACAATGTACCACACTAACACTGGCATGACTTTAGCACCAGCAGCATTGAGAGCTAGAAAAAATATCTCACTCATTTATTCAAGGGTGAAAGAGAAGTTGGACTCCTTACTTTAGACTAAGAGCGATAAGGAGCCAGGTGCTCGATCCTGAACTGGCATACATCAATTAAAAACTAACTGTAGAATGTTCCATCTGTACAGTACTTTGTGATTTGCAAAGCACCATCTGGGGTTGAAATTTATCACTTTGTAACACACCAATAAAGATAGTCAGTTATAAAGTTGAACACTTCAGAGAAGTTAGGTAGACGCAAATCCCTTGGTTAAATTGTCTGTAAATGTTTGAATGTTTCTCACACTTAAAAAGTTCCATTTGACTTTGAGTTTATGTCATTTCTTACTCTTCTATTGGTTGTACTTTAGGTACAAACTTATCTGTATGCTAACGCTCCAGAGTGACACTTTTGATGGTGTGAGTTAGGGCATTATATAATTGGATTACTTTTCACTGACAGAGGTTGAAGTAATCCTGAGTCTTTGTAAATCTTTGGTCCTACAGCTTTTCCTAGCATTTATGAGTTTTATAACCTTTACCAAATTTCTTATCTCTTTGAGTCTGCTTTTTATTTTCAAACTGGAGATAAACATACTTGTCCTTATCAAGGTCGTGAAATATACGTGGAGCAACTTATAAAGATTGAGATAAATTTAAAAATCTTTAATGTTCTACAAATAGAAGCTAATATTTTTATTTGCCTTCCTCTTCCTTGTTGGTCTTTATCATCCAACCCAATCCAGAGATCAACAGATTTAAACTGGTGGATTGAGCTAAGTGAAATTTGTTCTTGAGATAACAAACTTGTGTTATGAACTCCTAACCTTGACATAGTCTAACCAACTAACCTAGTTTGTCCAGAGCTGTCTGGTTTTAGCACTCAAAGTCCCATGTCATAGTAAATGCTTTGGTTCTGGGAAAACCAGGATGGCTGATAAACCCCTCTTGACTTCTGAATGTGAGAATCTCATATAGAAATAACCTTTCATTCTCTTATTAATATAAGATATTCCTTCAGCAAATTACCTTTGCCATATGAGTCTATTTGTTTTTCAAAATGTGGATTATATTAGAATGTCAAGCAAATCATATGGCTAAATATAATGCAATTCATGTATTTACATAATGACATTAGACTGATACACAGAGATAATATCCTCAAATCCTCAGAGTGTCAATTAATAGGTATGACAACTTCCACTCCTGCCCTTACTATTTTTACTGAATTTATTTAACCATATGTCTCCCTCATCAAAATATAATCCAGTAATGTTCACTTTTGATTCTACATCTTGCATGCTGACTAGCATATTGGAGATAACTAAGCAGTATATGATAAACTGAAATGTAGAGCTTAAATTTGCAAAGTTCAGTCATTTTAAGAGTGAGATTTTTGATGACCTATAAAATAGACATAATACAATTTTCATTTAAGCCTCAGTGCTTTTAGTGAGGCTTCAATGAAATATGAAAAATAGGAAGTTCCATAAAAACATAACAAAACTTAAGTTTGAGAAGGGTCTGATATTAATATTTAATAGTTCTAGCATTTCAATTTATTTTTCAGTCTGCCATGACTCCTGGTTTCTTGAATGCTAGCTTTGTGCATCTATCTAAGAGTTTGTGTCATCTATCCTATACATCAATGACCACAGGACTATAAGAAACTCCCATCTTTTGGATTCTCAAATCCTACACCTCTCACACTTTCAGCCATGGGACACATTTTCCCCAGGGTTTCTGCAGTTCCTTGTGTACACATCTGATATCAGAATCTTCCCTGTGTTCCTCTTGGCAACAAAATCCTTTTTCTTCTCCTGATTGGTCCCCCAGGGTGGTGGTCAACATGTAGTGGGACTCAATAATAATGCCTCATCTTGATTTATTTGAAGTTATTCTCATGTCTGGAATGTTTTTGATTTTCTCAGACTTGCCTGCAGCCAGTTTTCACTTGAGATTCTGCTGAGATGTGTGGTCTTGAGGTTACACATATGGAAGGTCCTAAAAGCGACCTTCCTCTCTTTCTACCTTGTCTACATTTCTACCATGTCTGTGTTACACTATCAACTGTAATGATGTTGCTTATTTCATGTTAAGAGCCAATGTTTGCTGAACTGTACTGCTACTTCCTACATTAAGAGACATGTTACTTAACTTTTTAAGTTCAGGGAATATAGTTATAATGTGATGCAATGGTAGCAAAATTGACTTGAACTAAATTGGTTCAAATGTGTGCAAAAGAGTTTTAAAGATAAAATCTATATTTAAAAAAAAAACAAACTTTATTATGGTTCTCCTAGATTGCATTTTTCCTTAAAAGCACAACAAAACTTGAACTTTTCAATTACTATTCACACTAATTTATAATTTATCTTTATATATGGAAAAAAATGCTAACCTATAGCATATTTCATAGGAGTAAATGCTATTGAGTATCTAATAATATTAAATATTATTTAAGGTACATGAAAAAGATAGAGTGCAATTTTGGAATATATATTTAAAACATTCTTTTTGCAAACTTATTCCTTTGTATTCAAATGATTATTTTTTTAATTATGAAACAGCAATAAAAAGTAATACAACTAATTATTTAAAAACAAATTCAACATGTCAAAACAATAGATCTTTCTCCATGTTATGAAAACCAGGAGCCTCTGAAGAAAAGTTGTTGAAATAATTTGCAGGCCAGATAGGAGTCACTTATTTTCTGGTTCTTTTAAGTTCCAGTTTGAAAAACTCTTTATTTAAGGAATAGCTAATCGCATCTGCCAAGAGGCATTTTAAAGTCAATACTGATCCAAAGCAATAAATAAAGGTAGAGGAATTCTGCTGAAGAAAAACTGTTCATAGACTACTGAAAATTGGAACTATGCCTATTATTGTCCACTGTACTATCCAATGCAGTTTTTAATTATTTTAATGATAATAAATTTAGGAAAAATTAAATTATACTAAAATACTTAATCTTACAATTCTTAGTATTTACTTTTCAATGAAGATGCATGCAATTGTTAGCCCTACTACTAGGTATCTAGTCTATCTGTTACCATCAAAATGTGGATTATATAAAAATAAAGATTATATAAATGATTATATAAATAAATGATTAAATAAATGATTATATAAAAATAAAGAACCAACTAATCAATCAAGAACATATATATAATTTTTCAAAATGACAACATTCAGGTGGCTTCAATTGTAAGTAGTGTTTACAACTCTGTTCTATGGTAGGATGAAGCTTAAATCTTTTTTCTTCAAAGCAATATTTGGGTGGGTATCTTCATTTGATGACATTTATAGTTTAGTGGATAATTTTCATTTACTTTAAGAATAAAATATCTTACTTAGAAACAAAAGCATTGTTTGTAATGTTGATTAGTCCAAAAAAATTGAAATAGAAATTTAAAGTAAGAATTCTCATCAGGATGTGAAAATCAGCTTCCCCAAATTAAAGGCAAATGCTCTTTTAATACATGAGTTATTGGAGACTTTAATGACAAATTCATTTTTGTAAGGATATTTTGAGTTATTTTAATAATTGGAATGACTTGAAAGTATAATGTTACCATTTGAAAATATATATGTTTGCTACTAAAGTCATATAGAAATTAATGGAAATAAGATTTAATGAATGATAGTCATTGTATTCATAAACCAGAATGCATGGGTATTGTTTCCACGTTTAGTTGCTTCCTCTGTGCAATTGCTTAGATCTTAAAATGTAATCCAGTTTTCCCTAGAATTTCTAAATTTAAAAGTTCATGGTAATATCTGTCATTGCCTATTTTATAAGACTTACAAACTGTCTCTTTGCTTGGCTCTGACATGATCATTAGTTAGAGGAACATAGCAGTTAGCATGGTGCCACAGTACCAAGAGCTGCTGTGGTCAAGTTGTAATGGGCCTACAAGCAGAAAATAATAATTCAAAAGCATATTTGCTGACAATTTCTGACATGCCTTGACAGTTAAATGACATTCCATATGCTGCCAACAGGAGATGATTATTTTCAATAAAGGGAGAATGGTCTCTGGCACTAGAGATAAGGACAAGATGCCTTGTGGAGCAATCACTTTTCTTCCATTGGGGTTTAGCCTGGGAAATTTCATTTCTTTTTTTTTTTAATTTATATCTTTTACAGTATTGTGTATTCCCCCTAAAATTCCCACCACTAGTTCACCCATGAACCATCACCATAGTTCCTTGTGTTCATTTCTTAAGGCAAGTACTAGGGATATTTTAATGTTTTGCAACCTGGGTGTATTTCCTTGCAAATTTTTAAAGATTTATTTTATTTATTTATGCATACAAGAACGGGGGTCTGAGCCAGAGGTGTGGGGTCAGGGTGAGAGGATTCACAAGAGACAGAATGGAGAGCAGAACAGGCAGTTTAGCTGAAATACCTGCTAAGGGGAGCAGTGGGTGAGACAGGAGAGGTCTGCTGTGCCATGCGGGTTATCTCCTTGACAGGGGATCTAACTCATGCTGCAGTGGCTGGTGATAGTTTGATAGCTCTGTGACTTAACCCCTGCACCACCAGGGAGGCCCTTCCTTGCAATTTTAAAGCTATGGGCTTATTACAGATTTTGCATTCCTTTGCAGAGGTTATTACTTTCTCCTAGTAAACTCATATCTAAAAAATTAATAAGGCAAATAGAAAGCCATTTTATAAGAGTATTCTTAAACTGTTCCTCTTTTGCCATTTGAATTAATTTAGAATGTTGTTAAAGTCCTGGTGATTCCTGGGAACTGTCTTTTGTTTACCTCAAGATAAGTACTTTTATCATAATGTTTCATAGCACTTAACTTTTCCCTTCATGTTCTCAGAATAGTATAAATACATAGTTTGCTTTTTTTTTTTTTGGATACCAAATTACTAGATTTGGATGTAGTGTATCTAGTGTTCATTAAATTCCTAAGGGGAAGATGAATGATCTTTTTGCAATACGAAATCCTGACCAGGCCTTGCAAAATGAAGTTTATTGAATGAGAAAATATACAGTAAAGCAAACAAAGAACCCACAGCTTAATTTGAAGCACTTATGAATCCTCTCATTATTGGGACAATCTATTATTAATACGTTGCACAGTTAGGTACAAAATTCACTTCCAGTCATTAAAGGGTCCTAATAATTTTCTGCTTATGCTTCTGGGAGACTATATGACTTTCAAGAAACTAGAACAAACTGCTTGATTTCAGGGTTGAATTTACTTGCCTTCCACACTGAATTTAAATGATTCTGGGCTTGGAAGACAAATATAAAACGATACTGACATGGTTGTGTTAAATTGCTACAGGTTTTTACGATATGTCCATCATTCTCTCACATTACCCAGTGCTAATTAGCCTATTTAGGACACTACAGACACCAGTAATTACTATTTGTTGAAGATCAATAATTTGTCAGATATTATTCTAAGTGCTTTACAAACCTCCTCACTAATCTTACTTTAAGATTATAGAAATATCATATATTTTTAGTCCATATACCTTACCAAACTATCTTCCATTCTGATAAAACATCTTAGGTAGTTTCCTGTAGCTCTTCAAGGTACAGCTGAACTATCAATACATTAACAGTTTAGTCAATTATCAATCATGCAAAGCTTGAACAAATTTCTTCCCCATTCTGAAGATGAGATAATACCCTTTGCAGAGAGAGTGAGAAGGCTATGTTTTAAAACTGGTACATGAAAAGCATTTAGCAAATTGTAGATCTCTATTCTTGATTGCATATTATCCCAAACTATGAACATTTTGTTCCAACTAAATATGAGTTCTCAGGCCTCCCCGGTGGTGCAGCGGTTGAGCGCTGGGCTGCGAAGCTGCCCGCAGCCTCTGCAGCGCCAGTTCAATCCCCGGCCACCAGGCGAGGGTCCCACATGGTGTGCAGACCTCTCCTGCCGCCCGCTGCTCCCCTCAGCAGTGTATTTCGTCAGTCTGCCTGTTCTGCTCCCTGCTCTGGCTCTGGTGAATTCTCTCACCCTCCTGCACTTCGACTGCACTCAGTGCTTGCATAAATAAATATATCTAAAAAAAAAAAAAAAGTTTAAAAAAAATAAATAAATATGAGTTCTCAATGGCAGAGGTGAGGGTGGTCATTTTTTTTTTTTAATTATTGTATATACCTTAGTGTCTTAGGATCATTATCACATGAATAGCAAATTATTTGATGAAAATGGCATGGGTGTGTTTATACTCAGTTAATTTGTACACTTGAACCTAAAAAGGATAACCTCAAAAGCTCAGTGCTAGTTAGGAATGAGAGCTGTGATTTGGAGTTGAATTTCCTACAGGGGGACTGTGGAGAAGACATGGTGAAAGAAAACACTTTCCTATTCTTGCCTTTCCAGGCCAGACATTTAGTTAATTTAGCCTTTGGCACTGTTTGAGAGAATGCTGTATCTAAGTATAAGTGCTGGGTGCCAGCTGTTGAGAGGATGACTCATGTGTTACCAAGTTGTTTGGGCTTGTACCTCACCTCAGTGCAAGTGCTAGTTTCACTTATTAGAAAGTCACGAAAAAATCTCTGTCCCTTGAGCATATTATATAATGTTCACAAACCACACACACTACCTGTGCATTTTTATAAGCATACGAGTAGACATACTCCTCATCTATTAAAAACATCTGATATTTTATATTTAAGGTATGTATTTATATTTAAGGTATGTGTTTTCCATAAGTATTTATGTTATTAATTCATTAGCAATAATTCATGGCAAATGTAACCATGAAAGCGTAATATTATGCATCTATCTTTTCTAATCCACATAACAAGACAGTATACTCCGTGGCTGCATTTTTGATTAAAAATGTCTGCTATTTTGTCATTTGGAGTGAGAAAATATCCAAAACCAAGATGACTCTAATTGCTCAGGATCATCCCTGATTGGTAAAAATAAGTTCCTTTTTTATATCCTTCAAGTTCTATTTTACCAAACCCTATTTCTCTATGAAATACTGTTTTAAATCAAATACCTGTTCTCCAGGAAATCTTGATTTCTCATAACCTGACAGAAACTTTGTTAGAGATAGAACTTAGGGTGTTTTGTGTGAATTATTCTGTGTCTGATAGTTGTCTTGCATATTCTTGCTTTATCTCCATCCAAACCTTTAGATCCTCAGAACAGGCTTTTACTCTCTTTGTTCATGTTTTAACCCCTAACAACTATGCACTTGGTTCTTTGTAATTAAAAGTACGTAGCTTTAGAATTATTTGAAATAAATTCTTTTTTTTAAAGATTTATTTATTTATGCATACAAGAGCTGGGGTACAGGCCAGAGGTGTGAAAGGGGAGAGGATTCACCAGAGACACAGTGGGGAACAGAACAGGCGGATTGACTGAAGTACACTGCTGAGGGGAGCAGCAGGCTAGTCAGGAGAGGTCTGCTGCGCCATGTGGGTTGCTCCCTGGCCGGCCTGGGGATCGAACTCGTGCTGCAGGAGAGCCTGCGGACAGCTTCATAGGTTGCATCTTAACCCTTTGCACCACCAGGCAGGCCCCGAAATAAATTCTTGGTGTGATTGCTCAAGATAAGAATGGCATTTCATTACTTTATCATTAGGTGAGATGCCTAAAACTCTTGGAGAAATTGATTAAAACAAGTGCTAAGAATTCATGCCTAAGCTTCTGCACCGAAGGAAAAAAAAAACTATTTGAAGTTTTAGTAGAAGGTCAGACTTAATTAATCTACCAGAAAAATAAAAAAAAGGCCCTTTTTTTGATATGTATATGATACCTAAACTTTTAATATGACCCATTTAATAAATTCTGAGAGTTTGTTAAGCTTCATGAGGTATAAGTATTTTAGATGTCTTTATAATTTTTAATGCCTTGTAGTATGTCTTTTGTGATGTTTGATAAGAATTCAGAATGTGTAGGAAAAATTTCTATGTTGAGAATAGATTTTTTTAAAGATTTTGAAAAGAAAATACATACTGTAATACAAATAAAAAATGTTTAAATGTGTTCTAATTACCTACATGTTCATATATATTTTTCTTAATATATGTTTCAGATATCAGATAGCAATAGTGAGTACTTTTACTTCTGCATTCCTGGGGGAAATATGAGAACAAAAAAATTACTATAGGGAGACAAAAATGAAAAGTTATAGGTAGAGAATGGAACATCACATACGCACACATACAATCCATGGTCCCATATCGACACATAAAACACTACATCATACGATTGTCTTCTTCTATTCGTCAAGTAAGAGTAGTAATATTTGAATTATAAATCTCATCCCAAGATCATCTTACTCTGTTACAACATTCACCTAAACTCTATTGATGAAATGTTAGTCCCTTTTAGCAGTTTTTTACTTTAAATTTGTTCTGATAAAACCATATAACTTTCACACTACTTTTAAGTATGTATTCACCTACTTAATTCATTAAATTAATTTCATTCAAAGTAGATCCTGCTGAAAGATTAAATACATGAAGTGTGTTATAGTCTAGAGGAAGGATTAGTTTAATTATGGAGAAATTTCACTCTGTCTTGACAGTTGCAATTTTATTTTTTGAGCTACCATGAAGTGCTTTCTAAATAGCAGCTTGCAAAAAAAAAAAAAAAAAGTGGGCACAGGTTCTAATGAGAGAAAACAAAACGGCATCCTGGGAATGAAACAAGTTGCGGCTTGACACTTATCAAGGTGCAAAGCAAATATGAACCCACAAAATGAAGATGGCTATGCCTGACTTTGAATTGTAGTCATTGCAAAATAACTGATTGTTCACCAACATAACATAAACTGTTAAAATTGTCTCGACTTGTTACTTGTTGGAAGTAGTTACTTGTTGGAAATTTAAACTAAAACTATTTCCTTGTGCAAAGGATTGATGTACTATTTATTTGCCGAGATAAACATCCTTAGAATTGTTGGCAATTTGCAAACTGTGAAGGGTCTACTTTTGGTCTTTGGGATACATAGCTGTGGTTTTGAAGTTTTTGTTCTATGGCTTAGGTGTATGTCCTTAGGCAATTTTTAAAATCTCTCTGAGCCCAATTTCTTTTTCTTTGCAATCACTTATGTATGTTACTAAGTTGTTGAGAAGATTAAATTTTGAAATGACATAAGTAAAACCTCAACAGACCTCCTGGGAAGGAGCACCAAAAGGAAGAATCAGAGAAAGAGGAAGGATCAAGGAAAATGTCAGGCACATCTATGTGTGCTCAATGAGTCAGATGCATAAACTGATTCTGATATGTACTATACTGTGCTGTTTTGGCTTACTTTATGTTAATAAACAATGACCTTTTCAAAGGAAGTCACTATCTACTTTTTATTTTTTAATTTAGAATTCAGACTACTGGCTGACTCATTATTAGTCTTGATTAAATGTTTGCTTGTTGATTGAGTAATAGAATGTCTTCAGAGATGTTCTGATATGAGAGGGATTTTGTCAATAGAGTTAGCTAAGGCTTGGTATGACAGATCAATAGATAAAGCAAAATGTTGATATCAAATATTCTTTTAGCAAAACTAGATTAATGTGAGAATTCTCTTTAACTACAGATTTCAAGAACCAGGATATGCAGTGAGATTTTTCTTTCGCAATTCTAAAGCTCTTGACAATCTTACTCATGATTCAAAAAAAGTTCATTATTAGAATGCCTGAAGTGAACTAGCCAGGTTCCAACAAGTGGATAGAGAACAGTGCAGTCCGTGAGGGAGAAGGATTCTGAGAAATCTGGGCAAACATGTGTGTGATAATTGTCTTGAATGTTGCTTGCCAAATTTTCTGGTTACTTGAATCAGGGCATGATATCAGAACAGAAACCTGAAAACAGGATGGCAGGGTTTGTAATCTTACCTCCATTTGGCTAGTAACAATCTACCTTACCTCATCTGTAAAATAAAGATGATTATATTTCTACTTTGTAGGCTTCAGTAACATCCAAAGGAGATAGTCTATGCCAAACACAGTGCATGGAATAAATATATGTGGTCAATTTTCATCATCATTGTTAATCTTTACTGAACCAAAAATTTCTATCCTCCCCGGTAATTCTTACCTGATTTTTTCAGTTCATAAATATTTACCTTTCTTTGAAACATCTTGACATATGAATTTTGATATATTTTTCTAATTTAGTTGTGTATTATGCTTAATTATGTTATTTTTCAATAATTTTTTTTGGTCTTGTTTCATTTTTATCTTCTGTAGCAAGACATATGATTGTCAAAACTCTGTAGCAGTGCATCCATATTAGACTGATTGAGATGTGCTGAAATTTAAATACACACTTGCTGAGTATGAGAAAACATTTTAAATATCATTTAATACTTGTACATTGATTATGTCAAAATAATATTTTGGAAGTATTGAGTTAAATAAAATACATAGCTAAATTATTAGTTTTTTTGTTGTTTTTTTTTAAATGCACCTACTAGGAAATTTAAAAATAATTATATGGCTCATATTTCTGTTGGATAGCTCTAAAACAGATTTGATGGACCCAAGTCATATGGGGGTTTCAATACTATATCTCCCAGTAAAGTTGAAGATGATTCCAAAGAACAGGTGATATTTTTCTTCATAGAAAACACATCAAATAAATTTCATTTGCCAACCCAAGATGAGTTGCGTAAAGACTCCTGACTACACTTGCTGACTCTAAGAGCTTTATTATTATTGATCATAACCCTAAAGAAGAAACAGCATAGTTAATCTGTGTAATTGGCACTATGTACCTAGCACTGTATAAATTGTAGTTAAATTTAATAAATTTCAAGTGACATCAATATTTACATAAGAATGACTCAAGTAACAAGATGATTTGGGTGACTCAGACTGCAAATTAGAAATGATGAGATACATAATTTCAGTAATAAATGTCAGAACATATATTTTAGAAATATTCTTGCTATATACTTTAATGTCTAATCAGATGTAAAGTTAGTAGTGGCGATATCTAAACATGTCTTTGTAAGATTCCAGTTGACTGAGGATATTTCTTTCCTGTTAATTATCTCTTCATATTCTGATTGACAAAATAGTGTTGTCATGTTGGTGTGTGAGAACTCACATGAATGGAAATCTAGTTCTGAATTCCATTACGCAAAGGGAGGTCTATAGTAGCCTACAATTTTTAGCATTTAAACTGTAGCCTTTATTCCATTGACTGTAATATAATACCAAGCTGTAGGGATTATTCCATTGACTATTAGGTACTTGATTTTTGGTGTCTGTGTCTGTATCAATCCAGAAACAAGGAGAAAAGCAGATTAACTAGGAACTAAATTTATTCATTCACTCATTCATATATGTATTATAGGATTCACATATAGATCAGGGCTTCATTCTTAGGCATTGTGAAAGCTGATAGTCTCTGTGAGGTTGTGAGGCTGTAGTCCTTGTATCTGATTAACATGGATCCCACCAGGGTGAGGGACGATGCATGGAATGTGACAGAGATGGGGAACAAATCGGAACCCACAAGCATCAGTTCTCATAGCCTTTCACTTTAATGGCATGGGCTTCCTGCTGAAGCTGGAAACTACACACACACACACACGTGGGTTGGCAAAGCAGTAGGATAATTCAGATGAAGGTAGAGAAGTTGAAAAGCCTGGCTTTTGTCTCACAGCAGATAAAGTGGCCAGAAAATAAGTGACAACTCGTGTGACCTACAAAAATGGTTGTGACTTTTCTTCCACCCTGCAAATCATAGTCTCTGCATGGCTTTCCAAGAGCAGAAAGATACAGGGAAGAGAAATCTGGAAATGTAGCTTAATCTAGTCAAGCAGCCATAATATAAAAGCACTACAGAGTCTCTTTCTGTTTAAGCTTTATTCCCTATGGTTTGCAGCCTGCTCTTGATGCATCATGTCATTGGGTTTACATGACATGCAAACTTTACTTGTCTTCTTTTTGTGCATAGTTAAAGCATGCTTGCAATCATCTCCATGCTATATCCCACTTAGTTGCTGATTTTTATTTTATGGGGCAATTTTTTTTCTCTGATGCTCAATCTTTTCCTTCCTGTATCTTTATCTTTGGTCTCTTGCCTGTTTGCTTCACTCTCTTTTTTATGACCAAGAGGAAAAAAAGCTTTTTAATGTCTTGGGGACATATTTTACAGCCTCTATTCTTTCAAATAAGCTACAGGGCAATTTAGATATATTTTTCCAGAAAAAAAATCAATTTTTGAAAAGTTGGATGGCCCTCTATTAATGTTTTCTGTGAGTAAATAGCCCTGGTAAAAATAGTACTGTCAATATTAAAAGTTATTGATGCCAGGATCTAATGGATACCTTAGTGCAACTTTAACAGTTGCCATGCATCTCCTCTTGCCTCCACACATCTTTTGACTGGCCCTCCATCTGGTTTTTAATGAGTGTTTATCACCTCATTTCACTGTTTTGCATTTTTCAGGCTAAGATTGCTCTATGCATGTCAGAGCAGATAACCAGCTCTAAAACTCAGGGATTGCATGGGAATATTATAATTTTGTTCCATAAACCTTTTAAACCATTATCCATTTGCATCAGTTGCCAATTTATTAAACACAGACTTGCCCACGTGGCTATTATTATTTGTTACACTCCCATATTGACCAGATTAGAGACAGTTTTCCTTCTATTGCCTAAATGCATGGGAGTTTGTGTTTGGAGGAAAGGTAATTTGAAAACATCAGACATCGCTTAGTGTGGTGCAGGGGGCATTACCTAACAGGGAAGGTTTGACTTGCTGGAGGGCAGCAGAGAGCAGTGTGGTACCTAGGTGGAAGAAAATAGATGTCAGGGCCTCCACTGGTGGTGCAGCGGTTGAGCACTGGGTTGTGAGGCTGCCCGCAGCCTCTGCAGCGCCAGTTCGATCCCCAGCCACTGGTGAGGGTCCCACAATAAAAAAAAAAAATAGATGTCAGGAGATAGGCAAGATGGAAGTGTGCAAAAAAGTCTTCTTTGATTTTTAATGCCACTAATCAGACCCTTTACTGATTTATAGCTTCAAAAACATTCACATCTGAAAAGGAAAGGGTAATGAACCCCTCAGTCCAGAGTGGAGCACTGTTTATATAATATTCGACTTTTCTCTCATGTGCAAGTGAATTCACCCACATGGCACACACACGTACCCCCTCACAAAACCGGACTGGAAAAGAATGAGTTATAATGATAATGTTGATTTCTGACATTGGTGTAGAGTTTTAGAATTTAGAGTGTGTTTCCACATACATTACCTCAGAATGAAAGCAGTGAGAATAAGAGTAATGACCATAATTAGGAGGAATGGGGAGAGAGTGAGTAGGAAAGAACAAGAGAATAGATAGGAGGAAATGTCTGTGGGTGGGGACTAGCTAACAAGTGGAAAACACAGAAGATGACAGTTAACTGAAGGAACTTGGTGCCTTATCACTGGTCTCATCAACTGGTAATGACTGCTGTTTTCTGTAAATGACCCTAGGCATCTTGAAAAAAGATGCAGCAGATTGGAGAGTATTAAGATTTCACACTCTAGACTCCAAAATTAGTTAAGAACATTTGGAAAAAATTAGTACAAAGATTCCAGAAAGGACAGCTGTGCAAGCTGCTTTTACTAAACCCATGTGAACTCTGACTTAAAAACAAAGCCTTGTAGGGTTTGGAACACTGATGAAGACCCACGCATGTTCCATAAGGCTCTGGGGCTGTCACCTCATTCAGTATTCTGGATCTTGGGGATGGAAGGGGAGGAGCAATTTAAGCAACACTACTGAGCCACCCAAGGCCTGGCTCTCTGGAATCCTCTATAGTCCAGACTGACCCTTTCAACGCAGGAGTAATATGGTGAGGGCTGGACCCCACTTTGAAGTCTAAACAAACCCCACCGTGGGTGCCTCTACCCCATTCCAAAAAGTTGACATCAAAGAGGAGAAAAAAAAACCCCTGTGCTCTCAAAGGATTGAGAAGTCCTCAGGCATAGTTCTTGTGTAAATTAAATGTGCCCCCACCCCTGGTTTGTAGAGATTGTTTCGATCATTGTCATCTTAGCAATGTTTTTCCTCTTCTGCGGTTTCCATATGCATTGCTGCTCTCTTCACATCTCTCTCCAGGCATCATTGACAAGCGCAATTAGGAGATTCAGATCGATGGATTTCATGATACTTTTTCAGATTTGCTGTGAACTTCTCTCTATTGTGGGTCTCCCTGATGCAAGAGAGAAGAAAATAAACAAAACCACATGGTTTAGATTCTGACTCTTTCCCTTTGAATGTCACAACTGGGCTTGTTTTTCCTCATCTTCAACACAAGGTGACAATTCTGGGCTGTCTCCAAGTCTGTTTGGAATTTTGATAACGTGTGACAGGAACAATTCTAACGCCTTCTCTTAGAACCCACAGATTTTCTTTTTGTAATAAGCACATGCTTCTTTCCTCTAAAATCACACAGATTGGTTCAATGTGTCTGGAAATTCCAAAAACAGAAAGATGATGCCTTATTCAAATATGGAGAATTTTGAAGTACTTTGAGTATGTGACTTTCCAACATGTCAGTAATTCCCTTAGGGGAAAGGTACTGTATACAGCTTGTCTATAAGGATAAATGGATGGATACTGAAGACATGGACAAGGTGTGGGTGCGGGAACTATGATGTAGATGAGCGGGCAATAGGATGACTTCTGTGAAATGAAATCCAGAGGTCTGGATCCAGGGCGTGTAGTGACAAATTAGCATGCTGCCTACCGACTGCCCCTGCAGGAATGTAAAAGAACCATCCAGTAGACTAACTGCCTCTCATGCTCCAGAAAACTGGAGGGCCGATAAAGTAAAGATGGCATCAGAATCATTTCTTTTTCATTTGAAGTCTTTCAGAAGGGGACTGTCATTGGAGGTCAATCTTATGCTAAATTGCTTTGGACAGACGCCTAGAAGGTTTATAATGAGTCTCATTATTGTAAGACACCATGAGTTTCTTTAATACCACACATACAGGGTGTCTTCTTAAATGCTTCTTAGGTCATATCTACAAGCAAAATCCTTTTAATTGAAATCTATGAAGGAGAGTAAAAAAGGCAGCAATGTTATTTTTCCTTCATCTCTTTATCTTCACAATGCTAAGGAACAATGTATAGTTAATAGTAAACTGATATGACTGGGCACGAACCATTACCTCAAGAACAGACTTTATTTGTATTTGATTTTTGAGTTCAGTCTTGTGTAGTTTAGCAAGGAGAGACAAAGATAAACTGAGCGGATATATTCTTGAATTTTTTTGGCATGTTATCTGTAGCCACATTTCCTTAGAGTCATGCTCATTGCAGAGATTTTGCAACTGTCAGAAAAAAACTTTAATATAATGTTACAAATAGTTTCACCACCAGAAGCTATTGTTATTCACATTTGGGGATATTTCTCTGTAATTGTTTCTTTGGCTTCACAAATCACAGATCATTTTAGGAAAATTCTTAAATTTTGAAATGGGTATAATTCTTATTTCCTATAATTAAGATGGGCTATATTAAATCAGTACTGATTCACAGTGGGTTTTTTTTAAAGATTTATTTAGGTATGCAAGAAATGGGGTACAGACCAGAGGTCTGGGGGTTGAGAGGATTCACCAGAGGCAGAGTGGGGAACAGAACAAGCAGACTGACTGACCGAAATACACTCCAGAGGGGAGCAGCAGGCGAGTCAGGAGAGGTCTGCTGCGCCATGTGGGTAGCTCCCTGGCTGGGGATCGAACTCATGCTGCAGTGTCTGTGAGCAGCTTCATAGGTTGCATCTTAATTCCTTGCACCACCAGGGAGGCCCCACAATGTTTTTAAGTAGACCAAACTTGCCTTTGCTATTGTTAATGATATCAACTTTCCCTTCATGACTTCCCCCTTCCAAGACCTCACACGGCAGCTTCCCTCCACCCTCTCTTTTCATTTCATCTGCTACTGTGCCTCCACTTGACCCATTGTTCCTTTGTAGATACTTCCTCACCACCATCTCTCACTCCACCCCAACCCTTGGTAACACACACACACACTCAAATACAGATTTTACAAATAGCCAGAACACATGAATGTCACAACTTGCACATATAATCAACTGCTAGTTCTGCAAATCCCACCATGCTGTAAAATTAGAGTCCTTAGATGAAAGTCCATAGGAAGTGATTAGATGTTCACAACATTGGTGCTTTAGATTGGTGCTTTAGATTAGATGTCACAACATTGGTGCTTGAAGAGTTAATTAAGGCTTTAATTTATAGCTTATGAAGATGTCTTTCTGGAAATCTCTTATTTTCACTCATTGCTCATCTACAAATATTGCTGTGTTCTCACTGGGTCTCTATATGTCCCAGTCCATGAAGGAGTTTAGCTTGTATCAGGTATCAGGTGGGACCATTCCAAAGAAACAAAGCTTACTTAACATGTCTAGCAATCATTTTTGATTTCTTGATTTCTCACTTTCCTTCATTTAAACAAACACACACACTTCTCATCCATCAGCAAGCCAAATCAGTTTGGACTTCAAAACACATCTGTAATCTAGCAGTTTTCTCTACATCTCATCCTTATTTAAACCACTGTCAGAAAGAAAATTGTGAAAGATTTTGAATTAAGCAAAAAAAAAAAAAAATACCAGATGTATTGTCTAAAGGACATTTCCTATTGATCATGACTTTTAAAGGTTTGGGGCTGTTTTGAAGCTCTTTTGGAATGTAGGAATGGATAGTAACTCAAATTATTCTTTTAATTTTTTTTTTAATTGGGAAACCTTTGGTTCAAAGCACTACATGTGATTTAGAGGCACAGGGTCACACCCTTCAGGCATATCACACTCACCACCCAGGCATCCACAGTCCTCAGCTCTAGTCCATTGTGCTCCCTTCCCACTTTGCTCTCCTTCTCTTCTGTTTATCTCATTTCTACAGTCAAATTTCTAGGGTTTGTTATTGGTTTGATTTTTGTCTGACTCCTTGTTTTGTTTCTCTGTATTCTGTATATAAGTGAAACCATATCTCAGTTAAACAGATGATCGTGGATTTCCAAATGTTAGACAAATTATAAGGTAAATTATTTCAATTGGGTTTTGATGAATATATTTTTTCTCTCCAGAATAACTCTGTTGCAATTTCTGTTGGTGGCATAGTATAGTTCTTCACGTCTGCCTGGTGATCTTTCCTCTTGCCAATTCTTTTGGTGACACTGCTAACTGGAAATTCTTTTTCCTATTTTGCAATAATTGGACTAATTTTTAGTTACTCCTTTCTAAAAATATGAATTATTTAAGTAGATATCAATTTTTGAAAATATATGAAATCTATAAAAAAGGAAGATACCAAAAAAATGCCCATGTATCGATTACCCTTTTGGAACATCATTACTAAAACAAAATTCCATGTGGGTATGCCCTTGCATCCTAACTTATTCCATTAGTACCACTTAAAGTAGCCACCATCATGAGTGTTATTTTCATGATTCTTTTTATTTCCTTTATGGCTTTAACACATTAGTAACACTAAACAATGCATATCTTAATTTTTCATATTTTTGAACTTTATGTAAGTAAAATTATAGTATGTGTATACTATATACTATGTGTATACTTCAACTTGTATGTGTTTACTATATACACATATAGTATGTGTATACTTCAATTATAGTATGTGTATACTTCAACTTGATTTTTAGGCTTATTCCATCCAAGATTTATTTATACTCTTGTAGCTGTAAAAATTCATGTTTATGACTATATAGTATTCCACAGTAGGACTAAATTGCAATTTATTTGTATAAAATAGATTAACTTTGACAGCATATAACCTTAAAACATTGACTGACATATTTCCTGCTCATATCTCCAATGCAGATATATCTTGACAGGTAGCATTTTTCTGTCTTCCAAGTTATGAACTGGGAGATTCAGGCTTTGTGCATTGCATGCATCTACCATCTTAAAGTCTTAGATTACATCAAAGAGATGAGGATTAGGGTAGAGATATGATGTGGTGTCTGTGTGTATGCTAATGTGTGTGTGTGTCTGTGTGGGTGAAAGAGGCAGAGAAAGTCACAAAGACAGAAAGGGACAGAGTGCAGGAGTGTGAGACCAAGAGAAGATTATTGTATAAAGCATTTATGATTATCATTAAAAATGAGATATATGAGTTCCCCTCATTTTAGACAGAACTCAAATATACTGGAAATAGTCTTTCTGCTATTCCATAATACTTAAATGAATGTTTACTTGTTTTCCTTTATTACAAGTTGAACTGCATAAGTATATTTTATAAGTCTCCCAATATCCATGTGCAGGAATTTCTCTCATAGTTTTTGAACATTTGTCTTGTATGAAGTCATAAAAAACTGTAGTACAATGGGAAATGTAGAAAAGAGGAGATCTATAAGCTCTGGGTATTTTCCAAAAACGTAGAAGATTTGGCAGTAAACTTATTGCCTATAAGAGATGTTACCAGTGTTATAAATTATTGTGTCTGTTGCCTGGGAGGAAGGTGCTGACAAATGGAAAAATGTGAACTGATACAAGGAGCAGTTTTATGTAGGAAATGATCGACACGGGAGATGTAAAAAGTGTAAGGCAGCATAAAAATTTCCCGTCACTCTAGAGGGCAACAAATACTAAGATTTTAATATATCCTTTTAGACTACACAAAGGTCAACTTTACATAACTGAAATATCACTTGAAGTACAATTTTAATGCCATTTTTATGGTCAATATGAACAATATTTTCATGTAAATAAACTTTTTTTATAAATAGTTATTTAAATATGTACAAAATAGTCTTATATGGATGGACTATTTCCTCACATTTGAACAACTTGAGTAATTTCAATGTGTCATTTAAAAAATCAATATAATCTGAAATATTTTGTGTATATAGTTTTTCATTAAATTTCTCATTATTACATAGAAAGAGTCTCAGAAAGGTTATTATTGTGACAGTTATATTTGTTTTAAGTGAGTTGTTATGGGACTTCTTCATCTCAGAAGAATTAGGCCAATGTATATACTCTCTCAAGCACTATCTTCTTACTGTATTTTCAATAACATAACATTGAGAACACACAATAAAATAAACAAGAACAAATAAAACTTTACTAACCTTAACAGTATGAAAAACAAAACACCATCATCATGTTGTGTCACTTTAATTTGCTTTTAAGTTTCATTTGCTTTGAGGTTTAATTTTGCTTTTCTAGTTTACATGTATTCAGGTATTCTGGGTTTTTAGCATGAATGAATTGTGTGTATGTGGATAAAATTGTTTATTTTGATTATTTACTAAGATTCACAGTTTGAAATCAATTTAGAAGTGTTTTATGTATATGTATCAAGGATTTCTACTTCAATATACTTTTGAAAATAATTTTCCCTGGTTTGTTGTTTTAATATTGTTGAATAGCAAACAATCAAATATCAAACAATACGGTTCAATTTTGTTTCAATAATATGATTTTGTGGAATTCCTTATTATAATTAAATCATTTATCAAAGAAGTGAAGTAGGAGATTCAGGGGGTCCTTGGTTATTGTAAGCTTTGTTTAGCAAGATGGACTCAGCCTTTCTGCTATTTAATACTATGCTATTTAATTTATTCTTAGATATGGACCAGAATTCATCTTTGGCCTTCTAAGAGTCTGACTGTAGTGAGTGATTATAAAAACACCTAATTGTGGGATAGATAAGTGAGCTGGTATTTTTTGCCATCATCATCACATTTAACTATGCATCAAGAAATGGTTGTAGAATTAATGTAGAATGAGGAGTGTGAGCTTGGAAACAATTCATGTGGTAGAGTCTTGATTACACCACCTACTAACTGTTTGTTTTCAGGCAAGTTATTTTACCCTTTAATTTTATTTTTTAATTTTAATTTTAATTTTTTTTTTTATTTTTTATTTATTTATACATACAAGAACTGGGGTACAGGCCAGAGTTTTGGAGGGTGAGAAGAGTCACCCACAGAGCAGGGAACAAACAGGCAGATTGACTGAATTACACTGCTGAGGGGAGCAGCAAGTCGGGGTCACCTCCCTGGCCAGGGATTGAACTTGTGCTGTAGTGGCTGCGATGAGCTTCATAGGTTGCATCTTAACCCCATGCACCACCAGGGAGGCCCTATTTTACCCTTTTAACTTAGAATTTTTTCATTCTTAAAATAGGGACTGTAACCTCATGATCTTGTTTCCTTGTGTGTCAAAGCTCTTGCCTCTTACAGCCTTATTTTCTCAATCAGGCCTCTGCAGACCCCCTCATTCTTAGCTCTAATTCTATGGGTCCCCCAAATCAGGGTTCTTCATACCTTCTAGCTCTCCTGCATTTCTTATGAGGGTATTGAGGAAAGAGAAATGTTGCCACATCCTTACCTGCTTATTATTTTTGCTCCTTAACTGCTATACTTATAGAACTGTAGCATGTTCTCTGGCAACATCTTTTAAAATAACAGTATGTAGGTTAATTTCCTATTTATATTTTTATTTTTACATTCTTTCATCTTGCATTTTATCCCTGCCCCTGAGTTTCTTATAAAATTTATTAGCTGCATTCATTTCAGTAATCCTTACAAATTATAAAGTCATTGATCTGATACTTAAAGATAAGCAAGGTCAACTTCACTCATCAATTTAAAATAAATGGTTGGGTTATTTTTGTAGACAGGGATCATTTGGATGGGAGAATGAATGTTGAATCATATTAATTACTACAAGACCTTTATAAGCGTAATAAACACATTTATAATAATAAAAACCATGATTTGTGTTTGCTGTTTTAAGTCTGGCTGCTGACTTTAGAAAATATTCCATCTTCTGTTCTGTTAGTATGACAAGGAAGTGGTAGTCATTGCTTCAGAGGGACGATAGGGCTCACTTGGGTCAGCATGGAGAAGATAACATGTTTTCTTCAGTAACTGAAACTTCCACTGGTCTAATGTAGTAAGTAAAGATCAGATGTAATTTATTCAAGCAAGGTAAAGAGTTACGAATTTCTTGAATATATGAATTTAAAGTTTATATCTTACAAGTACCAGGATTGTTTCATATGCTTGGACTCACTAAAGAGTAAGTGGCTTTCGGGTATTTTGAGTGAAAGTCTATAGTTTTATGGAAATGATAAAACAATCAAAGAAACCCTTGATGGCACTACAGAGGGGTTATTTACCCACTTGTCCCTCTCAGTGAGTACAGTTAACATGTGATCATCAAAAATGCAGCAATGATTCTACCTAAATGTTGTATTTGAGACAATCTATCCTGACCTCTACAAACTGGGAACCAGTTTTGGTGATGCTTACCATATCCTTGTTAAACAGCTGTTGTTCTCTAGTTCAAGTGGTAGGTATTTGGAATCATAACTTGTCTTTGGCAAAGGAATATAAGACTTTTGCATAAAAGAATCTTTTGATGCTCAGTCCTCCCTCCACAGAAACCAAGACTGCTAATGAAGTTGCTGTTTGTCATGACTTTGATGTGCTGCTTTTTTGGTTTGAAAAATATTGTCAGTCAGAAA
Organism: Talpa occidentalis; assembly: GCF_014898055.3. Lineage (NCBI taxonomy): Eukaryota > Metazoa > Chordata > Mammalia > Eulipotyphla > Talpidae > Talpa > Talpa occidentalis. Next base: position 119,259,368 of record NW_023604972.1, read on the forward strand.
ACAAAGCTAATTAAACAATCATAGAATGCCCTAAGAGAAGCCCAAGGCATGTTTTCCCTAGTAATTCTATCTTTTATGACCACTTTCCTACATCTGAGTAGAATTGGGGATTATAAGTAATTACTTACTTTATTACAAAAAGAGAAAAGTGAACTGATATTTAAGGATACAAAGATGTAAAATTTATCATATAATAAGGTCCAGTCATTTTAACATACATTTGGTGAATTCCTTTTCTACTTTTTCACATATGTGTGTATACATATATATGAATATTTATATCTCTATCTGCAATATTAATGAGTAGGAAAGATTGCTTTTGCTCTCCATCCTTCTCCATCCCTCTACCACCTCAGGCAACGTTTTTCCTACTCCCTGAAGTCTTTCCAGATTGAGGCTAATCAAATTTTAATTATGGATGACCTTCATAAAGTGTGAATAAAAGTGTCAGTTAACTATTACATTTAATAGTTCTTTATTTAAGTTTTAAATTTAAAAGGGGTATATTTATAGAAAATGTTGAATGCATGAAACCTACAACTTATTATGTTTTGTGGTTCCAAAATAATAAATAGTTCATAACTGTAGTGAATTGAGCACTGGATGAGGAATCGGAAGATCTGGAATCATATCCTGGCTTCACCCTTTCCTGTCTATGTGATCTTAAGTTTATTTTCTATGAAGTTCATTTTCTGCATCTATGGGATGAATGTTCAATGCCTGCTTTTCTAACTGCTATTGTGGGGATCTAAGATGATAATACATGTGAAGATGCTCTGTAGTATAGATCTGGGTTGTCATTATGTGCTCCAAAGCTGTCCTTAATGGATAAGGAAACCAATACCTGGTTTCTTACCCATCCAACATCAGAAAAGGACTATGGCAGTAGAATTTCTTAGAAGCAACCTGATAACCTTTCTGAATTTTATCTACTTTCAATTGTATATTCTTGCTCCTAAACCAAGTTCTTCTGTTTAGGTAAACATTAAGTAAAAGATTTGCCATTTTTACTGTGGTTAAACATGTCTTTCATTCTATGACTACTTCTACTTGTCCACTTGTAACTTCAAAAGAAATGTATTTTAAGGAACATGATTTTTAGATGTAAATGTAAACACACAAATTCCCTAGGCTCCCTGAATATAGAAAAGTCATGTCTTGATAAAATATGGGAGATGCCATTGCTATGTTTTTATGTAATCTTTAAGAGGTTTTCTTTTTGTTTATTTTGTTAGAGGAGAATATTTCTACTGTTAAATTTTCAGAAATTATAACTCCATCTAGCATATAATAAGGTTCAATGAATATTTGTTGAATAAATGAGGTCTGCTATTACGAGACCCCGAATAAATTACTATTACTAAAAGTCATCTTTGTGAGATGGATGGAAAGAATGTGGTTGATAATTCAGGCTCAGGCATAAACAGAGTATCCGGGGACATATAGGCTTGAGTCACAGGTAGAGACTATAGGAAGCCTCAGATTGCGTAGTAGTCAGGTTTTCCCGATGCCTACCAAGCCAACGTGGCAGAAGATTGGTGCTTCTTGGGAACGCCAAGCTAGTAGCCAGCAGTCCCTGCTATATTGGCTCCATGACCACCCAGCAGTCATGATTCTTTTGGTTGAGATAGTGCTTGCCTGCTGAGTAGAGGTAAGAGCTAGAGAAATCCTGGGAGTCCAGGTAGGAGGTTAGGCTACTTTCTGGAATATGCATTTTTGTATCCTTAATAGCTAAAAGGTTGGAAAGCAATAATGGCAGAAAAAAAATTCATGATTTCCATCACTTAACTTTTATTTCATGCCTGCCATTTTAATATTCAAGCACATATGAAATTGTTTGGGGCACAAATAGCGTGCCCCATGTGTCAACTCTCCATGGGACATTGTGACAGTATTCCGTGTGCCTTACAAAAGCATAGATATGCAATATAAAGATAACACTCACACACGCGTACTCAAAATGTCAGGGACCCCTGCAAACAGATGTATTTGACTTAGAGATCTTCACTCAACTTGCTGTTATCACAATCCCATATTATAAAATCTAAATCCAAATGTGAATCATAGAATGTCAACACTTTTTTAATATTCTGGTGTTAGAAGAGTTGGCAGCAGGCAACATCTGATTAGCTCAGAGAGGAGCTAGTAGCTATACTTCTCATTAAGTGGGTGCAACTTGAATAGCCATGGGGTTGGCAGGCATTTTTAAAGCTAAGTTACTTCCATAACAAATGCCAGATGGGAGCTGTGTTTATAAACATGAGCCAGGTTTCAGATAAATCTGGTTGAACTTGAAAATATTAATGTGCCACACTGGAAACTTTGTGTTCTACCCATTTAACTTGCCAAAGCTTCATGCATGCAATTTAGGAAGGAAAGAAGGAGGGATGGAGAGAGAGAGAGTAAAAAAGAGCTGAGGAGAAGATGTTGGTATTTTTGAGTCAAAAGTAGCAAGCCGGGGCCTCCCCCGTGGCGCAGCGGTTGAGCGCTGGGTTGCGAAGCTGCCCGCAGCCTCTGCAGTGCCGGTTCAATCCCCAGCTGCTCCCCGGCCACTGGAGGAGGGTCCCACATGGCGCACAGACCTCTCCTGCCGCCCGCTGCTCCCCTCAGCAGTGTATTTCTTCGTCAGTCTACCTGTTCTGCTCCCCGCTCTGGCTCTGGTGAATTCTCTCACCCTCCCATGTGCTTCTGACTGTACCCAGTGCTTGTATAAACAAAACAAACAAACAAATAAAATAAAATAAAAAAGCATGCCTCTATTAAAAAAAAAAAAAAAAGTAGCAAGCCGGCCATAGATAAGAGCCATAGAGCAAAGGAGGGGGAAGGAGAGAATCAAAACAGAGGAAGGAGGAATGCAAGGGAATATGGTGATGGATCATGGGTTATTTGGTGGCAGGAGAACAATAGAGACACAGCAATATAAGAAAAAATTAATTTCAAAAAAAAGAAGTTGGCATTTTGGAAGTCAGGAATGGACCTGACTTCTTCAATTTAGCAAGGTCACTGTACCAATAGGAAATTTTTTCTTAAACAAAACCAACAAAAAAGACATTGTGGATCTAAAGAGTCCTTGTGATGAAATCAGGAGGTTTTATCTATTTTTTTTTTCTCAGTGCCAGGTAATATTGAATTGGAATCTTTGAGACATGTTGGTAGACTAGACTCTTTCACAGATGTTGTGAGCATACCACATATCTGGGCTTTAGTGTGTGTTATCACAGACAAAATGAGTTTAGTGACTTATCCTACCCTAGAAATAGCTCAAAAATTATAAGGGTAACACTGGAGAGTTTGTTATTCTGATAACTTTCTGGAAAGCTTTACATCTGTTATAACATTCTCCTTGAAGGCCTACTTTTACTTCCATTGTTCTATGTTTTGAAATGTGTTACTTATATTGTTATCCTTTGATTTTAAATTGTTGCCAAAATGAGATGATGTATGAGTTCATCATCTGATTAGGCTGACTTAATAAAATTGAGTAAAATATATAATCAGCATGATGAGTTTGATGCAAAGATAAAAGAATTGATACATATCTAAATTGAATGTTTATCAAGTAACCCTATGATCTAGGGTTGCAAAGACCAGTAAGGGTGTCATTGTATGAAGATGTGTGTATGAGGACACACATGAAGACCAGCATGAAGACCAGTGCCTTTAAACTCCTACCAGTGTGATGGCACTGTTGTAGAGCTTCAGACTTCGGAAACCTGAGCTTGAGCCAACACCCCACCAGGAGGACTGAGGTGTGTAAAACTCTTTACCAGGGAGAGTGCTTGAGCTGAATCTCAGTGGTGGGAAGGGATGGGGAATAATGTTCAAGCAGAGAAGCTGAATGAACTAAGATGCAAGACCTAAAAAAATTTGGCAAATTCATCACTCCTGTCAGGATGTCTAGTAAAGGTTGTATGTGTGGGAATGAGAAAGAGATTAGACCCTCCAGGAAAAAAAAGACACAAAAGGATATGGGTCCTACCTTAAAAGCAGACCTATGGCAAAATGAATCTGATAAGTAGTGAATGAAGCAGGGGCAGGGGTGGGGGGTGGGGGTGATGTGGGGGATGGGCAGAGGTCAAACAGCAAAATAAAACAAAAGCCCAATAAGGATATTGTTGTTATAATCCCAGTGAAAATATTAGTGACATGAGCTAAGGTGGAGGAAATGAAGTAAAAACAGGGGCAGAGGTAGAGTGAGATTAAGAAGATAAAACCAAATGTCATGTGAGGTAGAACCCAGGATAAAGATGAACCACAAATTTGTGGTTTGGGCACCTCAGTGCATAAAATAGCATAATCCGTTCCTTAAATCTTGCAGGATTTTTTCCAGATTTCCTCTATCATCTTCATAATTGGCTTCAATGTCTTTTATCGATTTCCAAGCAAACATACATCATTGGGTATCAGTTCAGAAATCTGAGTAATACCTTATTTCATCCAGCTACTCTCAAGTACTTTGTGAGCATCCTTCCACATTAAAATTCAGTTTGATGATTCATTTTACACAAAGTGCACCTTAAGCGAATGTGATGTTTGGGGTAAAAACACATTTTTTTATAATAAATTTTATTTTTATATTCCCCATACAATTGCAACCCCCTTATTTTGACCCCAATCCCTCCCCTCCCGCCCCTTACCCCCCATAGAGTGTCTCTGGTTCATAGTTTTTTGTTGATTTTGATTTTCACTTTCTTATAGTTATTCATTTTCCTGGTCCCTTATTTAAGTTTTCTAGATTCCTGCTATGAGTGAGACCATCCGGTATTTTTCTTTTTCTTTCTGGCTTATTTCGCTGAACATGATCCCTTCCAGTGCCATCCATGTTGCTGCAAATTGCATGAAAAACACATTTTTAAAAATAGTAATCCTGGGCCTCCCTGGTGGTGCAAGGGGTTAAGACGCAACCTATAAAGCTGTCTGCAGCCACTACAGCATGAGTTCCATCCCCGGCCAGGGAGCTACCCACATGGCGCATCAGACCTTTCCTGTCTCATTCACTGTTCCCCTCAGCAGTGTATTTCAGTCAATCTGCCTATACTTTTCCCTGCTCTGTCTCTGGTGAATCATCTCACCACCACCCCCACACCTCTGTCCTGTACCCTAGTTCTTGTATGCATAAATAAATAATCTTTAAAAAATTTCAAATAAATAAATAAATAAAATAGTAATCCTGGAGTAAAATGATGTAGCTAGAACCCTTTAGACTGGTTAATGTAATACCTGACTTTAATCCTACTTCATTTCTGTGGACTCCTGTTTCTGTGTTGATAAAATAAGTATACTCTCATTCAGCATTTTGTTCTTACTATTGGGCCATAAAGATATCTTTGAGAATGTGCCTTCATTGCCTGAAAAGTGGACATATCTAAATAAATACTATTAAATTTCAGAGAAAATTCAAGACCCTACTTAAAGTATGTCCATGAATCTCTTAAAAAAAAAAAAACCTCAAAGCTAGATAATCTATGCTGTTTTTCCTAACAATTTGTTTTAGGATATGCAGTCTGAGAAGACAGGAAGCCAAGCATAGAGATGAGACAGAATGAGTGGGGAAAACTATGGCTCTATCCATGTCATGTTAATCATTATTGTTGTTCTAAAATTTGTTCTATTTGGCTTTTACCTAATGAAGTAAAACTGGAAGGGAAGCATTGTCACTTGGGAAAATTGTAAAAACTTTGGTATGTACAATATGTTAACAGTAGTATCGGGTATGTATGTAAATTGTCAATGGTGATTGTCACCTTGTAATATTGTATAATTCAATTGTTTCACATCTACAGAAATTGTTTCTGGAAATATAGGGAGAAAAGGTCTCAACAGATTCCTATTGATGGAACTGTTGAGAGTAAAAACTTTCCTACAAAGGACTCAATAGACCTGGAAATACACCTGACATTTACTAAGGTTTCTTTGACATACTGGAAATTTTTTTTATGCATTTCTGTCCTGAATCCACAAAGTTTTTGTTTTGTTTTGTTTTGTTTTGAGTAACCAGGATCTGCAGAAAGGTTGTAATTTTTTTTTTTCCAGCAAAACTAACTTGTCACATTTTCTCTCCCCTTGATACCAACACAGCATACAAATAGTGGTAGTAATTTTTGCTACTTATCTTAGAGTCTGTTTTTGCATAACTTCCATAGGGATTTTGTCTGTTTTAACAAAAAAATTGGACGCGAGTTTGATTGTGTGGCTTTGTGTGGAGTTCTTCCAAAAAGTTGAAAAAGAGCTGAACCAAGAAGAGGAGAACCTGTTTGCCTTGTTTGTAGGGTTCCAGAGACCTCCAAAGAAGGTGAGGAAGCTTGCCTCCATTGGCAGGACTGGACAACCCGGCCAACGAATAGTCCCTGGTACCCTCGAGAAGAGGAAAGCCCAGGTGGAGCCTGATGAGACCAACTTCTTCCAGAAGCCTACACGGACCGGATGTCAACAGTTCGCTCTGAATCCTATATGGAGTATTCCAACGGAGCCAGCTAAAAATTGCTGCTTAGTTATTCTGCCCTGTGATTTTATGCAAAAATAGGCAATATGGTTTAAAAGTAGATTTGGTTTGCAAACTTTTGCTATGCTGTTAAAAGTTTGGGATCAAGGTTGAGAAAATTTGTGTTTTACATCAGTTGAACCATTTTAACATTTTTTTCCCTGTGATTTTGATATATTTGCTATCTTGTTTTAGCCAATTCTCCAGATTTTTTTTTCTTTTGGCTTGGATAATGGACTATTTTTAAGTAATGAAACTGTCATACTGGACATTCATGGACAATGCTGCTGACTAATTGTTGCTTCTCTTACACACATTGTAACCCTGAAAAAAAGACTGTCTCCTAAGACTACACCCTGAGATTGTGCCACCATAGATATGGTGGAATAAAAATTAAAAGGGGGGATTGCAACAGGGTGGTCCCCAGGAAAGGGGGAGGTTCCCTGCCCCACCCAAGGGAGGGTGGAGCTGAGCAGGAAGAGGAGAAGCTGCAGGAAGAGACGGAGGAAGGAAGCAGGATGGAGAAGGAGACCTGGAGGAGGCACATGGAGCCTAGAGATACGTAAAGAAACTGCGCTTGTCTTTTGGTCGTGGACTGGGTGACACAGATGTGGGTGAGACCTGTGGGGAGGTGACAATGGCAGCTTTTATCTTGATGTTGATTTTGCTCTTTTCCTTCCGGGCTTGTCCGGTTGTTTGTGACCCTTTTCTGTGGGTCCCCACTGGAAGATGCTTTAGACTTGTAGCAGGCTTTGGGGCCTTGTTCTGGGCCAATCCCATATGGATGGAGTTTTACCCACGAGGGGACGGGTAACTTTGGGTGCTTCATTTAGAAACTAGACTCTTTGCCTTACCTATATTGTTTCCTAGTTTTTATTAAAGTTCCTTCCCATTAAAGTCTCCTATGTTTTGTGTTGATGCGGCGGATGGCAGAACCCATTTAGAATAGGCAGGTTTGCGGGGTTTGGGCTGCCCCTCTCCCTGTCCTATAACAGTTCTACTTTATTTTATAACATATTTTTTATACAGTAAGTTCTCACTTAATGTCATCCATCACAGAATGTCATCATTCTTGGAAACTGTAACACTAATGAAACAATGTAAAATGGAACCAATTTTGTCATCAGATAATTGATAAAAATGAAAATTTAGCTCCTATGACAAATTTCTGGTCATAAAAAATGTCACCAAATTTCTTAATAAAGACTTAAAAACACTGCTAAGATTAAATCATCATTCATTTTCACTCATTCATTTCTGAGCCACTATGCCAGCTCCAGGCTGGGGGCCCAGAGATTATGCTAGCAGCTCAGGGGCAAGGCAGGAAGCAGCCCTAGATGGGATGCTCTTTATCATAGGGTCACTACCACATGCACCCATCTCACTCAGCCTGGGACAACCGAGAAAGGCCCATGAATCAGTGAACCTAACCTAATATGTACATGTTTGGGCTGTGGGAGGAATCCAGAGTAGCTGCAGCAAGCTCTCACAAACATGGGGGGGACATGCAAACTCCATAGACTGTGACCCCGCTTAGGAGTTCATTTTTTCTTTTCTCATTAACATTATAGTGAAGGGATGCTGAACTAAATGGTGTTATTAAAGGAACTATTGTACTTTATTATCCATTATTGTCATGCTAATTACTAGTATTTCTTGTTTTAGAACACTGAATTCTAATGCAAAGCGCACTATCAGTTTCACATAACTTTTAGTGACTTGGTCAGTTGCTTAATTTGCCTCCTTCTTTAACCTCTCTCTCTTTTTTAAAATATTTATTTGTGCATATGAAAACTGGGGTATAAGTCAGAGGTGTGGGGGTGAGAGGATTCACCAGAGAGATCAGGGAGTGGAACAGGCAAATCTACTGAAATGCACTGCTGAAGGGAGCTCTTAAAGTACAATAGATTTCACATGTCTAAATTAAAACCTACTCAAACCAAACCAAGCCATTCCTTCCATGACAAGATTTCCTTTCTTCATTTGGACATGCATGTTGTTTTAATAAATTCACTAACACAAGGATCCAGAAATAATCATGGCAGCTTGTACTGGTGGACATAGATACATAGTCTGACCAGAACAGAAGTGTGTTTATGCATAAAGAAAGATATTGAAAAGTGCTTTTGCATTTTGTTTCTCACTTGATTATTCTGTCCTTATGCTTTATTATTTTAGTCACAATGAGTGATTTTAATAACACTCGTGTTGGGAAGATGCTCGGTTTTAACAATGTAATATCAGAGAATGTTGAGTTGGCTTTGTGTAGGGAGGGTGGAAGAATTAAAAAATATGCCTTAGTTATATACTTGTGTTTACTCTACTGCTTAACAAAATAACAACGACATTTATTTTTCTCTCTAAAACATCTAGCTATGATTCATTTTCTAACTTGGGAATTTTCAAAATTGAACCACTTTTAAACAACCCTATCAAGATCTTATTTGGTTATATTTTTTGGTGGACTAATGTTATCATCCTCTATAAATCTAAAGTTAGTTGCAACTTTGATATGATATTTGACTCTTGAATAAACATAATAAATAAATACAGTGACAGAATTATATATGAAATTCAGAAGTTATATTTAGTATGAGGTTTCTACCAACAGTTTTAGTAAGGTTAGCCCACATTGTGATTTTTAGTTTAAGTTGGAAACTGTACTTGGTTTCTCAGGATTGCCAAGATTGAAAATAGTCAGTGAATCAACAAAGCAAACAGGGCAAGAAAAGCACAATATTTATGAGGAATATGCACTATATGGAAGAACATGAAAATCACCCAAAAAATTAAAACTATTGCTAGAAAGTGCTTTATGTATTCTAATTTTGAACACAAAAAGAGCCATGTGATATATGAAAATTTTTTATTCTGAATATGTATCTATTTGATTTTGCAGAATAGCAAAGGTAAAATTTTACAAACAGCTTAATACATTCCGTACCACAAGGAATAAACTTGGTGGTTAGAAGCTGTGGAGTCAGGTAGTGTGGGTTCAAATCTTGACTTTCTTGATGCTCAAATGAAAGGCGGCTTAGTCTTCATGTGAGTCTCAATTTTCTGAACAGTAAAATGGAGATAATATTGCCCCTTCTTTATAAGATCATTCTAAGAATTACATGAGATGATGAATCTTATCTTGATTTCATGGTTCTCTAGCCCTTCAATGAAGTTGGAGTGGACTCTCTCACTACCCTGGTCCCTCTTAGGATGTAAACTCCATGCATACAAATCTTACCTCTCTGTTGATTATTGCAATTGCATGTCTTACAATAGTATGTGCACACTGCAAATGTTTTATGAATATAGAATCAGTGGATTAAAAAGATCAGGTAAAAGGATTTTGATTTGTTTTTTATAGAAATGGCAGCTGTCAAAAGTTTTTAATTGTGAGGGGAGAGGGAGTAGTGGTAGTGTAACAAGATATCAAGGAATAGCAAGAATATGTTAGATACACCTTGGGAGATGAGTTGGGATCATTACTAGAGCAAGAGTAATTGTTTAGATCTGATTTCATACAATTTTGGAACAATAAAACTGAGTATCAACAATCCTTACCTTAGAATAATTAATTCCATATTTGAAAACCGCAACTTTCTGGTTTGATAAATTATAATGATCTCACCATTGCTAAAACTTCACTCGAGGAGTTATCCTTCAAACCTTCCTTATTAATTAGAGCATGACTTCTGTGGAGTGGAAGTCAACACTGATCATCATTCTTCCTACTTTTGAAGAGCAGGGAATTGTTGTATGCACATTGTTGGTCTCCCTTTTGAAGTCTACACATGTAGTCAGTCCCAAGCTGGCCCTTATTTGGTTTTGATTTATGTGATTAAAGAGCAAAGAGGTCATTTCCCATCTTGTTCATGCATCTGAGCTGAAGCTGAAATGCCCTTGGGGTTTTAGCAGGAGCTCTGAATTTTGCAAAGTTATGCCAAGTTCAGAACATGATCAAAAATGAATTATGATGAGTAATTGGCCTTCTTACTACCAGAGTTGCTCAGTGACAGAGAAATGTATGTAGTACAGTTTAGATAGGAAATTAAAGATTTTCATCTACCACAGTAACTATACACTGATATACTACCCCAGATGTTTCTTGTTTCTTGTTCCTTTTTTTTTTTGGCAAGTAAACCACATGCCCCACACATTTTTGGAAAATACCTTCTTTAGCTGAACTAATTGCACTAAGCTTTTTCATCCTTTTCTTACTCTCAGCTGATTATCTCTGCTGATAGCTCAGACATTATGAAATATCAGTTGGGAACCTCTTATCTTCCTGACACAAAATCTATAACCTACTTGCATGCGTACTTCCTCTTGCATTCTGCATATATATAATGGTCAAAGGGTCCCTGCTTCCTGCAAAGACCTCCCAGTCATGTGGGAACCCACATCCCATCCCCTCTCACCTACTCATTGCCTTTGCTGCTGCAGTTACCCTCCCCTGCTTGCAAGCTCTTCTGCACAGTCCATTCTTCCTGTTCCACAGAAACAGTTCAATGGACAAACACCTCTTTCTTGTTTTCGTGCAATCTCCAGCTAAAGCCATTTTTTTTTCAACACTTAGCAGAACATTTCTGGTTCAAGAGGTAAAAGGACACTTTTTAACCCTTCCTAAGTTGTATCTCTATGCTTAACATATTGTCTTATGAAATTATGAGATGAAAATCTGAGGGCATTATAAAAATTGGTTTCAAAATTTGACCATTAAAAATGCATCACTTCAAGACAAGAATCAATTATTTGTGAATGACCTCCTTCCAGAGACACTGACAATCAGCCATGAAATTTGTTAATGATTGTCCCTATTTTAAAATAATCCATTCTAAGGCTCTACTTCAGACTATTTTTAAAATTTAATTCCACTTAAGTTTGCAAACGCTAAATCCCATCCCACTGCATATAGCAGAATCTTATACACAAAGGAAGGACAAGTTTTAAGCTAACCCTTGGGCATTAGTTTCATTTCCTGTGCTGGCTCCCAGTTTTAAAAATTTACATTTCTATTTCTATTTCTGCTGGAGAAGTAAGCATAGGAGAAAAGGTAGCAAATGTTATTTGTGACAAGTACTGGAGAAAGTATAAAGGATATGGGAATTACTGGAGCTGGTACCTGCTTCTCTACTTTTTTCACATGATCATCCAAAAATAGAGCACATGAGGGCATATCTCCAAAGGGATGTATTTGTGAAGACATTCTGGAATTCTGTCCAAGTTCATAAGACTCTTTTAAGATAGGGGATTTCTGAACACAGATACTTCTGAATTTCTAAACATTGTACTTGGAAGAAAAACTTACAAGCCAGAAGGTCAGAAGCATACAAATAGTGACATGAAAGTGAGGACTAGTGGGTAAAAGATTACTTCACTTGAGTCAGTGGCAAGAAGCAGTGTCAGGACTTGTAAGCACAGTTGAATAAGAGAATCCTACTGGTTTCAACTTCATAATAAGTCAACAGAAACAACCACTGCAATCATTAAAATCTCCCATAGTGGTTACAATGCTCTTGTAAATTTGGGCAAGCCAAAACTGAGACGTCAATAAAACAGGGAAAGAACTTGGTTTGTCACTTCATTCTGTGAGAATAGTAGCTATGCTATCACAGTTTAAATTTTGGACATGAACTAAATATATTAAAAAGGAAAATCTCATACATCTGCCATCCTCTCCTTCTTCCCCACAAGACTCCCCACAAGACCCCTTGTTCTCCACTAGCAATGTGAAGTAATTCTTGCTGAGCATAAGTGAGAAAGATTTTGGAGTGGTGGTTATATTTCAACTCAATCTTTAAAAACACATAGTACTGGGGTAACAAGACTTGAGGGAAAGGCAAACTGCAAATATACACTTAAAGGGAAACAAGGGTGGTATATTTTCATTAGAAGACGAAATGCCTGCTGGGGAAAGACAAAAAATATCTGAAACAGTCGAGAGAGGATAGAAAATGCTTTCCTTTGTGTTTTTGAGGACAAAGCATGGGATTTGGGTCAAAGAGATAAACGAAGTCTCCCTTAAGTGTATGTTAACAATGAGGGATAGTGATATTCTGGTGCTTACACTGTTAAGGTTTTTTTTTTTTTATAATAAATTTTATTTTTATATTCCCCATAAATTTCAACCCCCCCATTTTGACCCCAATCCCTCCCCTCCCTCCACCCACCCCCCCCAAAAGTGTCTCTGGTTCGTAGATTTTTGTTGATTTTGATTTTCACTTTCTTATAGTTATTCATTTTCCTGGTCCCTTATTTAAGTTTTCTAGATTCCTGCTATGAGTGAAACCATCCGGTATTTTTCTTTTTCTTTCTGCCTTATTTTGCTGAGCATGATCCCTTCCAGCGCCATCCATGTTGCTGCAAATTGCATGTGTTTATCTTTTTTGAATGCTGAGTAATATTCGATGGTATATATGTACCACATCTTCTTGATCCAGTCATCTATTTTTGGGCATTTGGGCTGTTTCCAAAGCTTAGCTATTGTAAATAGTGCTGCTATAAACATAGGGGTGCAGGTGTTCTTTGGAATTGATGTTTCTGTGTCCTTTGGGTAAATACCTAGGAGTAGAATTGCTGGATCATATGGAAGCTCTATGTTTAGTAGGTCCAGAAATCTCCACACAGCTCTCCTTAGTGGTTGGACCAGTTTGCACTCCACCAACAGTGCAGAAGAGTTCCTTTTTCTCCACACCCTCGCCAACATTTGTTGTTGCTAGTTTTTTTTAATATGTGCCATTCTCACTGGTGTAAGATGGTATCTCATGGTAGTTTTGATTTGCATTTCCCTGATTACAAGTGATGTTGAACATTTTTTCATATGCCTGTTGACCATTTGCATTTCCTCTTCAGAGAAGTTTCTTTTTAGCTCTTCTGCCCATTTTTTGACTGGATTATTTTCTTTGTTGTTGTTGAGTCTCATCAGCTCTTTGCAGATTTTTGTGATCAATCCTTTATCATTAGTGTTGTGTGCAAAAATGTTCTCCCAGTTGGTGGGGTTTCTCTTTGTTTTTGTTATTGTCTCTTTTGCTGTGCAGAAGCTCTTTAATTTGATGTAGTCCCAGCTGTTTATCTTTGCCTTCACTATCACTGCTTTGCTGATGTGTCTGTAAAGATGTCTTTGATGTGCAAATCACATAGTGTTTTGCCTATATTTCCTTCTATGTATTTTATGGTTTCAGGTTTTATGTCTAGTTCTTTAATCCATTTTGAGTTGGTTTTTGTGTATGGTGTGAGGTAGTAGTCAAGCTTCATTCTTTTGCATGTAGCGGCCCAGTTTTAAGGTTTTAAGGTAAGGAACATTTAAGGACGCATTTCCTAAAGGGCAGTGTTCCAGACATGTTACTTCTTTTAGGGTCCTGGTCATATACATCCTTTCTAAGGCAATAAAGATAATGCAATGTAGCCAAATGAGCATGGAAAGTATAAGACAAAAGCCAGAGAACTGAATTGGTATTTCACATTAAGTGACCCGCACATCAACATTTTCTGAGGATTTTGGATTTATCTAAAGGTCGGTGATATGGTTTAGAAAGTGGACTTGCAAGACATCAGAATACTTAGGTCCAATTATAGAAACTTGAGAGGAATGACCTCTCAAAAATCAGATCTTCTCACTTTATGACTACAATACTCAAATGCATGTCCTACTGCACGTTTTCTTGAAGACAGGAACCATTTACTATCACATTTTGTTTTCCAAGTCTACAGTGGTCTTCGTAAATGTGTCCAATGACACATTCATTGTGTCCAATGTGTCCAAGTTCATTGTGCCGAAGTTCATTGTGTCCAATGAACTTGAAGGAATTTAAAACATGCCACAGATTTTTAACTATAGCCAGGAAAAGAAAGATCCACAAAATAACTTTTTTATCATACATTTTTTAGTGTCTCAGCTTTTAATAATTCCTGACATAGCACTAAAACAAAATACTCCTTCAACACCCTTTTCTGGTTTAGATTTTCACAGGTTTTCATTTAAATTCAGGAGAAATTATCTTGGAAATCTGAAGGAATTGTACTCCCTCTCTGGATCAAAATGAACACAAATCATTTCTTATCCATGGGAAAAAAAGCAAAATAGATTTTTCCCTGCTCTTTGAATCTAAAGAACTTTTATTTTAGCATTTGGCTTTGTTTTCCTAAATCAAGCATGTTGCTTGTCACTAAAATTAACCATTACTTTTGGTGTATCCATTATGTACATAAAAATGAATGAAAAACTAGTCAATATATTTGTTCTTCTTTCTACTTACATACTCTGTTTCAAGGTTTCAAGAGGTTGGAACCAAAGAAACTGAGCCAGATAATAGAAGTACAAAAACTAGAATCTGTTTCATGGTACCAGTCTATATCTTTGCATCACATCCTAAAACCCAGTTGTTACATGAAAGCAACGAACTTACTTACTTAACATTCTTCTGCAGTGAACAACTTACTTTTGTTGGTGGAATAAGATTGTGAGCATCTCAACTTGTTCTTTGGTGCTCTGGGTATAACAGAATAGCCTCTTTATCATATGCTTGGAAACTGTGAGCAGGAAAGTCTTAAAACATTTTAAGAGCTTTCAGGAAAAGGTTATAATTGAAGAACAGGGTGTTATAAGACTTAGGTAGGCAGGAGTTGTGAATTGTCATTTGATGTGTTTTCTATCTATTCTGTTTTGCTTTCAGGAACTAGTACTAAGGTAACTTCATTATTACCTATTTAAGTTTTGCTATTTATGAAATATAATAAAGAATTATTTATTCAAAATTTGACTGAGGGTATAAAAATCTGTTGGTTAATTTTTGCAATCCATTTAATTAAGCTCAGTTCATTTTATTATTATACATATAAAGCTTGAACAAACCATTCATAAGAAATGCCTATTGAAATTAATTTTGCACACATGTGACTAAAATGTACCTACAAACAATACAAATGTAGTAGGCAGAAGTATGAATGACAATTTGAGGAAATCTATACTTGAATTGTGGTTAATCATTTTTCTACAGAATTAGAAAAATTAATGTGGTGAGATATTGAGCTTTTAATCTATTTGTGGTTTATTCTTTTTATTAAAATTTTAGCTTCATTCTAACTTGGGAATCATTAAGCTAAATTTATGTGAAAGAATATTGGCCTATTAGAAAGAAAAGTGTGATGTTACATACATTTGGGGTACTTTTTTATTTTATAAAGAGATTTCACTGTAAAACAAGAGCACTTTGAGAGGTCTCAACCTTTTCTGACCTACACCACCATCCCAGGCTCATAACATCAAAGTGTAATGCCCAGCCCCTCTCTGCTCTGCACCATATGTTCTGCGCCCTGGAAATCTTCCCTTGAGTAAACCAAGTACACTCTTATCTGTTAGAGCTATTTCTGAGTTTGGGGAAGATTTGAGACTGGCAAAAAATTTGTCATCAAGGTACAAAAAAGGAAACTTCCATGTTAAAACAATATATGGCATGATGTCAGTATCCCAGTATACAGATACAGAATATTATATAATTTTAGACAAATTGTATTTGATGTAAAATGAGTACATTTAAAATTTTTGTTATAATGTAGGCTATGATTTCCAAACATAAAACTGTCCAGTATTCATAAATGACCTAACATGGCCTTTTGCTCAAACCACAAATAGTCAAAGTATTCTCAACTTCCTCCTTCACAACCAACCCCCTCATTGTTTCCCAGCAGAACACTAATACAGCACGGCCAACAATTGGGTCTCCAGAACCAGGAAACCAGGGCCACTTTCCCCTTTCACCAAACTAACCATTGCTCCTAATCTCCGCAGAATGCAGTGGCTTCCTTCCATTCTCCCCGGTCCTCTTTAGGTTTCAGCCCTCATTTTTCTTGTTACAGGTTAATCATTTTAAGAAGAAAGCAGATGAATACTCTGTAGGTCAGTGGTGCTGGTTGTAGTATGTGCACGATCCTCCCTGAGTACAGGGATTACTCATAACCTATTTCCAATTACAGAGGAAACTGAGGAGCTAGCAGGTTCTCAGTAAAAGACCTTGCATATAAACTACCACTAATCTAAAATTAGAGGAGACATAAATTTGAAACAATATTTTCCTAAAAAAGAACTCTCTTTAATAAACAAAGTATGATTACATTATTCATCTTAATGATAAAGTAGGAACTGTTTTGCTCATTTCTTTCATTTTCCTTTTGAAACAAAGTGGGGAAAATTTTAGATCTGGGATTGATGTGATGAGAAATCAAAGTCTTCCTTAGGGTAACTTGGTAAGTCAGTTTCAGAGAAAGGAAGAAAACTTGGGCCTTAACTTACTGTTACATTTAGTTTAGTATTTTGCACTTTTATTCCAGTGTTTTCTGAAAAATAAAAAAGTTTTCCTCAAAGAGAAAGCTCTGTCAAGCAAGTGTGAGTTACATTGCACATTCCTTTTTTTTTTAAAAAGATTTATTTAATTTTATACAAGAGCTGGGGTATAGGCCAGAGCCAGAGGCGCAGGAGGGTGAGAGGATTCACCAGAGACAGAGTGGGGAACAGAACAGGCAGACTGATGAACTACACTGAGGGGGGGAGCAGCGGGTGAGACAGGAGAAGTCTGCTGTGCCAGGTGGGATTCTTGCCAGCCGGTGGGGATTGAACCACGCTACAGAGGCTGCGGATAGTTTCACAGTGCAGCACTCAACCTCCTACACCACCAGGGAGGCCCTGCATTGCACATTTCTTTAATAAAGAATCACATTGAATTTTGCTAAACACAAAAACTGTACAGCTTTTCTGTTTTGATTTAGTCGAATCTATTAAGATTTCCTGGAGTACAGTTTTTATATGGTATTCTGTTGTGCTCAAGGGAGTCTGTGTGTGTGAGTGGTGAAATGGGAATTAGCAGCAAACCCATTCCCTATTGGCTTATGGTCTTTTTAGGTGAGAGGTATAGGGTAATGGGCCAGCTGTTGCAGTAAGTGATTAGAAGTAGAAAGAGTCATTTTGCTCTTGGTTTGTATCTCCCTTCCATTATGCCATATGATTCAGTTTGTTTAAAATTCATTTTACTGCTGTATTTTCTGAACTATCACGTGGAAGTGGTTCAACCCATGCCTAATGTTCAAATAGCAGAATAGAAATATTACACTGGAGAGCTGATAGCTTGTTTAACTTGGCATGGCAGAGTAACTGACTATCTGAATTTACACATTAGTGGCACTTATCACTAAGGACCCAGGTGGTTGTTTTCAATATGAATGAGGACTTGATCTCATATGAAACTGCCTGCCTGTTTCTCATTTGTTCAAAATGAACTGATCATAATGTTGTTCTATAGAAATACCTTTTTACATGCTCAGCAAAATCAGTCAGAAAGAAAAAGAAAAATACCCGATGGTCTCTCTCATAGCAGGAATTTAGAAAACCTAAATAAGAGATCAGGAAAAAGACTAATCAATACAAAGTAAAAATCAAAATCAACAAGCAACTATAAATGAGAGACACACTGGGGAGAGGGCGAGGAAGGGGCAGGGAAAGGAAGGACTAGTGTCAAAATAAGGGGGGATGTAATCGTATGGGGAATATAACCAAAATGAAAATGCATACATTGTGCAAAGATGAAAGAAGATGTAAGAATAATATAAAATAAAATATTTAAATAAAAATAAATAAATAAAAAGAAATACTTTTTTATTCAGAAGAAGTATCATTTGAGTCAAGTATTATATTATTCAGGGTAGCAGTTTCAAGAAAGATACATTAGAACTCAAATATTCATTAATGTAGTAGAGGGTGTATGTCTTTTGATGTTTTTCTTACTTTGTGATTTTTAGGGCTAAGAGTGAGTTAAACTTAATGTAGATGACCTCATCGTGGGTATGAATTTGGCTAAGGTGATTTGATCACTGAATGAATCCAACTTCAATATATGAAATTCAAGGAAATAATTTTTACGTCTTTAGTTAAGCCATCAGAGGAAAAAAAAAACTCAAAAAGATAAAGACAGGAGTCATCTTGCATACAAATTTTATTATATATAAACCCTCTTCTTTGAAAGATTCTGTTATTGTCTGTTTCTATCACCCCAAATTTAATATGTTGAAATCCTAACCTCCATTGTACTGACATTAAGAAGTGGGGATTTAATACAGCAGTTGGCAACATGGCGGCAAGGAGACGCTGCGAGTAAGATCTCCCATTAAAAAAAGTTAATAGGGAGGAAAAGCGGCAGGTCCCAGTGAGAACTGGGACACGGAAGATAAACAGACGACTCCAGCAAACTGCCCGAAGAAGAAAGTTGCCATAAAAGAGGACGAGAAGGGAGGGAAGCGCAGAACCCTGCTCCCCTCCCCCGCCCACAAAGTCGGCACTCTCCGACCGGCAGAGAGGAGGAAACAACAAACCAAAACGGCCAACAAGAAAAACGGACACAGCAAGCGGGACTGTGAGTGGAAAGGAACTATTGCAGCCACCACACCCCGTGAACGGGAGCTGAGGCGAACCCTGCAGGATCCGCCGCGGAGGTGAGCTCCAGGCGCCATTAAAGAGAGCCCCGCCCAGGAGGAGACCAGCCCCAGCACACAGCCCCGGCCGCCCGGTAAGCCTGCGCGGAAAGTGGCGCGGATCCAGACCGGATCACAGCTGCCCAGGTCCCCGTGCCTGCGACCTAGGCTTGCGGGGAGACGGCGGAGGCCCTCCCTGAGTGAGCAGGAACAAGGCGCCCAGGCAGGGGAGCGGGATTCAAAAGGCGCCATTCCCGCGCCACTGATCTGGGCTACAGCCCGCGTCCTGGAACTGAGGGCTTTGGAACTGAGACCGGGGGCACGAAATTAGGGGCGTGGGTTCCCCACGACGGTGGGGCACAAGGCAGACACAGCACCCCAAAGCCGTTGAGGTGTACCCTACCATCCCCGCTCTGCTCCCTGCCCCACAGGGTGGAAAATCAGCTCCCCAAGGGCTCTAGGAGAGATCTCTGGCGCCACCTAGCGACTTGACCCCAGCACAGGCTCCTGAAGGAGCTAGTGGCCAGCTGGGGAGTTAGCCCACACCTGGCTCCTTCCGAACAAGTAGTCTGAGCCCACAGGGAGAGCGAGCACCCACAGCCAGGGCAGACCAGGCGCGCAGAAGAGTGTGCCTGAGACCAGACGCGCAGGGAGTGTGTCCCACATCACCATTTTAGAACAGGGACACTTCTTCAGTAAAGACTACCTGCAGAAGGCTTCCTCAGGAGCCAGAGGTGAGCGGGGGAAGTTCGCCCACGCCAGACCCCCTCTGGCCTGCAGTCCAAGCCCAGAGGGGAGCAGGAACCCACCGCCGGGGCAGACCAGGCGCACAGGGGAGTGTGTCCCCACATCGGCATTTTAGAACAGGGACCTTTCTCCATTAAAGGCTGCTTGAAACTGACAGATGACTCCTGGAAGAACCAGAGGGGAACAGAGAAGCCCACCCAAGATGCCGGCCAGTCCCAACAACACAGTGTCCCAACGCATACGGCAAATTAGAAAACAAACAGTAGGGAGGAGAAGAACCACACGCAACCTAGCAACTCTCCAGAGAAAAAGCACACCACAAAAAGAAAGCCAGCCCCCAGATTGCAAAGACAATAACTTGGAAGAATTTCTGAGCCTTCCAGAAAGAGAATTTAAAATTGCCGTGATTAAAAAACTGACAGAAGTCATAAAGGAAAACAATGATAAGGGAAAAATAATCAACGATCAGAAGAATGCAATTGAGTCCCTAGAGAGGGAAAACAATGGTCAGAAGAAAGAAATTGAGTCCCTAAAGAGGGAAGTAAAAGAAATGCAGGAGATCAAAGAATTAATGGAAGAACTAAAGAATTCTGGGAAAAGCAATGAAAGCAGAATAGATGAAATGGAAGAACGAATAAGTAATCTTGAAGACACAGAAATAAAAAGAACCAAAACAGAAAAGGAAAGAGAAGTACGAAGGAAAAAGAACGAAGAAAGACTTCGGGAACTATCTGACTCCATGAGGAAAGGAAATATAAGAGTTATAGGAATACCAGAAGGAGAGGAGAGAGATGTAGGAACAGAGAAAATATTCAAAGAGATAATTGAAGAGAACTTCCCAAATGTGAAGAAGGAGCTGAAAATTGATATACAAGAAGCAAGAAGAACACCAAACTTCCACGACGAAAGGAAAAATACAGCAAGACACATAATAGTAAAGCTCCCAAGAATCCAGGACAAGGAAAAAATAATGAAGCTGGCAAGAGGGAAGAAACAGATAACATTCAAAGGAAAACCAATCAGGCTGACATCAGACTTCTCCGAAGAAACACTACGGGCAAGGAGAGAGTGGAGGGACATAGTCAACAGACTCCAAGAAAACAGATGCCAACCAAGAATACTCTATCCCGCAAAGCTCTCCTTCCTCTTTGAAGAAAGAATATGGACCTTCCCAGACAAACAGAAACTCCGGAATTTCATTGCAACTAAACCCCCACTCCAAAAAATACTACAAGGAGTCCTAAAGCCAGAACCTCAGAGGGACGAATAACAATGAAAGAAGGCCAAAAAAAAAAAAAAAGTTATTAAAAGAATAAATAAATAAAATCAAAGGAAAGACAAACACAATGGCAAATACAGATGTTAACATATCAATATTAACTCTAAATGTAAATGGACTAAACTCTTCAATAAAAAGACACAGAGTGGCAGCCTGGATTAAGAAACAAAACCCAACCTTTTGCTGTCTCCAGGAAACACATTTAGCTACAAAAGATAAAAATAGGCTCAAAGTTAAAGGATGGAAAACAATCCTACAAGCAAATGGACCAAAAAAGAAAGCAGGAACAGCTATACTTATATCAGATAAAACAGATTTCAAACTCAAAAAGATAAAAAGAGACCCCAATGGTCACTACATTATGATCAAGGGGACAATACTTCAAGAAGAAATAACACTCATTAACATATACTCACCAAACGAAGGAGCACCAAAATATATCAGACAACTGTTGTCCTCTCTGAAAACAGACATCAGAGAAAACACATACGTAGTGGGAGACTTCAACACACCACTATCAACAATGGATAGATCAACAAGACAAAAAATAAGTAAAGAAACCAAAGCTCTAAATAAGGACCTAGAGCAATTAGGCTTAACAGACATCTATAGAACACTAAACCCCAAAAAAACGGAGTACACATTTTTCTCAAGCGCACACGGATCATTCTCCAGGATCGATCACATACTGGGGCACAAGACAAACATCAACAAATACACCAAGATTGAAATCATATCAACCATCTTTTCTGACCATGAAGGCATCAAACTAGAAATAAACCATAAAAAGAAGGCAAGGAACTTTCCTACCTCATGGAGATTAAAAACCACACTACTGGAAGACCATTGGACTAATGAGGAGATCAAAGAAGAAATTAAAAAATTTTTTGAATTGAACGACAAGGAGGACACTAATATCCTAAATGTATGGGATGCAGCAAAAGCAGTAATAAGAGGAAAATATATAGCAATAGAAGCTCACATCAAGAAACAAGAAAGAACGCAAAGAAACAACCTCATCTCGAAGCTCAAAGATCTAGAAAAAGAACAACAAAAAAACCCCAAAACCAGTAGAAGAAAAGAAATAATAAAAACCAAAGCAGAAATAAATGAAATTGAAACTAAAAAACAATCCAAAAGATCAATGAAACCAAGAGCTGGTTTTTTGAAAAAATCAATAAAATAGACAAACCCCTAGCCAGGCTCACAAAGGAAAAAAGGGAGAAAGCACAAATAAACAGGATCATCAATGAAAGAGGAGAAATCACAACGGACACAGCAGAAATCAAAAGAATAATCAGTAACTACTATGAACAGTTATATGGAAACAAGTTTAACAATCTAGAGGAGATGGACAAATTCCTACAACTCTACAATCACCCAAAGCTAGATAAAGAAGAAATAGAACACCTAAACAGACCAATTACAATTAGCGAAATTGAAATGGTAATAAAAAACCTCCCCAAAAACAAAAGCCCAGGACCTGATGGATTTACAAATGAATTCTACCAAACATTCAGAGACGAATTAGTGCCTATCCTTCACAAACTCTTCCAAAAAATTGAGAAGGAAGGGACAATACCAAACACGTTTTATGAAGCCAACATTACACTAATACCAAAACCAAACAAGGACAACACAAAGAAGGAAAACTACAGGCCAATCTCCCTAATGAACACTGATGCAAAAATCCTCAATAAAATTTTAGCTATCAGAATCCAACAATGTATCCATAAGATAATTCACCACGACCAAGTTGGATTCATTCCAGGGGCACAAGGATGGTTTAACATCCGAAAATCAATCAACGTTATCCAACACATCAACAAAAAGAAATATAAAAACCATATGATAATATCAATAGATGCTGAGAAAGCTTTCGACAAAGTGCAACACCCATTCATGATAAAAGCCCTTGAAATTCTGGGGATACAAGGAACATACCTCAACATCATAAAGGCCATCTATGACAAGCCAACAGCCAGTATCATTCTCAATGGTGAAAAGCTGAAAGCAATTCCATTAAGATCTGGAACAAGACAAGGATGTCCACTCTCACCATTGCTTTTCAATATAATACTGGAAGTCCTAGCCAGGGCAATAAGACAAGAGAAAGACATCCAAGGAATCCAAATAGGAAAAGAAGAAGTCAAACTATCACTATTTGCAGACGATATGATATTATACATAGAGAACCCCAAAAACTCCACAGAAAAGCTAATTCAACTCATCAATCAGTTCAGTAAAGTGGCAGGATACAAAATCAACACGCAAAAGTCAGTAGCCTTCCTATACACAAACAATAAATCTGAAGAAGAAGAAATCAAAAAGACCATCCCTTTTGTTATTGAAACAAAAAAAATCAAATATTTGGGAATAAATCTAACAAAAGAGGTAAAGGACCTATACAAAGAAAACTATAAAACACTGTTAAAAGAAATAGAAGAAGACACAAAGAAATGGAGAGACATCCCCTGCTCATGGATTGGAAGAATAAACATTATTAAAATGGCCATCCTACCAAAAGCAATATACAGATTCAATGCTATTCCAATCAAAATTTCAATGTCATTCTTCAAAGAAATAGAACAATTATTGATGAAATTCATATGGAATCACCAAAAACCCCGAATAGCCAAAGCTCTCCTGAAAAAAAAAGAAGGGAATGGAGGCATCAGACTCCCAGACTTCAAACTATACTACAAAGCCATAATCATCAAAACTGCATGGTATTGGAACAAGAACAGACATACAGACCAATGGAATCGAATAGAAAATCCAGAAATAAACCCACAGATTTATGGTCAACTAATCTTTGACAAAGGAGCAAAGAATATGCATTGGAGCAAAGAAAGTTTGTTCAATAAATGGTGCTGGGAAAACTGGGTCGCTACATGCAAAAGAATGAAGCTTGACCACCACCTCACACCATACACAAAAATCAACTCAAAATGGATTAAAGAACTAGACATAAGACCTGAAACCATAAAATATATAGAAGGAAATATAGGCGAAACACTACGTGATTTGCACATCAAAGACATCTTTACAGACACATCACCCAAAGCAGTGATAGTGAAGGCAAAGATAAACAGCTGGGACTACATCAAATTAAAGAGCTTTTGCACAGCAAAAGAGACAATAACAAAAACAAAGAGAAACCCCACCAACTGGGAGAACATTTTTGCACCCAACACTAATGATAAAGGACTGATCACAAAAATCTGCAAAGAGCTGATGAGACTCAACAACAACAAAGAAAATAATCCAGTCAAAAAATGGGCAGAAGAGCTTAAAAGAAACTTCTCTGAAGAGAAAATGCAAATGGCCAACAGGCATATGAAAAAATGTTCAACATCACTTGTCATCAGGGAAATGCAAATCAAAACTACCATGAGATACCATCTTACACCAGTGAGAATGGCACATATTAAAAAAAACTAGCAACAACAAATGTTGGCGAGGGTGTGGAGAAAAAGGAACTCTTCTGCACTGTTGGTGGGAGTGCAAACTGGTCCAACCACTGTGGAAAGCTGTATGGAGATTTCTGGACCTACTAAACATAGAGCTTCCATATGATCCAGCAATTCCACTCCTAGGTATTTACCCAAAGGACACAGAAACATCAATTCCAAAGAACACCTGCACCCCTATGTTTATAGCAGCACTGTTTACAATAGCTAAGCTTTGGAAACAACCCAAATGCCCAAAAGTAGATGACTGGATCAAGAAGATGTGGTACATATATACCATGGAATATTACTCAGCATTCAAAAAAGATAAACACATGCAATTTGCAGCAACATGGATGGCGCTGGAAGGGATCATGCTCAGCGAAATAAGCCAAAAAGAAAAAGAAAAATACCAGATGGTCTCACTCATAGCAGGAATCTAGAAAACTTAAATAAGGGACCAGGAAAATGAATAACTATAAGAAAGTGAAAATCAAAATCAACAAAAAAACTATGAACCAGAGACACTTTTAGGGGGGCGGGGGTGGGAGGGAGGGATTGGGGTCAGAATGGGGGGGCTGCAACTGTATGGGGAATATAACAATAAAATTTATTAAAAAAAAAAAAAAAAGAAGTGGGGATTTGAGGAGTTTATGATATAATGATGGCAGGACCCTCATGAATGAGAAGCTACAGAATCTATGAATCTAGACTACAAAGAGCTCTCCCCTCTTTGGCCATAGGAGTACACAGCTAGAGGATGCCCCTTCATTAACCAGAAAATAGTCCTCATCAGACATGAGATCTGGCTGCACTTTGATCTTAGACCTCCCAACCTTCTCAACTGTGAGAAATTAATTCTTGTTGTTTATAAGCCTCACAGTCTAGGGTATTCTGCTCTAACATTCTGAATGGACTAAGATACATTCTGAGTATTATTTGTGTATAAATAAGGAAAATATCAGGGTCCCTTCCACATTTGAAAAGGTGATATCATACGTGTCAACTTCTTTCCCACACAGGGGCATATATATCACTCTGCTTATATTCATTATACACACATCCTTGCAGGCAACCAAGCATGTGTGTATGCTAGTGAATATTTTAAACTATTGGAAAAAGATTTTTTTCTTTAAAAAACTGTTGAAAAATTTCATCTGATTGGTCACCATAGGAAAATTTTATCAATTGTCTGGATAATCTATTTCAGGGTTATCATATCAATCAAAATTTTATGGTTAATAAAAGAACAAATAGTGAAAACATGCTATTTTGGTGCAGAAAAGAAGAAAATTCATGTGACTTTTTCTATTCTAAGAAGTGATTTATGGCTTGATTATAGAGGATTGGAGCTTTATTGCTCCCATTTCCCAGTTTCTGCACATTTGAGATAAACTGTGCAATGCCTGATGTACACAATAGCTGAGTAGAACTACTTACTATATTACACAATAGCACAGTTACTACTATTTAGCCATGACTTGGAGCTGTGTCTCAAATTATTGAGAACTTGGACAGGCAGAAGACAGAATCAATTAAAATTCTTCGATTTGGAATTCTATTTGTATGAATAATTAATTGTATGGTTTAATTTTTTATATAATTAATTTTTAGTTTTCCTTTGTTTGATTGCTTATTAATTAATTTACTCATAGAGTAATCCAATGGATATTTATCTGGGACTATCTTGTATCAAGATTGTATGCCTGCTCTTACAGATGCAAAGATCACATTCTTGACCCCTACTACCTTCCAAAGTAGTAGGTAGCAGAGAACTCCACAGTTACATGTACCATGTGAAAGGGTCTATGACTGCGGAGAACACAGGGTACCTAGAGGTTATGCTTAGAAGTTAACACATCAGTGAGACGAGGGGGGTCAAGAAAGTCCTTGCAGAGGAGGTAAGGATGAGTGTAAGCAAACTGGGAGGGTTGATGGAGTAAAGA
Organism: Talpa occidentalis; assembly: GCF_014898055.3. Taxonomy (NCBI): domain Eukaryota; kingdom Metazoa; phylum Chordata; class Mammalia; order Eulipotyphla; family Talpidae; genus Talpa; species Talpa occidentalis. The sequence goes on from NW_023604972.1 coordinate 119,285,726, forward strand.
GTGAAGTGGGAGAGAAGCAAGTTGGGAGAGAGGGAGAGTAGTTAGGAGGCTGTTGTAGTAATGAAAGAGAGAAATGAGTAGGGAATGAATAGAAGGGAATAGAGGGTAGAGCTTTCATTTAAGTCCTTGGTGACCAAGGATTGGAATGGGGAAGTTGACAGGCAAGAAAGAGGAAAAAAAGGCGACTTTCATGTTGCCATGTGGAACATGACCCCAAATCCCTTCGATTCATTCATTATGGCTCCTCAAAATATCTCCAAGAATGTTGAGCTCAGTCATAACTTCAAGTTTGTCAGAGTGACTGAATGACAATGACTTATACTAATTTAGTTCTGTAACTGATCCAGTTCTGTATCTGTGTTCATGAAAGTTCTAGGAAGATGCACAGAGAATATGTAAATGAAGAAAATAAGTTATTTTTAAAATTGTCTTCAGTTAATTATAAAAGGTCTAATGGAGAAATGTCTTTATTTGTTTTGAAGGTCAGATTTCTCTTGCAAAACTGTGCTTGATCAAGGGATTTGCATTGTATCAAAACTGTTATTAAATTATTCTCTCTGGACTTACCTAAAACTTCAGGCATAAGAAACACCACAACATGTGGCCCTCTATCAAAGAGTTGTCAGTTTTCACTGAGATAATAAAGGGTCAAAGTTTGAATTAACAGTTTCTGACAGTGCATCTACAATCAGTACATCTCACTGGGGAATTTCTCGGTCTATTCTGGGCAGATTTAAATCCATGACTTGGTAAAAATTCCTCCTCTTAATCCATTTATCAAAGCAGTAGGGTGAATGAAAGATAACTGAATTTATTTTTAAAACGACAGAGGAAGACTCCTAGATCCTTTAACTTGTTTGACTTCCTTTTGCCTCCAAAATGGATGTCAGCATTATACTCTCACAGAACCCTACAAAGCACTGTACTCTCATCAGAGTTTAAGAGAATTATAAGCATTACATGGAGAACTAACTGAAAGGGTTTAATACAAAGTCACAGGATGTACATGGTAATAAGATGAAGTTGGCAAAAATAGCTTGAGAGAAAATTCAAGTATTCATTTAAATGTGCATGTATATTACCATGCTTTCCTACTAGGCAGTTAATTAAAAATTCATCCAACCATATATGAAACAGGTAGTTGGCATTTGGTAACTTGCTCAAGTCATAAAGCAAGAGAGTAGAGAAGGGGGAAACAGTTGGCCTCAGTCCTGCAGGAGGTCCCACCCACTATACTGTCATTAATATTACTTCGAAAACTGATATTAAGGAGTTTGGCATCATAAATTTTTGTATGTTGCTAGTTACCTTGTTACCTATCTTTTACCTGCCAAACATATTTCCCAATCCAGAAGATCTTTTAATATTTACTATATATTGATTTTATGACATATATTCCATTCTTAATAATTGCTTATTGATGAACCAAGAAACACATTTAAACTTGTAGTTTTAAGGATTATAAATATAATACCTTTATTTTTACAAATGGAGAACTGATATCCAGAAAGACATCAAATCTAAAATCAAACACCTATAAAAGTTCTCTTGGCCACTAGGCTGGCAGATTCCTGGAATCTAGATCTTTGTTTTTGCCATGACTCTTGTTCTTTCTATCTGAGGCAAATAGCCTGTTTTTTGGAGTTCTGATGAGACATTACCGGCTCTATGTTTCTTTGAAACTAGAGTTTTGTTTGATTTGGCTCTTGCATTGTTTCTGATGACCCCCAAATGATCGAAGGCCAAATTGGCTTCATGACCATTTCTTTCTCATTAAATTCTGTCAATGCACCTGTCATTCATGAAATAGGGTATATATGTTTATGTAATCCGGTTTTCTAATAAAGTTCTACATATTACCTCAGTCTTCAGTAATCAGTCTGTAATGTTGTAATTCATCATGGACATGTTGCAATGTGGTAAACCCTTATGAAAAGCCTAAAGAATAGTTCGAAAGTGGTTAGTTCAGAGGAGTCCATATTAAAGGCAATGTGCTAATATCTTGCTTTGGCATTCAATGCTCTTAATGAACCTGTTCCTACTGGTATTCAAATTTACCCCATATCAGGAATAAGGCCTTTTTTGCTTCTATTGGGGCAACTATTTTCAATGTTTCAGGTAAATTCACTCTCACTTTCCAGAAGAGTTCCCTCCCCTGCTTCATCGAATATGGTTCCAACAATGAATGTCCTTACTCCTGCCATTTTACATTTTGAAATTTAACAATTTATACATTTTCTCACCTTGTTCATATACTTACCTTATTCACTGATTCCCATTTATCTCTTCTATCTCTGAATTTCTTATTTTTTTCCTCAGTATCACAGTATGAGACTTAGGGTATCTTTTAAGTGATAATCAACAATGCTTACATATATATCTTATTTTACAACTAGTTTGTAAGGTCTTCAGAGAAAGCCTGGTATTTATATGCCATTTGGATTCTGCTTAGATAGGTCTGTGGCATTAGGGCTAGTCACTCACATTTCTATTTGTTTGGGGCACATGATCGAATCCTTTAAAAGTTAGCTATCAGAATGGGGGGGGGGTTACAATTGTATGGGGGAATTAAAAATAATATTATTTAAAAAAAATAAAAAAAATAAAAAATGAATTACAACACCAAAATAAAATAAAATAAAATAAAATAAAAGTTAGCTATGGAGGGCCTCCCTGGTGGCACAGTGGTTGAGCGCTGGGCTGCGAAGCTGCCCGCAGCCTCTGCAGCGCAGGTTCGATCCCTGGCTGCCAGGTGAGGGTCCTACATGGCAGGCAGACCTCTCTGCCACTCGCTGCTGCCCTCAGCAGTGTACTTCATCACTCTGCCTGTTCTGCTCTCTGCTCTGGCTCTGGTGAATTCTCTCACCCTCCTGACTATACCCAGTGCTTGTATGCATAAATAAATCTTAAAAAAAAAAAAAGAATCTTTCTTAGGAAAAAAAAAAAGTTAGCTATGGACACTAAAATGAGAACTGCGATGCATAAGCTTTAAGAGCCAGAGTGTGGTTTACTTTATTCTCATCCTCTGCTATGACTCTATGGAGGCTGGAGGCAAAGATGAAGTTACTCTTTCTGCAACTTGGATTCCTTGAATGACCACAGTGGAAGAATGAGAATAGACAGTTCCTTTGATGTAAAATAAGATTTGAACATTCTTTCTTTCTAAATCATTCTCTGTGACATCTGAGTAAGCTTCTAAATAAATACCATAGCTATGGTGAATATCCAGCAGAGGGAAGAGTTAAAAGAATTAACTAGACACTATAACTTACTCATTTTGGAAAAGCTGCAGTGATAAATAGCAAGCATAGTCAGGGATACCAGTGAGAAAGTAAAAACAATAAAAAGATTTGTGCTGACATACAAAATAAATCTTAAGTATTTCCCTTAACTCCGATTGACCTTAGAAGTACTGAGAGAGTCTGGAACAGCCTGAATTGCAAATATTTGATGCTTCAATTCCTGGAATATTCATTTCTAAGGAATATTCATGTCTATATAAGAATGCATTTTATTAGGTAAACAAAGTTTGATTTTTGTTTTTAAAAGACTATTTTGTATTTGTCTGACCCTTTGTTTGGTTCCTCTATATTCCACATATAAGGATACCATCTAGCATTGATCTGTTTTCTTCTGACTTATTTCACTTTGCATAATCCCTTGAAAGTATAGGTCTGAGGCATCTAGGAAGAGATGCAGAGGGAAGGCAGGTGAAAACAGGGTGGAGGGTGCACAATCCACTATTTTTAAAAAAGGGTTATTTTTTAAATTTATTTATGCATACAAGCACTGGGGTGTGACAGAGTGGGGAGCAGAACTGGCTCATCTACTGAAATACACTGCTGAGGGGAGTAGTGGGGGAGACAGGAGAGGTCTGCTGAGCTATGTAGTTTAACTCCCTGGCCAGGAATCAAACTCATGCCGCAGTGGCTGGTGATAGCTTGATAGTGCTGAAACTGTAACCCCTGCGCCACCAGGGAGGTCCACAATGGACTATGATGATGATACTTTGATTGTGAGAGTCTGCACATTTTTGGTTTTGTTTTGTTTCAGGGTTATAAAAAGAAAAGTAGGTAAGTAAGGTGATTGTGTATACAAAAGTTATAAATTATGAGAATTAATCAACATGTGATTTTCTTCGACTAAAGTATATTTTTCCAACTTTGGGTTTCTCTTGGAAGAGTCAATTTCTGGGTTCCAGAGAAAAGGAAGGGTCTTCTTTCATTTTAGAAGGATTCTGTTTAATTAGCTTGGATCAGGTACACTATTATTTATTTCCCACTGTTCTTTAATTCTATAAAATTTTTCAGTGAAGATTTTTCAGTAAGACATTACATCTATGAAAATAAATCTCCCATGAAATACACCCATGAATTTGCTCTAGGAGTCTCTAGATTTAAAAACATGAAAGCTACAAACTCAGTCTCCTGTTGAAAGAGCATAAGAAAAGTATCTAAAAACCTTCTAAAATTTTTTTAGAAGTAATAGACTTCTGAAAAGTATATTTTAATGATATAATATCATAAACATATAGGTAAAATTTTACTTTATATATGTGAAAATTTATGTATGATATGAAATGGCTTTCATAAAATGTAATTTTAACCACTGTTGAAACAAGTGCAAAGACCCCACCTATTGTTCTTTAATAAGCTTTAGCTTAAGATATATTTATATTAGAACAATTATCTAAGCCAAAGCATTGGTATAAATTAGGCTTTTTGTACTTAATTGTCCCAATAGTTTGCATGCTGAAGAAACCAAACTAAAGAAGTATAAAAAAGCTCTCTCTGTTGAAGGTTACCTTCTGATGTAATGGGACAAACAAGTAAGCACAAATTTATTCCTATTCACTTGACCAAGACTGGGTTGTACCTTATGGTTGTGGTGGTTTTGAGGGTCTGTGGGTAGGGATAGGACAGAAGGGATCAGCCATTAAGGGCGGCAAGATTCTCAGTTGTGTGCATGGTGCCCTCTGCTGGTTGTGGACAGGGGAGTTGAGAATCGCCAATGAAAGTGGAAGTTGATATCAATTACCCTTAACTGTTCTAAAATAAAGATTCAACAACAAAAAACTATGAACCAGAGACACTCTATGGGGAGTGGGGGGTGGGGAGGGGAGGGATTGGGGTCAAAATAGGGGGCTGCAATTGTATGGGGAATATAAAAATAAAATTTATTTTAAAAAATAAAATAAAATAAAGATTCAATTATAAACTGGAAAATAAACTTATTTTTCTAAGTCTAAATATAATGTTAATATCTTTTATTTGTGACACCTAATTCAGTTCATCACGTGACTTTAGCTATGGTTAACATTGAAAAATCATTTTTTCTTTATTGAGGTAAGATTGTTTGACAACACTGATCTAAGGAACTAGGTCCACTCCTCCTCAGATGTATGTCACCACCCACCCCACCACCAGGGCACCCATAGTCCTTTCCTCTAGACCATTGGGCCTCCTACCTTCTTTGTTTCCACTCCATCACTCCCTCCCGACCTAGTAACCTCAATTTTGCAGTCATGAATACCTTTGAATGTTCATAGTATAATTCTAACTTTAACTATTTGGGTCAATATCCAGAAGTGGTATAACTGAGATGCACTATTTTTAATTAAGTGCTTTGTTTCAATTCTAGCTACAAGTATTTTTATATATCCTAATTATGGTTTAAAACATGAAAAGTTCCAACTCAATTTAAGTTCTTATTAAATAAGTTAAATGCATAAAAAAATCTGTCTGATAGCTTTATATTTTTATCAATGCTTATTAAAATGAAACTTTATTCAGGGGAAATTATAAACCTTTAGTTCTGAGTATAATCTTTTAATATTCTATCATTTTAATGTTCTGAAATTATTTTAATTTTATCAAATTCAGAGATACATTATTTTATAAAATGTAATTGCTCTGAGGTCCTGAAATCTGGAGCCAGATAAGTGGTCTCTTAATCAGGACCAGAGTCTCATATTTTTAAGGAGATTCTTGAAGGTAATGACTATGTAACTAGATTTTCACAAACTGTATGTACCTGATTGAGAAAATATTTTTCATTTGATTCAGAAAGTATTTCAGCTGAAAGCTAAACCTATTATTTCCATATGCATTTCTACAGAGTGGTGACAGTTGATAATTTTATGAATAAATATTCAATTAAAATATTTCTTGATTAAAACAATCCCATTTGTCCGAGACAGTTCAGGTAGAAGTAGAAAAAGTGTAGACTGACATATTAACAAATAGAAATGGGGAAAGAGCACCAGCATATATGCTGTTATTGTGAACCTCTATCTTGAAGATCTACCTTTCGAAGCATAAATGTTACACTGTGATTTTCCATCAGAAGTAACTGAGGTTATCAGATGGGAAGTAGGGGCAGGAGTAAAGGCAGGAGGGGACTCAATGGACTAGAGTGGAGGATTATGGGTGCTTTGGTGGTGGACATGGTATGGTAATGTACATCTGAATATATCACATATGGTGTTGTAAGCCAAAGTCACCGGAATAAAAAAATAATATAATTAAAAGGAGAAATAAGTAGAAAATAATACAAAATGAAACATTATTATGAGTACAAGTTCATATTTCCTATGTATGTGTATATGTAGTGATCACATATATTTTATAAAATGTATATAAAATATATACATTTTTTCTATATCTGAATCTATCTACATACATTGAAAACCACACATTTCATAACCATGTCTTCAATTCCAACCAAAACCCACAAGGTTCATTCTACCTGCTTCCAATTTTGTATTTGTAACTCCCTCCTTTGGCAATACCAATGCGGTCTCCAGTATCCTTTTTTTTTTTTAAGATTTATTTATTTATGCATACAAGAGGTATGGTGTAGGTCAGAGGTATGGGGAGAGGGTGACAGGATTCAGCAAAGACAGAATGGGGAGCAGAACTGGCAGACTGACTGAAATACACTGCTGAGGAGCAGCGGGCGAGACAGGAGAGGTCTGCTGCGCCATGTGGGTAGCTCCCTGGCTGGCCGTGGATTGGGATCAAACTCATGTGCAGAAGATACAGATAGATTCACAGTGCAGTGATTAACCCCCTTGCACAACCAGGGAGGCCCTCCATTATCCTTAATACATTTAATTTGCCCAGTACTCCACTATGTATCCAATTGCCCGGCATTGTTCACTCACACTTCTCTGGCTGATTTCTCCTAGCATCCCTTCCCCCAACGTGGACTTCTCATTAGACTCAGTCTCTGATGCCTCCCTTCCGGATCTCCCTCTCCCTGCTTTCATCACCATTGCTAGATGTTTCCTCACAAAACACTTGTCATCCGACACTCAACTAACTTCTCCATGTGGACACTTCCCTTTCACTGCTGAGCGCTGTCAGCTCACATTAAAATTTTCCAACTTTCCCATGTGTCCTTGGCTTCATCACGACCTGAATTCTAACACTTAATGACAAGCTGCCCTCTGCACAGATACCCTTCTCATCCCCTCAGCCTCTAAAACCCTGAGCCAGGCCACCTCACCACACCAGTTCTCTCCTGCACTCTATTCAGACTCCCCTTCCATTCATCGACATTCACGCTTCCTCCTTCTGCTGGTCACTCCTGACGTGCAGCCACTGTCCTTACCCTGCTTGGTCCTCAGCAGCCACATCCCTCTATGCCTCCACCCAGATCCCAATCTGGTCCAGTTTAACTTCAGGCCAGCAGTGGTGAATAATTCAGGAAGGAAAGAGGAGGGAGGAAAAGAAAAATAACAAGAGAGATCTTTGATCTTTTTTTGCTTATAGTCACCAACCTTTTCCTTTTTCCATTGTTTTTCTTTTTCTGTCCAAAGAGTCACTTCCACTTGACTCTGGGAATTCTGACCCCATTCAAGTCTCTGTTTTCCTTTTTTTTTTTTTTAAACATTTATTTGTTCATGCATACAAAAGCTGGGTACAGGCCAGAGATGCGGGGGACGGGGGGTGAGAGGATTACCAGAGACAGAGTAGGGAACAGAACAGACAGATTGATCGAAGTACACTGCTAAGGGGAGCAGTGGGCGAGTCAGGAGAAGTCTGCTGCGCCATATGGGTTGCTCCCTGGCCGGCCGGGGATAGAACTGGTGCTGCAGAGGCTGTGGATTGCTTCATAGTGTGGTGCTTAACCCCTTGCACTACCAGGGAGGCCCAAGTCTCTATTTTCCTAACCAGGGATCCCACCCCTGCTTCTCTAGTATGCACTCTCGCTTAATGAATACTATTTTATTTTTTGATTAATACCCATAAAAAATTATTGGCCTGCCATCATGAACTCTGATTTGCATACTCTTTTATAGTTGTAGAATTGTTACTATGTGTCATTTTACCCATTCTATTTCCTCAGGATAGTCTTACATTACATTGAAGCAATACTTTAAAAGTGAAGTCTAGCCTGACAACCAGTAAATTTGATTTTAAAGAACATGTGCTTTCATCCCCACTGGATTAACTAAAGGCTTTCATTATTTGGCATTATCTACTAAATCCCTTAAGTAGGGAAATGCTCAGATTCATTTTGAGAATTAAATAAAAATGCAAACATGATACAAAGGTAGTTTTCTAACTCAGGCAATATTCCTAAGAATGCTTTAAAAAAAAAAAACAACACTGTTTATTCATCATATAATTACATTGGAAAAAATATGACCATAAAGATTACAACATAGTTTTAATGTTATTTAAGAAAAGATTTGGGATTTGGAGTTTAGCACATGTTCCAATCACTCCAATATTGGTTTATGTTAGAAGTTAACAATGACACTGCACTCTAGACAGTTTCCCGTTGTCTGGCACAATTACCTTGTAGATAAAACAGAACTCTAATGTGATAAATTAAGAAATAAAGAATGTTCGAATAAATATGCTGCCTTAAGTAACAATGATCTGATTACCTAATTACATATTATTTTTTAATGGAAAGACAACCTTTGCTGGCTTCCTCTGCCATGAGTAAATAGAATTTCTTTCTTGCTAATTTTAGTCAAAGATAATCAAGTGACTGAATGAGCTTAAGTGACTGAAACAAAGTAAATACTCCAAGCTATTTGAATTGCATCTAGTGGAAAAGATGATGATTTTCTCCACAAGAGGTACATGTTCTGCAGGAATGAATAGATTGAAAGGAGTTAGTTTGGGGTACATTGTTTGGATCAGGAAACTTTATCATTATTTTGTATGTTATTTCATTTCCTTCTCAAGCAATCCTGAGAGGTGGTTTTCATCCATGCCAAATAGCAGCATATTAAAAAGAGGTTAAGTAACTTGCCTGGTCTGGTATCTTATCACAGACACAGATAGCATCTGAGGCATAAAGCGGACATCAATGGCTCCTCTAGGTTTTTGCCCGTGGCAACCCAGTGTATAAAGTGAAGCATAACTTTGTCTCTTTTCAACTTTCTAAGATAACATTTTCCTCTCCAAACAAGTTTCCTGTGATAACACAAGAAAGTTTGTAGAACTTCGGCAATGTCAACTAAAAGCAAAATTAGAAACTATTATTCCTAATAATAGTTTTCATATATTTCTTCTTAGAAATGATGTTGTTCAGACATAACAGAAAATCACTCAGAAGTTATTAATTTTCCTAATTTTACATTGATAAAATTTGCCATTTAATATTTTTTAATCTACAAAAGGGATGAATTTTCATTAAAGGTTACAACAGAAAATGGAAAAATTTAGTTTGATTTTGTAGTTATGCATCTCCAGGAATTAGAACCAATTTTATTTTATTCCATATGGACTTTATGTAGCTCATTTTATTTGCACTGTCCCTACTCTAGTTTTGGAGGTGGTGTTTGATAGGTGTCTGCTACTCTGTCTTAACGTGTTATTAATGTTAAGCTCAGTAGAACTTAAATGTTCCATTTCAACTTACACTTTACTTCTCCTAGTTTTTCTCTTAATCTAACCTAACACTCCTACAACTATCTCTAACTCAGTGTAAAGGATCAAATTGTGAAATTAATATCAGTTAAGGAGATATTAATTAATATGTACATAGGTATACATATACATATATATTGATGTTGCTGTAATCATTTAGGGATAGCAAATATTCTAATGACAGTGTTAGATTTATTGATTTTTCCTTTCATCTCAGGCTTCAATATGACCTGACATTAACACTGATTCTATCTTTAACCTTTTGATTCTTTTGTTCATCATGGATCACTTTGCATTCATTTTGATTTTTTAAAGTATATATTGCTCTAGAATATTATGTTTATTTATTACTGAGATACCTGTATTTCATTTGATCTCCACCACCACCTATATTACAGATCCTCATTACTGAGTTCTGTGATTACTGATCATCATACTTGTATAGGAACTTTTGGTTTTTCCTATTACTAATTAACCTCCTGTTTACCTAAAGCATCTGAATTTGCAATCACAACTTTGTTCACTAAATTCAGGAAAGTAGCTTATTCCACACCACTATCAACTAACTTGTGCTGATCATTGAGTTCAGGGTCTCTTTATTTGAAGTGCTATTAATGATATCTACTGCATTTACTAGCAAAAAAGTTTTTCAGAAAATTTTGTGTTCTTTATTAAGATTAGAATTTATAATACAATTTAGATTAGAATTAAGAATTAGAATTAAGATTAGAATTTATAATGTATGATATATCATACATGCAAGTGAAAGATGATGATATATTTCACAAAGAATCATCAGTTTTACCTTTATATTTGGACACAATTCAAGATCTTTTTTTAGGGGATTTATGATTTTGCATCTTGAGATTTCTAATGACTATTTTTATTGATAATCTTAGAAAAAATAACTGATTAGCTCTTTATTAAACTGTGAATAAAGAACTAACATTTCAATAACACTTGCAGTACTAATTGTTTGCTATTTTTGTCTTGAAATTACCTTGCGGTTTGACTAATCAACTTTGGAAGAACTGATAAGGAGAAAATGTGGTGTAAGAAATCAACAAGCAACTATAAACCAGAGACACACTACAGGCGGGGAGGAGGGAATAGGATCAAAACAAGGGTGTGGGAAATGTATGGGGACTATAACTAAGATGAAAATGCATACATTGTGCAAAAATGAAAAATGATGTAAAAAAGTATATAAAATGAAAAAAAAGAAATGTTAGTAGATGCATTTAGTATTTTACTATTTATATTTCATCTGCAGCCTTCACATTTTTAAAACAGTAGCTATTTATTGCTTCTCACATTTCAGTAGATTGAAGGGGCAATTCTGCTCTGCAGATACTTGACCTAGGTGCTCACTGGTTGCTTCGCATTGGTGGCTGAGCTTTCCCAGGAAGGACAGCTTCTTTCTCATGTCTTCATCTGTGCTGACCACCTTCATCCTCCTCCATGTACAGAGGTCATTACTTTCACTCCTTTTTAACACTGATTAATATCAGCAACCATCACCACACTGCTCCAGTGAGCAATGTGGGTCACAGGTGTCATTTCCCACAGAAATTTGAAAAGAACATTTAAAGGAGGGGTAGTATCAAAGGTATCAGAAATGTTGACTTTCTAAATGATTCTGTCTATTTAAATTTTATAGAGAGGAGCAATATGGGCTTGTGGGTTGTGAGAATGCATCAGAACAGTTTAAAATGGCTCTTCTTCTTAGACACAGTTAAGGAAAGTTCAGCTTCTGGAATGCAATGGAATGCAATGCCAGTAACATGAACCCTGTCTTCCTTTGGATTGCCTGCATCTCTCACCAAACAACTTGTCCAACAGAAGGATTTCCAGTGATTGCAAAACACACTGTTGTATTTAAACTATCTATGTTGAAAACTTTCTTCCTTCAACAATACAAAGTAATACTTGTTTTGAGCATTGAATGTTATCCTTAACATGGCTGTCCATTCAATATTTTCCCTTTTGTTTGCACTATCAAGATTCCTAGAGTTGCATCTTTGATAAGGCATCCAATTTTGTACTTAATTATAGTTTTTTATCCTGAAATTTAATTTATAAAAATATTAGACATTGTTGGTCATTTTTTCCCTTCAACAAGGGCACTTTTATATTGCCTCTGGTTAATTTTCCTTTGACTTGGATAAACTTTGTTGCTTATTTTATAGGTGCCTATGATCTTTCCTGAGTAATAGTGTTATTCAGAAATTTGCCTTAGACTCTCCTGTCTTAGCTTTTCCTCCTCTCCCATGCTTTCAATTATACCTTGACCTTTTTGGGGTTAATTTTTATCAAATTAAGATTACTATAATCACAAATAAAAAACAATTACCCATTATTTCACCCTCAAGTGCCAATTATTATATCTTAAGATGCTTTTATTTTCTTCCCTCTGTAGTCTATATTAAATTTATAAACACTTGTCACTTTTTAAACTGCTCTGTATTTTTATTTACCATATCATAAATACATTTTAATGTTATTGAGAACATTTAAATATCCCATTAAAAACTTCTGTATTAGGGAACATTTCAAATGTACACAAAAATGGAATAATATAGTGAACTCTGGGTATTCATTAGATAGCATTAATATGGTGAAATTTCATTTGAAACTATTCTCAGAGGGAATCTGTTCCCTCTGCTCCAACTATTGTTTCATATCATCTACACATTACTTATCATGAATCATATTTTGCACATATATATTAAAAAATCTGGCTATTATTGGAATCTTATCTCAAAGTCCCTAAGTATACTATCCACACTGATTTGTGAGTATATTATGAAGAAAAAACATATCAGTGCTCTCATATGAATACCTGTGTCATATGAGACTTAAAACTTCCCTTCATGTGACTTTCATGCTGCTGAATCCTCAAAAAGATTCTCCACTATAGTCATGACTATTTATATATTAAATATTTCATATAAGTAAAAAAGCAAAGCCTGGTGTTAATCACTGAAACCATAAAATCCACAAGTGGTAGCTTTGAAGAAACAATAAATTACACAAAGACACAGCTGAGAGTTCTCAGACAAACTTCAGAGTGAGCACACCATCTTAAAACACTACAAATACTACACTGTAAAATATTTGTTTTCATTATAGACTCAGTTTGTTTTAACAATTCCATTGGCCTTTACCTTTGTCTAAGTGAGTATTTATCAGATTGATTTATATCTCTTGTCTATATAATGAAACTAATAAAAAATGTGTACCTTTCAAATATTACCTTAGAGAGCTCACTGAAATTCACACAATAATCCTTCGGGAATAAAAACATTAACAAAGATAATTCAGAAAAAAAAAGACTGTGACAAAAATTAAAGATTGTTTTTGAGGTAAAGGAATGTCTTTGAGCCAACTGCATGGACACCTGGTTCTATGACCTTAGGCAAAGACTGTCAGCAATTCCACTTAACAACCTATTTCTGGAAGGTTCACAGCTATGCTGATTCATTTCCCTCAGCCCCAATTTGACTTTATATACAAATAGTGATCTTAAATCACATTGGCCAATTCATTTGAGCTGAGGACTTAAGAAATAGAACAAGGGTTATAACTTTTTTGTTTTATGATTTTAGTCCAATCAAGGCACACTTCTTGGTTTTTATGCAATTTAAGGTTTTAAGTTCTGGATGTGTACTTGTGCATATCCACACACAATTACCTCCAGTCAACAAAGTATAAAAAGGTACATCAGGGGCGGAGCAACATGGCAGCGAGGAGACGCTGCGAGTAAGATCTCCCATTAAAAAAAGTGAATAGGGAGGAAAAGCGGCAGGTCCCAGTGAGAACTGGGCCACGGAAGATAAACGGGTGACGCCAGCGAACTGCCCGAAGAAGAAACTGGCCATAAAAGAGGACTAGAAGGGAGGGAAGCGCAGAACCCTGCTCCCCTCCCCCGCCCACAGAGGCGGCACTCTCCGACCGGCAGAGAGGAGGAAACAACAAACCAAAACGGCCCACAAGAACAAACGAGGCAGCAAGCGGGACTGGGAGCGGAAAGGAACTATTGCAGCCACCACACCCCGTGAACGGGAGCTGAGGCGAACCCTGCAGGATCCGCCGCGGCGGTGAGCGAACGGCTCCGGGCGCCATTAGAGAAGAACAAAGACCCCGGGAGACGCGCACACAGCCCGGGCTGCCGGTAAGCTGGCGCGGAAACGCGGAGTGCTCGGCGCGCTTGAAAAGCAAGTGCAGACCTGGATCGCGGCTGCCCAGGTCCCCGCGCCTGCGACCTAGGCTTGCGGGGAGACTACCTAGGCTTGCGGGGAGACGCGCGGAGGTCCTCACTGAGGTGAAGGTCCCTCCCTGAGTGAGCAGGAACCAGGCGCCCAGGCAGGGGAGCGGTGCAAAAGGCGCCATTCCCGCGCCACTGAACTGGGCTACAGCCCGCGTCCTGGAACTGAGGGCTTTGAACTGAGACCCGGGGCACGAAAATTCGGGGCGTGGTTTCTCCACGACGGTGGGGCACAAGGCAGACACAGCACCCCAAAGCTGTTGAGGTGTACCCTACCATTCCCGCTCTGTTCTCTGTCCCACGGGGTGGGGGGAGGCGAAAAACAGCCCCCCAAGGACAATAGGAGAGATCTCTGGCGCCACCTAGCGACCAGGAAAAAAAAGTCACTAACACCCTATAAAACAGGACATTTCTTAAGACTGCTTGAAAAGGGCAGAAGGTTTCTGGAGGACCCAGTGGCCAGCCGGGAAGTTATTCCACGCCAGGCCCCTTCCGACCAGCAGTCTGAGCCCACAGAGGGAGCAGGCACCCACGTCCGGGGCAGACCGGGTGCGCAGAAGAGTGTGCCTGAAACCGGAGGCGCAGGGACTGCATCCCGCTTCGCCATTTGAGAACAGGGACATTTCTTCAGTAAAAACTGCCTAAAACCAGCAGAAAGCTCCCCCAGAAGACAGAGATGGCTCCTGGAAGAGCCAGAGGGGAGCGGAGAAGTTCACCCAAGATGTCAGTCAGTCCGAGCAACACAGTGTCCCAACGCATACGACAAATTAGAAAACAGACAGTAGGGAGTAGAAGAACCACACGCAACCTAAAAACTCCTCAGGAAAGAAGCACACCACAAAAAGAAAACCACTCCCCAGATTGCAACGACAGCAACTTGGAAGAACTTCTGAGCCTTCCAGAAAGAGAATTTAAAATTGCCATGATTAAAAAAGTGATAGATCAGAAGAAGGAAATTGAGTCCCTAAAGAGGGAAGTAAGAGAAATGCAGGAGATCAAAGAATTAATGGAGGAACTAAAGAACTCTGGGAAAAGCAATGAAAGCAGAATAGATGAAATGGAAGAACGAATAAGTAATCTTGAAGACACAGAAATAAAAAGAACCAAAACAGAAAAGGAAAGAGAAGTACGAAGGAAAAAGAATGAAGAAAGACTTCGGGAACTATCTGACTCCATGAGGAAAGGAAATATAAGAGTTATAGGAATTCCAGAAGGAGAGGAGAGAGATGTAGGAACAGAGAAAATATTCATGGATATAATTGAAGAGAACTTCCCAAATGAGAAGAAGGAGCTGAAAATTGATATACAAGAAGCAAGAAGAACACCAAACTTCCACGACGAAAGGAAAAACACAGCAAGACACATAATAGTAAAGCTCCCAAGAATCCAGGACAAGGAAAAAATAATGAAGCTGACAAGAGGGAAGAAACAGATAACATTCAAAGGAAAACCAATCAGGCTGACATCAGACTTCTCTGAAGAAACACTACGGGCAAGGAGAGAGTGGAGGGACATAGTCAACAGACTCCAAGAAAACAGATGCCAACCAAGAATACTCTATCCCGCAAAGCTCTCTTTCCTCCATGAAGAAAGAATATGGACCTTCCCAGACAAAGAGAAACTCCGGAATTTCATTGCGACTAAACCCCCACTCCAAAAAATACTACAAGGAATCCTAAAGCCAGAACCTCAGAGGGACGAATAACAACGAAAGAAGACTAAAAAAAAAAAAAAAGTTATTAAAAGAATAAATAAATAAAATCAAAGGAAAGACAAACATAATGGCAAATACAGATGCTAACATATCAATATTAACTCTAAATGTAAATGGACTAAACTCTTCAATAAAAAGACACAGAGTTGCAGCCTGGATTAAGAACAAAACCCAACCTTTTGCTGTCTCCAGGAAACACATTTAGCTACAAAAGATAAAAATAGGCTCAAAGTCAAAGGATGGAAAACAATCCTACAAGCAAATGGGCCAAAAAAGAAAGCAGGAACAGCTATACTTATATCAGATAAAACAGACTTCAAACTCAAAAAGATAAAAAGAGACCCCAATGGTCACTACATTATGATTAAGGGGACAATACTTCAAGAAGAAATAACACTCATTAACATATACTCACCAAACGAAAGAGCACCAAAATATATCAGACAACTGTTGTCCTCTCTGAAAACAGACATCAGAGAAAACACATATGTAGTGGGAGACTTCAACACACCACTATCAACAATGGATAGATCAACAAGACAAAAAATAAGTAAAGAAACTAAAGCTCTAAATAAGGACCTAGAGCATTTGGGCTTAACAGACATCTATAGAACACTAAACCCAAAAAAAACGGAGTACACATTTTTCTCAAGCGCACACGGATCATTCTCCAGGATCGATCACATACTGGGGCACAAGACAAACATCAACAGATACACCAAGATTGAAATCATACCAACCATCTTTTCTGACCACGAAGGCATCAAACTAGAAATAAATCATAAAAAGAAGGCAAGGAACTATCCTACCTCATGGAGATTAAAAGCCACACTACTGGAAGACCACTGGACTAACGAGGAGATCAAAGAAGAAATTAAAAAATTCTTTGAATTGAATGACAAGGAGGACACCAATATCCTAAATGTATGGGATGCAGCAAAAGCAGTAATAAGAGGAAAATATATAGCAATAGAAGCTCACATCAAGAAACAAGAAAGAACTCAAAGAAACAACCTAATCTCGAAGCTCAAAGATCTAGAAAAAGAACAACAAAAAAACCCCAGAAACAGTAGAAGAAAAGAAATAATAAAACCAAAGCAGAAATAAATGAAATTGAAACTAAAAAAACAATCCAAAAGATCAATGAAACCAAGAGCTGGTTCTTTGAAAAAATCAATAAAATAGACAAACCCCTAGCCAGGCTCACAAAGGAAAAAAGGGAGAAAGCACAAATACACAGAATCATAAATGAAAGAGGAGAAATCACAACGGACACAGCAGAAATCAAAAGAATAATCAGTAACTACTATGAACAGTTATATGGAAACAAGTTCAACAATCTAGAGGAGATGGACAAATTCCTACAACTCTACAATCACCCAAAGCTAGATAAAGAAGAAATAGAACACCTAAACAGACCAATTACAAGCAGCGAAATTGAAATGGTAATTAAAAACCTCCCCAAAAACAAAAGCCCAGGACCTGATGGATTTACAAATGAATTCTACCAAACATTCAGAGACGAATTAGTGCCTATCCTTCACAAACTCTTCCAAAAAATTGAGAAGGAAGGGACAATACCAAACACGTTCTATGAAGCCAATATTACACTAATACCAAAACCGAATAAGGACAACACAAAAAAGGAAAACTATAGGCCAATCTCCCTAATGAACACTGATGCAAAAATCCTCAATAAAATTTTAGCTATCAGAATCCAACAATGTATCCATAAGATAATTCACCACGACCAAGTTGGATTCATTCCAGGGGCACAAGGATGGTTTAACATCCGAAAATCAATCAACGTTATCCAACACATCAACAAAAAGAAATATAAAAACCATATGATAATATCAATAGATGCTGAGAAAGCTTTCGACAAAGTGCAACACCCATTCATGATAAAAGCCCTTGAAATTCTTGGGATACAAGGAACATACCTCAACATCATAAAGGCCATCTATGACAAGCCAACAGCCAGTATCATTCTCAATGGTGAAAAGCTGAAAGCAATTCCATTAAGATCTGGAACAAGACAAGGATGTCCACTCTCACCACTGCTTTTCAATATAATACTGGAAGTCCTAGCCAGAGCAATAAGACAAGAGAAAGACATCCAAGGAATCCAAATAGGAAAAGAAGAAGTCAAACTATCACTATTTGCAGATGATATGATAATATACATAGAGAACCCCAAAATCTCCACAGAAAAACTAATTCAACTCATCAATCAATTCAGTAAAGTGGCAGGATACAAAATCAACACGCAAAAGTCAGTGGCCTTCCTATACACAAACAATAAATCTGAAGAAGAAGAAATCAAAAAAACCACCCCTTTTATTATCGAAACAAAAAAAATCAAATATTTGGGAATAAATCTAACAAAAGAGGTAAAGGACCTATACAAAGAAAACTATAAAACACTGTTAAAAGAAATAGAAGACACAAAGAAATGGAAAGACATCCCCTGCTCATGGATTGGAAGAATAAACATTATTAAAATGGCCATCCTACCAAAAGCAATATACAGATTCAATGCTATTCCAATCAAAATCTCAATGGCATTCTTCAAAGAAATAGAACAATTATTGATGAAATTCATATGGAATCACCAAAAACCCCGAATAGCCAAAGCTCTACTGAAAAAAAAAGAAGGAAATGGAGGCATCACACTCCCAGACTTCAAACTATACTACAAAGCCATAATCATCAAAACTGCATGGTATTGGAACAAGAACAGACATACAGACCAATGGAATCGAATAGAAAATCCAGAAATAAACCCACAGATTTATGGTCAACTAATCTTTGACAAAGGAGCGAAGACTATGCATTGGAGCAAAGAAAGTTTGTTCAATAAATGGTGCTGGGAAAACTGGGTCGCTACATGCAAAAGAATGAAGCTTGACCACTACCTCACACCATACACAAAAATCAACTCAAAATGGATTAAAGAACTAGACATAAGACCTGAAACCATAAAATATATAGAAGGAAATATAGGCGAAACACTACGGGATTTGCACATCAAAGACATCTTTACAGACACATCACCCAAAGCAGTGATAGTGAAGAGAAAGATAAACAGCTGGGACTACATCAAATTAAAGAGCTTCTGCACAGCAAAAGAGACAATAACAAAAACAAAGAGAAACCCCACCAACTGGGAGAACATTTTTGCACCCAACACTAATGATAAAGGACTGATCACAAAAATCTGCAAAGAGCTGATGAGACTCAGCAACAACAAAGAAAATAATCCAGTCAAAAAATGGGCAGAAGAGCTAAAAAGAAACTTCTCTGAAGAGGAAATGCAAATGGCCAACAGACATATGAAAAAATGTTCAACATCACTTGTAATCAGGGAAATGCAAATCAAAACTACCATGAGATACCATCTCACACCAGTGAGAATGGCACATATTAAAAAAACTAGCAACAACAAATGTTGGCGAGGATGTGGAGAAAAAGGAACTCTTGTGCACTGTTGGTGGGAGTGCAAACTGGTCCAACCACTATGGAGAGCTGTGTGGAGATTTCTGGACCTACTAAACATAGAGCTTCCATATGATCCAGCAATTCCACTCCTAGGTATTTACCCAAAGGACACAGAAACATCAATTCCAAAGAGCACCTGCACTCCTATGTTTATAGCAGCACTGTTTACAATAGCTAAGCTTTGGAAACAACCCAAATGCCCAAAAATAGATGACTGGATCAAGAAGATGTGGTACATATACACCATGGAATATTACTCAGCATTCAAAAAAGATAAACACATGCAATTTGCAGCAACATGGATGGCACTGGAAGGGATCATGCTCAGCGAAATAAGCCAAAAAGAAAAAGAAAAATACCGGATGGTCTCACTCATAGCAGGAATCTAGAAAACTTAAATAAGGGACCAGGAAAATGAATATAAGAAAGTGAAAATCAAAATCAACAAAAAAACTATGAACCAGAGACACTTTTTGGGGGGTGGGGGGGGGGCGGGAGGGGAAGGATTGGGGTCAGAATGGGGCGTTTGCAATTGTATGGGGGAATATAAAAATAAAATTTAATATTTAAAAAAAAAAAAAAAAAAAAAAAAAATAAAAAGGTACATCAGTTTTCTAGAAACTGCCTTCTAGACACACACTCATTATCAAATCATGAGCACTAGCACGGCTGCTCATGTCAGCATTAAAATGATTAGGTTTAAATGGGTTTCAAATGTGGAAAAATAAGAGATTTTTCTTTCATCTCTGCCAGGTTTCTCACTAATCTACCCTCATTTTGTTTGAAGTATGTCCAAATAAAACTATAAAAGGTAAAAGTATGGGTCTAACTTCCAGTTAAGCCACAGAAAATGATTAGAAAAACATATGAAAGAAGCTTCAATTTGTTTTCAGATTTTTAGTACATCTAGGTAAACACTATGGTAAATATGATGTATTTATGTGTATTCATAAATATGATACCATGATAAATATTGAGTAGTTCTTATCACTGTATATGTATAAATGTTTACATATGATTAATGCACATTTATGCATAAATGTATGAATATATATATAAGTGTCTATCATTTATTTCTGCAGAATACAAATAGTCATGTTTTCCTAAGTAATAACTGTAAGTTGTTATATTCTTTATTCATCACTGTAGTGTTGAACAAAACCCATTTTTCCAAAGTAGTATGTTTTTGCTTCCAGTATATGTGTCAATAAAAAATTTTCTTGAGGAAAAAAAAAAAAAGAAATAGAACAAGGGCCTCCCCTGGTGGTGCAGTGGTTGAGTGTTGGGCTGAGAAGCTGCCTGCAGCCTCTGCAACGCCGGTTCGATACCCGGCCACATGCGAGGGTCCCACATGGCATGCAGACCTCTCCTGTGAGGCCCACTGCTCCCCTCAGCAGTGTATTTCATCAGTCTACCTGTTCTGCTCCCCGCTCTGGCTCTGGTGAATTCTCTCACCCTCCCACGCTTCTGACTGTACCCAGTGCTTATATAAATAAATAAATAATTCTTTAAAAAGAAAGAAAGAAAGAAATAGGACAAAAGTAAAGTATTTTTCTTTTGTAGCACATTTGCTTTTTATGCATTGGTCACTTTTTCTATAAATTAGGTGCTCACCCTATTTGAATTGCAGATTAGTGGTAATTTAAGGAATGTTGGTTTACTTTGCCAATAATTCTCATCCTATCTCTTTCTGCAGTCCACTCAGTTTATGAATGTTAAGATTACACTCATGTCCCATAATTTCACCAATCTTATTTCATTTCTATAATTATTATTAATAAAAATGGTAATACTTTTTTTCATGTGGCAGGTACTTTACAAACTCTGCCTCAAATGTCCCCCTACAAAACTTTACATCACCTAAAGTTGATGTCATATTCTTTATAATAGATGAGTTAACTGAGTATCTGAAAGATTAAGAAACCTGTCTAAGTTCACTTAGCTGCTTGTGTTTGGGGTAAACCATAGTTTTGTCTGAATATTAGGTCTATGTGATCTTGAATATATTCTGAGTAGGCTGTAGAAGTCACTCCATTCATGCTCATGTGACTTATGTCACCTTTAGTATTGACAAAATAAAATGTTAATGTTATTTTACATCATCAGTAACTTTAAGTGGAAAGTTTATAATTTGACTGAAGTATGTAAGACTGTCTCTATTTACAGGTATAAAAAGTCAAATTTAGAGAGAGAGATTTAAAAATAGTTTATCCCAATACAAAGATAGTTTTCTTATATTTTAGTACTTTCCTATTCTTAAGTCTAAAATATCTGATTCTTAAGTCTAAAGTCTTATGTCTATCCTATTCTTAAGTCTAAAAGTCTATCTGAATCCTCCCTCGATCCCATTTTCTATGCCTAGAATTTAATTTTGCCCAGGAAAAAATAAATGTTATTATGAGGAAGGACAATTATAGTGATAACATTACTTCTCAATAATAAATAGCAAGAATAAATGTTGAATGGAAATAGCAATCAAGCTAGACACTTGATGACAATGTAGCAATAATCACTCTACAGTAGTTACTGTGTGGTTTAGATGGGGCAATTGTTGCCAGTTTACCAGCAGCCACCTGTCTGCCCATCAGCTACCTTAAACTTAAACTGCTTGCCTATACAGTCAGCAGGCCCTGATCTAAACTCTCACAATGCTCTTACACCATCACTGAAATTGTGTATCTTTTCATGAAAGCACAGTCTCTGTTAAAATGTACCTTATAAATATCTACCATAAACTCCGTATTACACATTCATTTTGTCATTAGGTAATTTATAGTAAAGCATATTTCTTTTTAGCAAACCTATTTTCTATTTCTGGAGAAAAGGGGTAGGTTCAGGAGATCATGAAACTTAGCTTTGCAAATTTACGGTGCCAGAAAGAAGCATGTTTACTTGCAGCAGATGCCAAAGAGAATTTGGGAGCAGGACAAAAGGAGAACAATGGGTGTTGATGATATATTTTACTTTCTTTTTAATTGTGGTGGACTCTTGCTTTATTGTTTTTGCTCTATCAAATAGTATAAAGTTTTATATCATCTCCTCTCCTCTTTCCTATAAGGCATAAACATTTGCCAGACTCAGGCAAATAGAGTTCTAGGGTTAAGACAAGCTACCATTGAGCCTGAAGGACTTCCTAACTGACCCTCTGTACCAACAGGGGGGTTCCTTGATTCAATGGGGACAAATTGAATATTAAGTATTACAGAAATTATGCAAATCAGTCAGCAGCATGAGAACAAAATACACTCTAATGGCGGCTATTCAAACAACTGCCCTCTTTGTCACAGAACTAATCTACAAAAAGAGTTCTACAGTGAATATTTCAGCTTTTGTTTGCCTGTGTAATTTTATATAAGACCTAACAGCTACTAATCTGTTCACTAACTTCTCATTTCTTAAGTCCTAATCAGATATGCAGAGTCTAAAGGCCATTAGTTAAACCTAACAGCTATTTGGGTTTTCTGCCCCCTGGCTATCTTTAGCTTATTATCTTGCAAATTTATGTGTGCCTGAGTGTGTATGTATGTATGTCTGTATGTATGCAAAACAGAAATAAATTTCCACTGGCATCCAGTAATTCTTCAGAGAGAGTGCAGAGAACAAGGAGTATAATGTGGAGGAAGCTTTCTTCATTGCCTTCATAATACACTGCAAACTGTGTTAGGGATCCCATTCTGTTTGCTCCTATATCATGTTATTCTGGCACTCATTGCAGTACTCACTGTATGTATTTGTCTACTAGGGCTGGTCACAGCAAACTGCCACAGACCGGGGGCTTACCACAAATATTTTTTCTCACAGTTCAGAGGAAGGAAAGACCAAAATCAAGGGATTAGCAGATTTGATTTCTGGAGGTCTCTGTCCATGGCTTGCAGATATCTACCTTCTCCCTGAGTCCTAAACAGTTTTTTAATCTGTGCTTACGTATCCCTAGAGTCTCTTAGTGTGTCTAAATGTCCTCTTCTTAGAAGGATACCAGTAAAACTGGATTCAGGCTCACCCTAATGATCTTAATTTGACCTAATTACCACTTTAAAGGCCATATCTCCTACAGCTGCATTATGGGGTCCTGGGGTTTAGGACTTTGATATGTAAGTCTGCAGGGATCAGGATTCAGTCCCTAACACCAAACACATTGTGTGTGTTCATTTGATTTGTCTCCCACTAAAAACTTGAAGGCAAGAATCATGGCATACTTGCCTTTGTGAGCCTGTATCTAGCACTTTCTGATTCTCAAAATATAGAGAATCAATAAAAATTATGTTTTATTTTGTGGCTTTTTTTTTTTTTAAGATTTATTTATTTATGCAAGCACTGGGTACAGTCAGAAGTGCGGGAGGGTGAGAGAATAAACCAGAGCCAGAGTGGGTAGCAGAACAGGCAGAGTGACGAAGTACACTGCTAAGGGGAGCAGAGGGTGTGGCATGAGGGGAGCAGAGGGTGTGCCATGTGGGACCTTCTCTGGTGGCCGGGGATTGAACCGGCACTGCAGAGGCTGCAGGCAGCTTTGCAGCCCAACGCTCAACCGCTGCGCCACCTGGGAGGCCCTTATTTTGTGGCTTTTAAAGAAGATTTATCTGGTCTTGACACATTTGATTGAGAATGGTGGGTGTGCAGAGACTATCCCCAACTAAACTAGTAAACAACTAAACTACTCATGAAGAAATTAGAGATCTAGCCATATATTTGGGAACAGCTGAGAGATATACTTTTTTCTATTTAAAATGAGTGGAGGGAAAATAACACAAGAGAAAAAAAATGAGAGAATATATAATGACAAATAGATGTTATGGGAGGTTGTCATTTAATATGCATTGACATCTATGTCTGATAAAATAAGCATAACTTCAAAGAGTTCATGACTAAGTAAGGGACAAAATCTGCTCAAGTGTTTAGGAATCTTCATAAAAAAGGCAGACAAGATATGTATCAATGGGCAGTTGCTAGTAAGGTACCATGAGGCTTAACACAGACCCAATTCTATTGTGGTTTAAAAAAAAAATGTCTGTGGGTTTTGGTGATCAGAAGTGGTGACTGTACTGAGGACATAGGTCAGAGTTGGTTCTTTAAGGTTAAAGGGAATTTAAATGGTTGTTTAAACAGTATGGCACTCAGTGTGGTAAGATTCTAAGGCTCAGTTTAAAAGAAAAACCCACATAGCTTTCAGAGCATAGAACTTGCAATTATTTTATTGACTAGCCCATTAGCTTTAAAAAAATGGTCTTTCCACTTTGCAAAATGAATTACCATAACATTTCAATGACAACATAACTATCTACCTTACAAAAGCCTACAGTTTTCAGTGGATAAATAGCTAATTAGTCATGATAAGATGACATATCTTTTTGTCTATCTAGGGAGTTGGAGTTAAGTTCTGAAATTTAGGTAATAAATCATTAGATGATGGGGTTTTTCCCATAGGAGTGGATAATAAGCAGGGGAGAAGAAGGAAATCCAGGACAACACTGAAGCTATCTTGATGTCAGACATCTATTCTAAGCCTGTGGGAAAATTTCTATTAACTGAAAACCTGACAATGGACAAGTACATTCTGTCACTTTATCCTATACACATTCCTTGGTATTACTTAATTTGTTCTTATCTTTTTAGCCTTAGGTATTGTTTCAAATTCTTCATGGTCTCAATGACAGTTTATATTGTTTCGAACAGAAAAATCAGTCCACACTTTAGGTAAGCCTAATGGAAAATATGTATGTATCAGTTGATGTTGGCTTCATTTTCTTTCTTTCGTCTTCTTCTTTTTTTTTGACTTGGCATGGTTTACCTTTTTCAAATGTTTATACTAGGAGATATATGTCCAAGCACATAAAGTAAATTTCAAGTACAGAAAGTTCTAAACTAGTTTCCATTTGATGTTGTTTAATAACAGATTATTTTTTGATTGCTTTGAATAGTTTGAGGTGTGCTTTGGGGCTCAGGACTTTGCATTCATTTATTATGGTTTTTCCGCTTCTGTTATAGATGACAATAATTAAAATTATTTTAAACATTTTACTAAATGTGACTTGCAAACCAACTTAGACGTGATTAGAGTCTATGTGTTACTGAATCTCACAAGAAGTCAAAATCCTTTCCTTCTGCATTCTATTTATTCCATGGAGCATTTGAATTCAGTTCCTTTCTTTAAACTTCTCCTCTGACTCCATGATCTGCATTGTTTTTGGGTAGGGGTCCCACTATGTCTTCAGCATTCATGTGTCAGAAAGGCTCTTGATGGGTTTGACCAGTAGTAGTCATTAAAGGAGATGGAAGGATGAGGGTAGGGGAGAATCCAAGGCATTTCTTCACCTCTGTTTTTGCTTGAAACAATATATCCACCTGCATCTGTGCCTCTCCTTGACAGCAGCTTCAGCCAAAAAGGTTCACCCCACTTCTACCAGGTGAGCATCCATGTCCCAGTGACATGTGCTCTATGAATGGTAGCAACTATAATTATTTCTAATCTCAGAATAGACCCTTTTTTCATATTTGGAGTCTGAGTTCTATCTATCTAAACCACACTTGAAAACTGACAAATACACGATGTCACCTTGTCTTATATACATTTCTTGGCATTATTAAACCTTTGTCTTGTAGTTTGACTTAGGTATTGCTTCCAGTTCTTCATGGGTATTTTTTTTTCTGTTTAAATGCCAAGTTAAGGCCATCTGTCCTCATCACTGGCATGACAGGGGCCCTGACACCTAAAGTAGTTCGAGTTGTTCTGTGTAGCTCATTCCTCCTCAGCAAGAGTCCATCTTACCACCTCCTGCCTGCTGCTTTGGTACTTTTTTCATGGGCTACATTGTCTTGCCAACCTGAGGACTTAAGTTTTATTCTGTTAATTTCATTGCCAGAACAAGTTAAGATTTCCAGAGAATCAAAAAAAAAAAAAATCCTCATGTTGCCTAGTTTTCCTTTGCTGCCCCAAGCATTTTCCTTACAAGAAATTAATCACTCACTCATGTCATTGGAGTATGAGAAAGTTCTTCTGTCTGTAGGTGTGTTCGTAGGGGAGGAAGGAGAAAAGATTGTTGTACAAAGTGCAACATAATTGATGGCTTGAACATGAAAAAATAATATAAAGGAGCTGCTTTAAATTTTAAATGTACTATACATTTTTTTCTAAAAAAAAAGAAAAAAAAGGAATCACATTTTGGGAATGAAACTACAAGTTAAAGTTGGAGGGCTGTAGTTGTGACTATCACACTTTAGATGGTGGCCTAGAATACTGCTGTACAGTGGTTTATCTGCTTTTCTAATGATAATAGTTAATTAACCTTTGTGTTACCAATACATAATCCTGGTATTATAAACAAGTGATGTCAGAATGTGCTCAATGATCAAACTCCATGTTTATCATTTTTCTATAAAGACCTGTTAGCTCCTTCCAGGGATTTTGCTGAAAACATTCTCTTATAAGAGGAAAGGTATTTCATCAGTAAATTATCAAGGGACTGGAGCTGAATTACAGTTGATGTTCTAGAATTTCCTCCCCTTTCCCCCTCTCTCTGGGTCTCTTATCTGTTTGGTCTCTTATATTGGACTTATTTTTCTTACTATTTAACCAGATTTTATTAGAACTATTTTTTCTTATAGGATTTTTTTAAAAAGTTTATGTTAATCAGCTAGTGTCATGAATTTTCATAATTATACTTTATTAATACAACAGAATCAAAAGTATTCAGTTATAGTTTTGCAGTTTTACTGTCACCACATTTCCTATGGAAGTATGTATAAATAATATATATGTTAATACAAGTAAAAATGAGGTCATAAATGCACACACAGATGCAGCAACTTCAACTTGAAGGTGTATAATAACAGAAATCAATAAATCAATCAATAGCATCCTCATTATTCTTAACCCAGTGTTATTAGGTGATAAATCGTAATAGAAAGAATCAGCACTCACAATGAACTTGCCATGTCTGGTGTTTTTTGTGGTCTTCTTACTGAAGGTTATTTATTTGCTAATAATCTGGTTGAGCTGCACATTTGATGAAAGCAAAGGTAATTTCTATACCTAAAAGTAATCAAGGAGTATGTGTAATATGATATAACATAAATCATATATTGACTTCCATGTAGGATTTTATCTTAAAAAATGGCTTTGCTGCTAGTTTTATTTTTCAGTTTCTTATCTACCCACTGAAGATAGGCATGATAATTCTGATCTGCACAGGTGCACATATTTAACTTAAACCAGAACACACACATTTTATCCCCCTTTTTCTCCTAAGTTAGCTGGTATTTATAATACATATCTTATGAAATTTTATTGATTGATTTCCTTAATAACTTAATAAGGAAAATAAGTTTTCTTTAATAACTTCATTTTGAGTGTAAAGATTCTTTTTTCCCTTTGCACACCTTGCTAGTTGAAATTGTGCTTGGAAGTTTCAATTGTTATGATGAAATCTTTCAGAGAATTTCAGAAGAGACATTTTTTTTCCTGGAAGAGGTTTTCTAGAAATTAAGAGAACAAAGGGAACTGCATTAATAAGCCTTGCTTAGAGGTTCCTTTACACAACACAGACAAGGTAAGAGTCTGTACCCCCAACCCAAATCTAAAAGTTTACATGTGCCGTGCATACGTTTGCTCATAAATTGTTTTTATTTCCTACAAGGTTACATGTAGAAAAATCAATTATGTTATGCTCAGAGAAAAATTCTACCACAAGTTTTCTTTCATTCCTTAGAGTCCAGAGCCTCTTTAAATTTACTTTTTCTTCCAACTAAGCCAAGTGTTGAGGTGAAAGAAGTATGAGAT
Source organism: Talpa occidentalis (assembly GCF_014898055.3). Classification (NCBI taxonomy): domain Eukaryota; kingdom Metazoa; phylum Chordata; class Mammalia; order Eulipotyphla; family Talpidae; genus Talpa; species Talpa occidentalis. The sequence goes on from NW_023604972.1 coordinate 119,313,874, forward strand.
GCATTTGACTGAAGGAATTTAAATGGGTATCTCTGTGGTTTTCAGAATGTTTTCCAGATACTACGTTGCCATGCACCTTAAAAGACATTTTTCCTGGGGTACAGCCAGGGCCCCTTCTTTACAACTAGAGTCACTGTGATGCCTCTACTTGCCATAGTTCTAGGCTTCCAACCAATTTTCGTGTTTCTGGGAAAGCAAGTGCAGAACAGGCAATGGAATCTAGGAAAGAAAATAAATACTTGGTTTCAATATTTTTTCTCTCCTTCCCCTGGATTTCTAGTAATATTTATAAACTTTCAGTCATCAAAATGAGAGTCAGCAGAGTAAAATAATAATAAAAAATAATTATGGCTCAGAATATGTGTTGAATGTTAATATCACTGCCAAATATTTGGCTTATAGTAGATTACATCTCTTTAAATATTTTTATCCCTTGCAAAATGGAGATTGTGATTCACATGTAAAGAATTAAAATTCTATATCTAACACAGAATGAGTACTCAGAAAAATATTAAAAATAAATGTGAATTTGTAAGTAACAACACTTCACTCTAAAATATCTCTATTCAGTATCAGACATAGAACATGTTTAAGTTGTAATTGTCTAGGAATGGAATCATAAGCATGACATATATTCAATAGCATGGAAAATTTATCACATAAAATAGCATATTCCTGAAAAAGAAAAGTCACTATTCATGTAACTTCTGGCAGAGAATCAAAAGGTCATGAACAATGTGACTTGGAACTGATAACATCTCAGAGGTCAGAGCTATGGCTTGTTAACTCAATCTAAGAACATTATTTATCTGAACAGAGCTTACCAAATGAGAAATGTGGTCACTGAAAGGAAAAATTAACAAGAGCTGCTTAGTATTGGCTACTTGATTTTCCCCATGTTCTATGTATACACTGATGCTTTGGAAAACCATGTAGTACAGAAACAGAATAAAAAGGGCCTCACACTTACTGAGTCATCTGTTCTTGGAAGTGTGGCAAGTACTTTTAGCACATGAAAGTAAAATCATTTTATAAATAGTCTTCTGACCAATAAGCGAGAAAAAAATCTTCCCATGCTATCAGAATATTATTAGAAATATGTGTTTCATTATATGTGTATTCAAAATGCTAAGTAGCCTAAATTGGATTCACTTTCATTTCATATCTACAGATATAGAAATAATTGTAAGAGAAGGAGAATCATCATGGAATAGATACTAGTTTGCTAGCACTGCAAAAGCAAAATACCACAGAAAGAGTAACAGAAATTTACTTTCAGCCAGTTCTGGAAGATAGAGTACAAGATAAAGGTGTCAGCAAGGCTGACTTCTCTGCTTGGCTGGTGGATGGACAATTTCTCCCATGTCATCACATGGTCTTTCTTCTCTATATTTCTGTGTCCAAATTTTGTGTGTCCAAATCTAATAAGGACACCAGACATATCAGATAAGAGTTCATGTTAGAGATCTCATTTTAATATAATTATCTTTGTAAAGACACTATCTTCAAAACAAGGTCACATTTTGGGGTACCTGGTCCCATTTAAGACTTCAACCTATAAATTCTGTGGGGTAGGGATGCACAACTCATCCCTTAACACCTATATTCCTCATTTTTATTTATCACAATTCTTAGCAGGAATTGACTTGTTCATAGTAGATACTCCACAAGTATTTGATAATGATAACTCAAGAACTCTTTGACAATAAAAATTTGTTGTCCAGAAGACTCTATAAAGAAATAGTTTTCTAAGTTAAGTCAAAACAGAAACCATTGGAATACTTTGGGCATTCAACCCAGGCCAGACCACAAAAGCTAATTTAGGGCTGTGGACTAGAGGGAAGTATCACTAGAATACAAGGTCATTTCCTCTTTGGTTGACAATCAACCCAGAAGCATACAAAGACATATACCAGATCAAGGGTACAAATGCATGGATGTGGATCATTGTCAACTCCCTTCTCTTCTCAAAAGTATGGAAGAAGTAGATTGAAACTTTATCAGAAGATTCAGAAAGTAGGTTATTTACATTCTGTTAAACTGAAAATGATGGGGGATGGATGAGAAAGATGAAGATGTAGAACGGTAATATTCAAGGATCAACCCAATTTCCAATATGACATTCTTGCTGAACCACAATTACATATTTCCAAATTCTGTTTCTTACTGGGCCATTGAATCTCCTTGAGGTTTCAGGCAACATATTCTATAAACATTTTCCAGTGAAGCCTAAATTTGAGCATGAAATATGTGAAAAGTACTTTGTAAACTGTGAAGGATTATGTAACTCATCCATCTGAATGTTGTAAATAAGTAAGTCAGCTATCATTTTCACTCTTACTTAAATGTATATACATTGAGTACTATGTTCCAGTCAAAAAGATAGATTTGATATCTTTTGCATGGAATGTACAATTTAGCAATCTTGGCATAAATTTCATAATGTTAGTTTTACCAAAACTATATACTTACTGCTATAAACAGTTGCAGAAGAGGATCAGTAAACGTACATGTGGCAATGGTTTAGTGGGTTGGCTTCTATAATTCTGGGATAATAAAATGAAATATATTTAGTGGTATCACATCAGGCATTTCTCTTCTTTGTAGACTGTGTATGCAAAGTAGTCCCTGTTAAGAGTGTTCACTAAACACATTCTCTCCAAGCTCAGAGGGTTGTTTTCTTTTTCCATTCTCTCCATTTTTTTTCATGGCAATACATTCTGAAGTTTTTTAATTTCCTTTTCATTGGGTTAGACAATTTATAGGACTAGTCCTTTGAGGAGATACTCACTGCCCCAGGTCTTGACCAGCTGGAGAACAGAAAGGAGGGGACCATGTGTCGGGCCCTATGATGCACCAAGAGGGGGCCATGCTCTCTGCCCTGTGGTCGCCGAGGCTCAGCAGAGAATATTTCACTCATGGATTGGGAAACCGGGACATTACTGTATGGTTGTTATCATTTTAAAGAGTTCGATATATTTACCTTTGTATGTGTGAGAGAAATAAAAAATTAAAGGTAATTGTATGAACTATTATAGCCCACACTTCAGCCTAAGTCTTACAGAACATCTTCTCAGGGCTTTTGACCAATAGTTTTTTTCATCGAGAGCTGGTGAATTTTCATTCTATACATCTCTGTCAGGAAAATTATAGCTGCAAAGAATGTGCAAAAAATGTCATTAGCTGTCCTGCCCATCCAGTAAATAAAAGCTAAAGAAGAAAGTCATAATTCCTCAGGGATTGAATGATGGATTACAATTCTGTGGGCTGTGAATTCTCTATGGCAATAAATCATTGTGCAAATAACCCATTAAAGTCCACTAAAATTGGAAAGCTTAGGGTCAGTGCAATTCTTATCTAAGCCTGGAGTGTTAGTGATAGCCTGGCCCCCTGAGTGGCCTAAAGTGTACATTGTGTGCTTGAGAAGAAAAGGAAAGTTCTTGTGATTTTTCTCTTTCTCCTGAACTCTGGGGTAAACTAAGCTTCAGTTAAAAACGTAGTCAAAAGTACTGAGAGTTCTAAGGGTCATCTTCTGTGAAGACGCAACCAGGAATAATCTGTTTTACTGCTCTCATTTGGGCATGTATTAGAGGCAGAAATGATTCTGGTTCAGTCTTTTGTGTCTTATGACTCCTGGTCAGACAGAACTTAATGTAAAGATGTTGTAAAGGAATCAGTGTCAATGTACTGTATTCTGCCACATTTGAATTAAATCTCCACTTCTCACATGGACCACTTTAAGATGAAAATTATGTCCCTGATAATCTAAGATAAATTCCTGTGGGTGAGCAAGGGGTTACATTTGAGAGTGTGATAATCTCATGCAGAACAATTCCTGCAACATTTCCAAGCACTGATTTATCACCAAGTAATTTCCTGGTAAACACCTATGGTTTCAGACTCTCCTTCAATTATATAGCCACTCACCCTTCCTACCTGGAGGCCCTCCCAACTGCCCTGTAATGGCGGCTGTGTCAGGAGGTGCCCCTTCTGTGTCCAGCGTCCCCCCTTACTACAACCACCTTCAGAATTTTCTAGCTGAATCAGGATTGCTGCAATTTCCAGTTCCCCCCTTTGCTGATATCCACTTGTTTCCTGTTTGGATTTCTTGTCTGTTTCTGACACATTGTTTCTCCCTATACTCTTGTACTTCAGTATTTCTAAATTTTGAATGTTTGCTTGATCTCAGTACCCTGTAGCTTTCTAATCTTTGTTCTGTGAATCTGGTTTCCTGGAATTTCTCCAAAATCAATTGCCACAGCTGTTCTGATAGGGTACCAGTTAGTTGTCTAAACTTGAGCTGGTCTCTTAATCTCTGTGGTCTCAATTTTCTTACTAAAACATGAAAAGCTCAGTGTTACTCAAGGCCTTCATCTTGATGTGTCAGTGCTGTTGGTTGCTAATACTTGATGACAAAGTCAGCATTTGGGACTGTGGTTATAGTAACTTTGAGATAAATGACTATTCTTAATGTATAATTGAGATTTAAATGAAATTTTGTGGGTTTTTTTGTGCTTTTTCTAAGAAAAGGTGATTTTAGAAAGTAATTCAAGGTAAGTGGCTTTTGAAAAGAAAAAAGTACTCTAATTGATGACTATTTCACCAAGGAATGTATGGTGGCATTAATTATAACTTATATAAAACTTGTTTCCTAAATATTCATCCAGCACAGTATCAGATTCTAAAAGTAATGTAAAGGTAAATTTTAAATATTTTTGATCCACTGATTATATGCCAAGAACTCTCATAAATACGTTTCATATATCAACCCCCTGACCCCTCAAGCCCTCTAAGGTGGATACAATTGTGAATTCTATTTTACAGATGAACTGACTGAGAAATAGAGGATAAGTAACTTGGTCAAGAAATACAGTTAGACTGGAGAACCAAGATCTAAACAAAGCAATCTGAATTCAGAAGTAGTGCTTATAAACATCACATTATTTGGCCCTCTGTGACCAGTTCCAAGAAAGTCCTTATATTGAAGTAGAGTTTTTTGAAAAGGCAAATAAGATTTATATTTACAACACAAAACAATACTCTCACCCCTGCCATATTACTCTAAAAAAATAGTCACAGAATAAAAGTTTTGCATCAATCTGCTCATTCTTATTCCCTTCTTTTCTTTCTTTCCAAACACAGTCTAAATGGCTTTTTCAGTGTTCTCCACCTGTCCTCTTCCTACTCTCAAATACATTTTATTCCTCCCCTGGAGCTGTGTCTTTCTTGTATGAATTGTTTTGGTTCCTTTAGCTTGTCCAATACAGCATCTCTAAGTGCTACTAAATATAGATCTTGCAGAATTCTTTTTAGTACAAGGTTGAAGAATCAGTTTATCTTAATATTTACCATTCTATTACATGTCTGTACAACTTCAGGTGAAGAATTTCTATATGGAAAATTCAACTATTTGTGACTTGAAATTGTTTGGGTTTCTTCATACTAAGATTTCAGTCCCCATATTTTCTTCCAGTTTGAGAATTCCCTAGATAACAAAGGAATTTTGGGGGTCAGATATTTGAACCTGTGTCACAAAGGCAGAATTTAAAGAGGAAATGAAAATTTCTAGCTATCATACAGACATTTTTGTTTTTCTGAAAACTCATAGTAACATCTCAAAAATAATGTCTTCTTTGAAAAAATGAAAGGCAAAATTTGATCCCAAATGTGTATGTTTCTGATTTTTGTTTTATTAACTCACAAGATGAAATGAGCTTCTCTGCTCTTTCCCTGGCTTCAGGGTATAAGGAGACACTACTGAGGAGGTAGATATCTCGTTTGTCATAGAAGAAAAAGCAAATGATTTGGGTTCAATGAGCAAGAGCTCTTGGAATTTCACACTGAATTTTCGAGCTGTGGAACTTCACCATTTCCAGAATGTCACATTTCAAACTTGACTGTCAGTAGAATCACAACATTCTTTCTTCAAAATGGTTTGAAGTTAAGTTTTACATGAGAATTATCAAACTCATAAAACTTGTGAGTTATAATGTATAATCTCAAATTTAAAACTTAGTAACTGATTTCATTCTTTCGGAGTTTTAGAGATTGAATTAATCAGCACCTACTCCCACTGGAGTGTGTGATCTAATGTTTGTTAGTAGCAGAAAAAGGGGGTAATCAAGCTGACTCACCATTGATGCCAGACAATTTCCCTTCTACCTCAGACCAGGATGAAACTCAGATGAGTTCGTATCTGGACAAATAGGCAAATGATCACCAAATGACAGCATTTAGATAGTCATTCTGCATCATAAATGTTGAAAACAAAGCTTTATTTTCTAAAGATGGAACACCTAATAATTTTTCCTCTCTTTCACATATTCATTAAACTTACAATGCCTATTAGGTATTGAACTATTGGGAATAAGCTAGCCAGGATGCAAGGAAAATTTCCAACTCTAGAACTCAAAATATAATTGGTAGATTGGAGATATATATATATATATAAATATAATTGGTAGATTGGAGATATATATATATATATATATATAAAGTTAAATACCACTAGAATAATCCAATTCAGTGCTACTTCACAATTCCTGGAACTTATCTCAGTAAATAAAATTTCTTTCTTGCTAGGAATAAACAAGAAAAAAAAGTAAAATTAGATGCCAAATGTGAGTGCTTACACATACATATTTTGTTCCTTAGAGATCTCCTGAGATTTTCACTCAGAAACTAGTTGTTAATAAATTTGATCATATCATCTTCCAGTCCTTAGCAGATTAAAAACAAGTAGCTAGAAATTGGAGAGCCACATATATTCAAGAATTTTAAGAACATCAAGTACTAAAAATTGGCTACATAACAACCAGACAATAAGCAGGATAATTAAATGCCTATAAGAATCACATCCAAAATGCTCTCTCATTCTGCAATTGATCATCAGAATCAGTATTTTAGAGCACAATTCAAAATGCATGTGCTGAGTTATCAAATGGAGGCTTAATACATATTATTTACATATGGATTTATTTGAAAAGACTGCAATTTAAAATAGTTTCATTTTTGATATTCCTTTAGCTAAATCATTGCTGATGTTAAAGATTGCACTCTCCACAATAGCTTTCACAAATTCCATTTAAGGACAAAATGCAGTAATCATCACCAGGCACGTTGTAAGTGTAGAATCAGGAATGTGATAGTCAAAGTTTACTTGTTAGAACCAGAAACATTTCTAGCACATGCTAAAAAAGGGGTGTAGATTTAAAACTAAGCACAATGTTGCCAGATTCCAAAATAGCACTTTTCCAGAAATATCATAAACAAAACCATGAGAAGGTCCTCAGGGCCAGTTGGATGATATGAGATTGAGAAGGTTCAGATGTTCCTCATTACTGTCCTTGGAGGGGAAGGTGACATCACCTATCAGAACAATGAAAGTCAGGGGAGCTTTCAAATGGGTGGTCTTTAAACTTTAGCTGCTTCCACTTTCTCCTACGAAATAGTTATTTCAGTGAATAGCAGAAGGCGTATTCAAGATCGTTTTTGTTTGCTTGTTTCTTTGTTTTACCAAGATGTCTAAAATGCCTCATTCTCCTGTAGCTGAGAGAGGTAGAGAATTCTAAGCAATAATGACTCTTTGGCCAGACAGTACTACCTGCTGCTGTTAAGGGAGGCTCATGAACAATCACTTCCAGCATTGCATCTCTGAGGTCTCTGGCATCTATTTGTCCCAAAGGACTTTAGATTTCAGCAGCTGAACAGCTGTATGATTCTGTCTTGGTCATCTTAATTAGCTTTTTTTTTAAAGATTTATTTATTTATGCATACAAGAACTGGTGGACAGGGCAGAGGTGTGGAGAGGTGAGAGGATTTATGAGAGACAGAGTGGCAAACAGAACAGACAGACTGACTGAAATACACTGCTGAGGGGAACAGCAGGCGAGACAGGAGAGGTCTGCTGCACCATGTGAGTAGCTCCCTGGCCATCCGGGGATCGAACTAGTGCTGCAGAGGCTGAGGACAGCTTCATAGAGCTGTGCTTAACCCTTTGCACCACCAAGGAGGCCCCATTAATTTACTTTTATCACAGGATCTGCTCAACTTTACTTTGGCAGTGTTGGTGCATAACCTTCTTTTAAAGCTATACCTCTTAAAGAAGTTATTTTGCAAACTACATTGAGGCTACAAGCCTCCTCTACATCACACACACTGATCCCAAACATCTCTTTTTTGCTTTTAAAAAATATTTTAATTATTTAAATTATGGTATTTTTTAATGGAGGAACACTACTTTACAATATTGTATATGATTTGTAGGTATAGGTTCTCACCTCTACAAATTTATATCATCACACTACACCCAACACCTAAGGCCCAGTAATCTTCCACCAGAGTCCATTGGGCCCCCTGCTCACTTTGCTCTTCACCCCCATTCTCCCTAAGGTAGCTCCAGTTCAACATCAGATTTTTAGGGTTTTTATTGGTTTAGTTTTTTCTGGTCCTTCATTTATTTCTTTATATTCCACATGAGTGAAATCATTAAGTGTCTTTGTCCCTCTGATTCATTTCACATAGCATAAACTCTCCAGTGCTCTTTTTGAAAGAAATTTCAGAGGTTACTGAAGGAACTGTGCATTCATGCACTATTTGGTACTCTGGTAGCTACTACAAGACAAAATAGTTGATTTTTATTTTTTTAACGAATTGTTATTGTGCAGATTAAAGCATATACAATACTGTATCTGTTTGGGGGTATAGTTTCACACCTCGACAAATATATATTTATCCCCTATCACCAAAGTCCCCAATAATCCTCCACCATAGTCCACTAGGCCCCATGTTCCCTCACTCCCACCCCACCTTCTGATAGCCCCAGTTTTCCAGTCCAATTTCAAGAGTTTTTTAGTTTGTTCTTTTCCTTTGTGAAGTTAACTTCTATCTGTGTGACTGACTTGACTTAATTTATTGGTTTCCATTTGTTGGAATAGGAATAGTGTGTGCTATTTTTCTCTGAGAACTCATTAATTTCTTGAAAGCAATTAAAGGTATTTATTAAAAACTTGCAGAAGAAAATTGCTAAATTAGCATTTATAAAAAATGCTAAGCACCTAGTTGTTTTTATTTAGGTTTAATATAAATTCAGGGGAATGCTTATAATGATTCTACTTGCTATTTCCCCTTTAATCATAGTTATAAAATATAAAAATTATATCTATATCATTCTTATTTATTTTCTGTTTGGTATTATGGTTTAAAGGTCTAAAGAAATATTTTTAGCTCATTTGCATTCATATTTGGCAGAAAGAATAGTATAATTTGTATTTTAGTAGAAATTACTTTTCTCTTATATTCTCTCAAGAGAATATTCTATGTTCTTATTTTTATATTAACATATTTGGGGCCAGGTTTATTTTCTAAAATAAAGCAGTTCTGCTTCAGAATAAAAATGAGTGGGTAAATAAAATTTAATAAAAAGAAATAAAATTTATGGAAAATACATTACAAGAAATATGCTTGTGATATGAGAACGTATTTTTAATTAAGTTATTGTGTTAATTGGATTTATTAGTTCATTGCTTTACAGGGGTACATTTGTATTTGCAGGACATATTTTTGGAATGGATAACAAGATACTGAAACCATTTCAAGGCTGAGACATGCTTTTTATTTCTATGGAATATAACATTAAGAATACTAGTTGATATATTGTATGAACCTGGTAAAATAGCTAGATTTCCAATGAATATAATTGCCAAAGTAATTTAAAAATAAATGGATTCATTTATTCATTCACTTATCTAGCCTTTTATCCATGCACATGATATTTTTTAATATTTATTACATGCCAGACATAGTATTTTATGTTAGCAGAATAACAGATAAATAAGGACATACCCAATGTTTAAACTGTTAAGAATGCTTAAAATAATAACAAAAATGGTCTGTTTTCCAAACTACTCTATCAAACTATCATACTCTGATAGAAAAACAAGATAAGAATTGCATAAATAAGAAACTATAAACCCAATTCACTCATAAATAAACAAAAAGTATAAATAATAATTATGCAGATAAAAATCATTACCAGTGATACATTGGATGATATACTGAATGATTTAGAGTTTATCCCAAAATATGTAGGCACGGTTCACCATTAGTAAGTTTTACTAAAACTTACTACATTATCATATTAAAGAACAAAAAACACATTGATATAAAATAGTCGAGGCCTATTTTAAATATATTTTTAAATTTATGAATGAAACAGCATAATTTTTTTTAAGTTTTATTTATTTATTTATACAAGCACTGGGTACAGTCAGAAGCGCGGGAGGGTGAGAGAATTTACCAGAGCCAGAGCGGGGAGCAGAGCAGGCAGAAGGACCGAAGTACACTGCTGAGGGGAGCAGCGGGCGGCAGGGGAGGTCTGCGCGCCATGTGGGACCCTCGCTGGTGGCCGGGGATTGAACTGGTGCTGCAGAGGCTGCAGGCAGCTTTGCAGCCCAGCGCTCAACAAGCTGCGCCACTGGGGACGGCCCAGAATAATTTTTTTTTTTCAAAATTATGATGCAAAACAACACTGATACCATATTCAGAACACATAAAGAAGACAGATTTGCTTGCTCAAAATTTCAAAACCAAAGAAAGTTTGTACAGAAAAAGATACCATGAACAGAATTAAAATGTAGGTTGTAAACTTTTGCTTCTGGATCAAATAGGGTAAACACCCCCTTTATCTTCCACTGTATTCAATTTAAAACTTGAGCATAATGCATGACCAGCTACAAGATAACACTGAGAAATAAATAAGAAGGTAGACTCGGGGAGGATGCCTGGATTTAGAGGGCCACTCGGCTGGCTAGGAGTTTGCCATTTTTTCCCTTCTCTGGTATACCCTGGTCAGAATTCAGAACTATGGTGAAGACAAGAGATTCTGTAAAGACTCTCTAGTTCTAATTCAAGAAGCTGAAAAGGAATCTCCTAAAGCTAGAGACAGTGGAAAGATTCTGTGAATTTTTTTTCTTGATTTTCATTTCCTTATCAGGGGATGGTATTTATTTTTTTATATTTCAGTTGCTATTACTTCTTCCTCAAAGGGAAAGAAAAAACTTTTCTTGAAGGAAAAAGGATTACATGAAATTCAGTCTGTCCTAGGATAAGGAATTTTTTTTTTTTTTATATTTGTCAAATAGCAAAGTATATGGTAAAAATAAAAATAAGGAGAAGGCAACATTTTTTTTTATCACAGTAGAGTATTTTAAATCATAAAACAAACTTCATAAAGTGGCAAGTGAGAAATGTACAGGAGTCAAAATGTAGAGAGAGAAATTTTCTCTCCTGTCAAGTTATAGTTCCAAATCTGGTGTCTTTCTTTTGTTCCCGTACGGCTGCTGCTTCTGCTTAAGCCTCAATAGGGCAGAAATGAGCAGTTTCTGGCTGGAAGTTTGAAAGGACAGGCTAGAGAAGCGGGCAGCTTCTGGGAGATAACAAAGAGGAAGAGCTGAGGAGGCCGCTCTGGAAAGCTGTTTAATGGTCTATGGTGGAGGATTCCGGGTATTCTGGTGGTGGGTGTGGTAAGATTTATGTGGTGGACATAAATCTAAATCCTAAATCATATAAAGTGTTGTAAACCATTACTTCAATTTAAAAAGTTACAAAAAATGATAAAATAATAAAGAACAAATACCCCCCAAGACCAAAAATCTCCCAATTTATATTGTTACAGGAGGAAGTGACATATTTTTTTAAAATGTTGAAGGAAAACCACTGTCAATTCAGAATTTCTTATCAGTGAAAATGTCTTCCAGGGCTTAAGAAGAAATAAAAATATTCTCAGAAGAAAACTAAGAGTTGTTTGGTGACAGAAGTATTACTTAAAGAGAAACGCTAAAGGAAATTCTTAAGACAGAAGGGAAACCATACCAGAAAGAAACTTGGAATATCTGAAGTGAAGCAAGAAATGAAAAAGAAAATATAATAGATTACTCTTCTCTTCAATTTTGAAAAATGTGTTTGATGACTGAAAGTATAAAGTATAACATTCTCAGATGGGACTGTCCTTATAGAGAGAGGTAATATTTAAAACAGATGTAGCATAAAGAAGAAAAATTCGAGGGACTATAGGGTGGTAATATTTTTACATTTCAATTGGTGTTAAGATTCTTAATAAACTACAAAAAATGTAAGTGTTTATTTTATAATTCCTATAGTAAGCTCTAAAACATACAGAAAAACAGTCAAAGTGACTTGGAAAGTGATATGTGGGAGAGTGAATAAGAAAAATATCAAAAGAAAAGAAAATATCAATGTTCACATGATATTTAGAATAAATATAGTGTTTTTCTTGAAAGCCTCTGTGGAAATTTTATTTAATATGTTCTTATTAATGAAAAAGCATGAGACTTCAAGTGGTAAACTTAATGTAGTATATACAGTGTCTATACAGTATGTAGTATATAACAGTAGATACAATATATATGATTCATTCCTAAAACACAATGATATAATGCAATATTACTTTAATAAAATTATTTTAAAATCATTATGTACTATCCCTGAGGGTACATGTTGTATTGAAACACACAACACACACACATATGTATTCTCACACACCCCCCAAGAGAGTAAAACAAATGAAATAACTCTAGAGTTTCTTAAACTTCCTTGTTACTGCAGCTATTTGATTTATGACAAGAGAAATAAGTTTCTGCTACATGCTTTATATTCAGTGACTACACTGAAAGTGACATGTGTTAATATATACAGCAATCGAAACACTCATAACTTGATAGTGAAATTATAAATTGTTATTTGAAAAACTCTTGAAGCATCTACTAAAAGGAATACCTGGAAATGTGTGGATTAGTGTTCTATTGCTGTGTAACAAATTACCACATTCTTAGTGGTTTAAGTCCAAACCATCACTGGCACACAGTTCTGTGGGTCAAGCCTGAGATGTGGGCCAAAGTTACCTGCTCAGGTTATCACAACTGAAATCAAGATGTTGGGAGGATTAAACCTCCATCTGGAGGCTCTGGGAAGAAATCCAAATCCTTGCTCATTCAGATCATGGGCAAAATCGATTTCAAAATATAGATTGACATTCTGTTTCCTTTCTGCTTGTTAGCTCAGGGCCACCCTTGGCTCCTATGGGCTACTCCACAGTCCTTGCATATAGACACCTGGATTGTTAAACCAGCAGTAATTCAACAAGTATCCCCAGTGCTTCAAATCTTTCTAACTTCCTATTCTCTCACTGGGAGAAAATTCTCTCCTTTTAAGGTGTGTGGTATGATTAAATTAGACCACCTGGATATCTTTCTGGCATACTTCCTTTAAATATGTAAGCACCATTCCCTTGAATAAAGATATTTTTATGTTCCCTTTCAGTTTTTCAGTGTAAAATCTATATAAAATCAATGAAATTTGTCTACTTTATGTATAGCATTAGAAAAGTTTTGATAAATGTTTATACTCTAATTAATATACCGAATATTAATATCATGCTAGAAAATTTTCCTATGTCCCTTCTCAGTGAATCTTCACCCTCACCCCTTGAAGACAACCACTATTCTGATTTTTTTCATCACAAAATAGTTTTGCCTGTTTTAGATGAACTCATACAGTGTGTGCTCTTTGTGTTAAACTTCACTTTAGAATATTTTGAAATTCATCCACATTGTTGGCCATTAATAGTCTGTTTCTTCTTTATTGATGTATCCCATTAATGAATTCATCATCATGCCAAGTACATTAGTACACAATATGCCATTTATTTATCCGTTCTTCTATTGGTAGACAAGTGGGCTTTTTCTATTCTTAGCTATTATTACTAAATTTAAAAATATTCTTATACAAGTCCTTTAGTGAACATCTGTTTTAATTTCTTTTGGGTAAATATCTAGATGGTAGAATTACTGGATCTCAGGGAGAATATAAGTTTACTTTTACAATAAGCTGCCAGGCCACTTCCAAAGTGGTATCTCATTGCGGTTTCACTAAACTATGCTGTGCTTTTGTTTGCATCAGCCATCCAATTAAATACCATTCCTTTCACCAGAGTAGTTGAAGAAAAATCGAAAATTAAATCCTCCAGCATAATGTGCAAAGGTATTTGTTTCTCTTTCCCTAAATTTAACATTCAAACTAATTTCCCTTAATAATATTTCTTTGTATTTTATTTTAGTTTTGAACTCTGCCTAGAGGCATTTTATTTCATTAACATACAGTAAGCAAATTTCTAAGTACCTAACAAGATCTAGAAAGTTCCTAAACTTGAAGATTGATTAGCTAAATAAATCATAATCCCTGCCTCCAATGATCTTAATAAGAAATAAATGTGTAAACCATTATATGTAAGTATTACAGATACTATTTTGGTTACTTATACACAGAATAGGAAGAACAAGAGGAAGAAAAGGCAAAATTTAATTGGTGGAATGGGCGAAGGGTCAGAAAAATCATTGAGGGGCAGATATTAGCACTTTGCTTTCACATGGAGCTTTAAAAAGATTATTGTGTTTAATCATCATTACTCTTATCTGTTACTTTTATGATTTTGTGAACCTATCAGTTTTCTTTCTCTGCAATCAAATTTGTGTTAAGTTACTTGGAAAAAGATGTTCATCCTAATTCCATCTCTGTTTCTTGGATTACAATTTCAAAGTCCTAGTTTCCTAATTTGTGTCTTTGCCATCCTCACAACTTTGGTGGGCAGGGGGAGGGAAATATAGTGATGTATTTTCTTAAAATACAAGCAAATGAAGTCATGGTGAAAGTGTAATCAGTAATAAAACATACCCTTTGTTTTATTTTGAACTTTTCTGAGATGTTCTTCAAAATGTTCCCATACTTAATGTCTTGTTCTACACATGTGTGTATCTTCAGGAAATATTGCATAATTGCCTCTTGACACCTGCTTCTTTGTTTCAAAGCCCTCTACTGCTACGTTCTTCCTGTTATTGGTCTCATCTCTCCACTTTTGCATCATATACAAGGAGTCGTATGGACCAAAGTGTGTTCTAATCTCAAGTTCACATTGTGTATTTTACTGTTCTGTTTATTAGCATGGAAATATGCAAGAAAGCAATTGTGCCAGTTTCCTTCCTGTTGCTGTTTTAACAAATTACCATAAACTTCATGGTTTAAAAATAACGCCATTGCTTCTGCCTTTTGGCTAAGATCGAGTGTAGTAAAAATACCAAATTTTTTTTTAGTTTTGGATGTGAAAGTCTAAAATGGGTTGCACTGGGCAATAATCAAGGTTTTAGCAAAGCTGCATTCCTTTTTGGAGATTTTGGAGGTGAAACCATTTCTCATCTTTTCCAACTTCTCCAGGCTACCTGTACCCCCTATTTCAAAATCTTTTCCTCTATCTTTCAAACCAGTAGGCTAGCATCTTCCAATGTCTTTGACACTGTTTTCTTTTTCCTTACCTACTTCATTCATATTTGAAGCATTCTTTGATTACATTGTGCTCATTGGATAAATCCAGATAATGTCTTTATTTGAAAGTCAACTGATTAACAACCTTAATTCCATCTACAACCTTAATTTCCTCTTGCCATTTAGCATAACATATTCACACATTCTAGTGATTAAAACATGGACATCTTTGTTAGGAAGTTCAAAGTAATGATCCTAAAACTATGCCTGAGATATAAAAAAACTCTGAAAATTACTATTAATAAATAAATTTATAATTGGAGTAAATTAATTTATCAGATTTTTTTTTCTTGAGTTCAAGGGCTCAGATATAGGACAGGACTATGATCCTTCTTCATCCAAATTTCTGATAACTGAAGTTTTAATGATCTGTTGGCAGTTTCCAAGAGGTGAGTGTCTATGGTTTAATCACAGGAGACCTGCCAGGGATTCTGACACCTGGAGTCAGGGGCAACAAAGAGATGAGGAACTCTTACTAGGAAGAGGGGAAAAAGTAAGGGAGAACAAAATAGGAAGAGGGAGGAAATGTTGTTAGATATGTATTATTTGCACAGAAATAAGTAAAAATTTTCCAGAAATAACTAGCCTCTTCAAGTTGCTCCACCCATCACAGTCCCACTGAGGCTGCTTTTCAACCTAAAGAAAAATGGGTAACTATATGAATATACATGTCTATTTGCCAAGAATTTATATATAAAACACCTACCACTTCAAGCCTGTTCATTGTTTTCTGGCTAATAATAAAACTTTTACCATGATTTGGAAAGAGAGTCACAAAAAACATGCAAAAATAAAAAGTGAAAATGATGTTCAGGTTGAAGTTGTACAGGTATGCAAAATAAGTCCAAAATCAAATATTCAAATCTTCTGTCAAGTTTTGAGTATTTGGAAAAAATTAAAATGAAGTTCAGTTGAATTTTTCTTCTAATAACACATCTTTTTGGCATTGAGGAAAGTGTTACTTGTATTTGTTTTTGGATCTAATAAGATTTGTTTTGTTGTTACTGTAGATTAGATATTGACTTCAAGTTATGGCTTATACTACTGAGATAATGCAAATTAATTATATTTTCAACTTTTCTTGGAATTTAGTAACAACACACAAAAAATAGAATATTATGTGCAATGTACTTAATTCTTATATATAAGAATATAAAAGTAACTTCCTTGGACTATTAGGACTATTAGGAACTCAAGTTCCTCTTTTTTCCCCAAGATTTATTGTTATTTATTTCTCCATACAAGAACCACAGATGTGGCAAGTGGGAGGATTCACCAGAGACAAAATAAGGAGCAGAATAAGTGGTTCTACTGAAATACACTGCTGAGGGGAGCAGCAGATGAGACAGAAGAGGTCTGCTGCACCATGTGCAGGGTAGCTCCCTGGCCGGGGACTGAACTCATGCCACAATGGCTGGTGATAATTTGACGATAGCACTGAGAGTTTAATCCTTGTGCCACCAGGGAGGCCCCAACTCAAATTACTCTTAGGAAGTTTATTTCCTTTGATTTACCACAACTCAGATTGTTCAAAATAGTTACCTTCAACAGTTGGAAACACAAAATAATTTTAAATTTGCACTGCACAATATAGATGAAAGAGCCATGAGCAGTACTAATAATGAGAATCAGGATTAAAATAAAGATTTGAGAAACCAAAATTAGATATTATTTAAAAGTAGCAATAGAAATAATAATAATGCTGATTATTATTCAATAAATGTTCAAAGTTTGTTTAAAAAAAACATATTAAAAAAACTAGCAACAACAAATGTTGGCGAGGTTGTGGAGAAAAAGGAACTCTTCTGCACTGTTGTGGGAGTGCAAACCGGTCCAACCACTATGGAGAGCTGTGTGGAGATTTCTGGACCTACTAAACATAGAGCTTCCACAGGATCCAGCAATTCCACTCCTAGGTATTTACCCAAAGAACACAGAAACATCAATTCCAAAGAACACCTGCACCCCTATGTTTATAGCAGCACTATTTACAATAGCTAAGCTTTGGAAACAGCCCAAATGCCCAAAATAGATGACTGGATCAAGAAGATGTGGTACATATATACCATGGAATATTACTCAGCATTCAAAAAAGATAAACACATGCAATTTGCAGCAACATGGATGGCGCTGGAAGGGATCATGCTCAGTGAAATAAGCCAAAAAGAAAAAGGAAAATACCGGATGGTCTCACTCATAGCAGGAATCTAGAATACTTAAATAAGGGACCAGGAAAATGAATAACTATAAGAAAGTGAAAATCAAAATCAACAAAAACTATGAACCAGAGACACTTTTTGGGGGGTGGGGGGCGGGAGGGGAGGGATTGGGGTCAGAATGGGGGGTTGCAATTGTATGGGAATATAAAAATAAAATTTATTAATTTAAAAAAATAAATTAATTAATTTAAAAAAAAAAAAAACAGGCCCCCAGTGGAGTCATTCCTGCCAGTGCCCACCAGGATTTAATAACTAATGAGTCAGCAATTTCAGTCTGGTCCACAAGTAGAATTTTAAACCAGTCACTCAGAAGTTTATTGGTCATTGTTTAGTGAGGTCATCTGTATGATAAGAACCCCCTGACTTTCCCTAAGTGAAGATCATTTGGCCTGAAATAATCTTTCTTTTCCTTTGCTAATAACCATGTCCTGACCTGCTGAGCATGACACTCTTAGAATTCTCAGTACATTCTTGTTTGTTCTAGATATGTAATTAAATAAAATGGCAAAAAGAGATGTTTTGGATACCTTGGGTATTCAGCAGCATTCGTAGTAAAATGTTCTACTGTTTAATAGATGAAGCATTTACAAAAATCTCTTAGCAACAGGGAAATTTGAATCAAGAGGCAGGAGGTTAGCTATGCAGTCCATAAACAGAAATGACATTTCAGTTAGAGCGAGGAGGGCCTAATTTATCAAACTCCAGACACCACCAAAGCTTTATGTGTTTCATTGGCATTTATCAGCCTGCAGACATAGCCATTGTAGTGGCAATTAGAGAGATGCTATTTTTGAACTATATAGTTTCTGTATTTATGTGGAAATGCTTTCTTTCCCAACCTCCAATACTTCATGAGATTCTAAATATTTTTTTTTTCATGATCTTTATGTCACAATAAAATTAGAGCCACAGATGTGGGCAATGATGGCATAAGCAGGAAAAAAATACTGGTGAAATAATTTAATCCCAGAAAAGATTTCTTAAGACAGGTTCTCTCTATTCTATGAGCCTGGAAATTCATTGTCCTCTCTTATTTCGCCTGTCTATGTGTGGGTTTATGTGTGTGTGTGTATAAATATAAAAACAAGCATGGCAGACCAGGAGCGCAGGGGAGTTAGTCCCCGCATTGCCATTTTAGAACAGGGACCTTTCTTCAATAAAGACTGCTTGAAACTGGCAGAAGGCTCCCCCAGGGACCCAGAGGGAGAAGGTTCCCTGCGCAATCAGAGGTGAGCTGAAGGCCCCCACAAGCCTGGTCCTGCCTGGCAGGAAGCTGGAGGCCAGAGGGGGATCCAGTTTTTTTGGAACTCAGAGTGCAATCCAGCTGCCCCACCTCCAGGGAAGTTTGTGGGACTTCAAGACACACCTTTATAACTAAACACAGGAGGAAATATTCTGTGATAGTGACCATTAACATACTCAAAGTACCACTGCCTCACTAGACTTCTGGCATAACAATATTTGACTTGTTTGGGCCACCAGTTTCCGAAACCCCACAAAGAGCACACCAAAAAGATGCCGGCCAGTACCAGTGGCACAGTGTCCCAATGCATATGGCAAATTAGAAAACAGGCAGCAGGGAGTAGAAAAACTACATGCAACCTAGCAAATCCTCAGGAAAAAGACCCACCACAAAAAGAAAACCACCCACCAGATTGCAACGACAGTGACTTGGACAAAATTCTGAGTCTTCCAGAAAGAGAATTTAAAATTGCCGTGATTAAAAACTGACAGAAGTCATAAAGGAAAACAATGATAAGGGAAAAATAATCAAGGATCAGAAGAATGAAATTGAGTACCTAAAGAGGGAAGTAAAAGAAATGCAGGAGATCAAAGAATTAATGGAGGCACTAAAGAACTCTGGAAAAAGCAATGAAAGCAGAATAGATGAAATGGAAGAATGATTAAGTACTCTTGAAGACACAAATAAAAAGAACCAAAACAGAAAAGGAAAGAGAAGTACTAAGGAAAAAGACTGAAGAAAGACTTCAGAAACTATCTGACTCCATGAGGAAAGGAAATATAAGAGCTATAGGAATCCCAGAAAGAGAGGAGAGAGATGTAGGAACAGAGAAAATATTCAAGGAAATAATTGAAGAGAACTTCCCAAACATGAAGGAGCTGAAAATAGACATACAAGAAGCAAAAAGAACACCAAACTTCCATGATGAAAGGAAAAATACAGCAAGACACATAATAATAAAGCTCCCAAGAATCCAAGACAAGGAAAAAATAATGAAGCTGACAAGAGGGAAGAAACAGATAACATTCAAAGGAAAACCAATCAGACTGACATCAGACTTCTCCGAAGAAACACTGCAGGCAAGCAGAGAGTGGAGGGACATAGTCAACAGACTCCAAGACAACAAATGCCAACCAAGAATACTCTATCCTGCAAAGCTTTCCTTCCCATATGAAGAAAGAATAAGGACCTTCCCAGACAAATGGAAACTCTGGAATTTCATTACGACTAAACCCCCACTCCAAAAAAACTACAAGGAATCCTAAAGTCAGAACCAACAGAAGAATGAACAACAACGAAAGAAGGCCAAAAAAAAAGTTATTAAAAGAATAAATAAATAAAACCAGAGGAAAGACAAACACAATGGAAAATACAGATGCTAACATATCAATATTAACTCTAAATGTAAATGGAATAAACTCTTCAATAACAAGACACAGAGTCGCAGGCTGGATTAAGAAACAAAACCCAACCTTTTGCTGTCTCCAGGAAACACATTTAGCTACAAAAGATAAAAATAGACTCAAAGTTAAAGGATGGAAAACAATCATATAAGCAAATGGACCAAAAAAGAAGGCAGGAACAGCTATACTTATATCAGATAAAAACAGATTTCAAACTCAAAAAGGTAAAAAGAGACCCCAATGGTCACTACATTATGATCAAGGGGACAATACTTCAAGAAGAAATAACACTCATTAACATATACTCACCAAACGAAGGAGCACCAAAATATATCAGACAACTATTGTCATCTCTGAAAACAGACAACAGAGAAAACACATACGTAGTGGGAGACTTCAACACACCACTATCAACAATGGATAGATCAAGGAGACAAAAAATAAGTAAAGACATTAAAGCTCTAAATAAGGATCTAGAGCACTTGGGCTTAACAGACATCTACAGAACACTAAACCCAAAAGAATCTGAGTACACATTTTTCTCAAGTGCACACGGATCATTCTCCAGGATCGATCACATACTGGGACACAAGACAAACATCAACAGATTCACCAAGATCGAAATCATACCAACCATCTTCTCTGACTATGAAGGCATCAAACTAGAAATAAACCATAAAAAGAAGGCAAGGAAATCTACTACCTCATGGAGATTGAAACCCACACTACTGGAAGACCACTGGACTAATGAGGAGATCAAAGAAGAAATTAAAAAATTCTTTGAACAGTAATATGGAAACAAGTTCAACAATCTAGAAGAGATGAACAAATTCCTACAACTCTACAATTACCCAAAGCTAGATAAAGAAAAAACAGAACACCTAAACAGATCAATTACATGCAGCGAAATTGAAATGGTAATCAAAAACCTCCCCAAAAACAAAAGCCCAGGACCTGATGGATTTACAAATGAATTTTACCAAACATTCAGAGACGAATTAGTGCCTATCCTTCACTAAATCTTTCAAAAAATTGAGAAGGAAGGGATAATACCAAACACGTTCTATGAAGCCAACATTACACTATTACCAAAAACAAACAAGGACAACACAAAAAAAGAAAGCTACAGGCCAATCTTTCTAATGAATACTGATGTAAAAATCCTCAATAAAATTTTAGCTATCAGAATCCAACAATGTATCCATAAGATAATTCACCACGACCAAGTAGGATTCATTCCAGTGACACAAGGATGGTTTAACATCTGAAAATCAATCAACGTTATCCAACACATCAACAAAAAGAAATATAAAAACCATATGATAATATCAATAGATGCTGAGAACGCTTTCGACAAAGTGCAACACCCATTCATGATAAAAGCCCTTGAAATTCTTGGGATACAAGGAACATACCTCAACATCATAAAGGCCATCTATGACAAGCCAACAGCCAGTATCATTCTCAATGGCAAAAAGCTGAAAGCATTTCCATTAAGATCTGGAACAAGACAAGGATGCCCACTCTCACCACTGCTTTTCAATATAATACTGGAAGTCCTAGCCAGAGCAATAAGACAAGAGAAAGAATACAAGGAATCCAAATAGGAAAAGAAGAAGTCAAACTATCACTATTTGCAGATGATATGATAATATACATAGAGAACCCCAAAAACTCCACAGAAAAGCTAATTCAACTCATCAATCAGTTCAGTAAAGTGGCAGGATACAAAATCAACACGCAAAAGTCAGTAGCCTTCCTATACACAATCAATAAATCTGAAGAAGAAGAAATCAAAAAAAGCATCCCTTTTATTATCGAAACAAAAAAAAATCAAATACTTGGGAATAAATCTAACAAAAGAGGTAAAGGACGTATACAAAGAAAACTATAAAACACTGTTAAAAGAAATAGAAGAAGACACAAAGAAATGGAAAGACATTCCCTGCTCATGGATTGGAAGAATTAACATTATCAAAATGGCCATCCTACCAAAAACAATATACAGATTCAATGCTATTCCAATAAAAATTTCAATGTTATTCTTCAAAGAAATAGAACAATTATTGATGAAATTCATATGGAATCACCAAAAACCCCGAATAGCCAAAGCTCTTCTGAAAAAAAAGGAGGGAATGGAGGCATCACACGCCCAGACTTCAATCTATACTACAAAGCCATAATCATCAAAACTGCATGGTATTGGCACAAGAACAGACACACAGACCAATGGAATCGAATAGAAAATCCGGAAATAAACCCACAGATTTATGGTCAACTAATATTGGACAAAGGAGCAAAGAATATGCACTAGAGCAAAGAAAGTTTGTTCAATAAATGGTGCTGGGAAAACTGGGTTGCTACATGCAAGAGAATGAAGCTTGACCACTACCTCACACCATCCACAAAAACCAACTCAAAATGGATTAAAGAACTAGACATAAGACCTGAAACCATAAAATACATAGAAGAAAATATAGGCAAAACACTACATGACATACACATCAAAGACATCTTTACAGACACATCACCCAAAGCAGTGATAGTGAAGGCAAAGATAAACAGCTGGGACTACATCAAATTAAAGAGCTTCTGCACAGCAAAAGAGACAATAACAAAAACAAAGAGAAACCCCACCAACCGGGAGAACATTTTTGCACACAACACTAATGATAAAGGACTGATCACAAAAATCTACAAAGAGCTGATGAGACTTAACAAAAACAAAGAAAATAATCCAGTCAAAAAATGGGCAGAAGAGCTAAAAAGAAACTTCTCTGAAGAAGAAATGCAAATGGCCAACAGGCATATGAAAAAATGTTCAACATCACCTGTAATCAGGAAAATGCAAATCAAAACTACCATGAGATAGCATCTCACACCAGTGAGAATTGCACATTTAAAAAAAACTAGCAATAACAAATGTTGGCGAGGTTGTGGAGAAAAAGGAACTCTCCTGCACTGCTGGTGGGAGTGCAAACTGGTCCAACCTCTATGGAGAGCTGTGTGGAGATTTTTTGACCTACTAAACATAGAGCTTCCATATGATCCAGCAATTCCAAAGGGTACCTGCACTCCTATGTTTATAGCAGCACTATTTATAATAGCTAAGCTTTGGAAACAACCCAAATGCCCAAAAATAGATGACTGGATCAAGAAGATGTGGTACATATACACAGTGGAATATTACTCAGCATTCAAAAAAGATAAACACATGCAGTTTGCAGCAACATGAACGGAGCTAGAAGGGATCATGCTCAGCGAAATAAGTCAGAAAGAAAAAGAAAAATACTGGATGGTCTCACTCATAGCAGGAATTTAGAAAACCTAAATAAGAGACCAGGAAAAAGACTAATCAATACAAAGTAAAAATCAAAATCAACAAGCAACTATAAACCAGAGACACCCTGGGGGGTGGGGGGAGGGAGCTGTGGGGAAAGGAAGGACTAGAGTCAAAATAAGGGGGGAGGTGCAATTGTATGGGGAATATAACCAAAATGAAAATGCACACATTGTGCAGAGATGAAAAAAGATGTAAGAAATATTTAAAATAAAATATTTAAATTAAAAAAAAGGAAAAAGAAGCATGCAGGTGAATCAGTAAGTATGAGAAACTCAGTAACTTTATATATATATATTTTGTTAATATTTCCTTCTAAAAAAAAGAGTCCTGACTACCAATTATTAATTAGAAAGTGTTTATAGAAAGTCTATTATATACTAAGCACTTTCTTAGGCAAAAATATTTCCTGCAGTGGGGGTCAGAAGACTTTGTCTCTATCACATTTCCATCAGCCTGGCCCAAGCTCGCCCCTTTGCTAGTCCACATGCCCTGAAACAAGGCACACATTTAGGAACATGAGGTGATATTAGGTCACAGGGAAGGAAAGATACTAATTTAGATTAAGACTCAGGAGCTATGTAAAGTGAAGTGTGAAGGTACTTTACCCCCCAACACCCTCTATATACAAAATCTCAGTAGTTTCTTACCTCTAATCTCAGGTTTATCCCCGGGAAATCATGATGGATGCAGTTAATTCACAATTGTCCTAAGCTCTGAGAGAAATGACATCTGTTAAGTCAAAGAAGAAGAAAAACTATGGAGGGAAGAGAAAATTTCAAAGGAAGAGGTTTGTGAGAGAATTGCTCATGGAAATGACATCAAGTCCCAGCTGGAAGAATACAAAACTGGGGGGAAACAGGGAATGTGTTAACCTGGGGAGATATCCATTCCTTTTTGTGGATTGGGACATATGAATGAAAGGTCTTAAACATTTTTCTGAATTTGATAATACTATCTACAATACAGAATAGAGCAACAAAGGGATATGTCCTTTTTCCGAGCTTCTGTCACATCGCAGTTTCACACTTCTTGAAACTTCCTCTCCAGTGGCCATAATATTAAATATGGTGATGAAATTGCCTGTGACAGATTTGAAATCTCAAGGCATTTACTTTGATAATTGTAAGTTCAGAGTTTACATGAAAGTTCTTTGGAAAGGCCCTAAGTAAAAATGTTTCAGCTGAGTAGGTAATTACCAATGATTTCAAACACGTGTCATGAAGAATTTAAAGAGTTGCTCAAGCTGTGGTATCATTTTTGACAATTGATATGCAGCAGAAAGAAATAATAACACCTTACTCATTAGCAATAGATTAGCATTAGCAATAGATTATTTCTGGGTATCATGTGTCTTTCCCTTGACTTTTAAGTGTTGATTAGGTAATATTATATGAAAAGTGTATGTTAAAGTTATAGTTTTCAGTCCTGTTGCTAAAAAAAACCAGGACTGAAAACTCCTTCCTTCTAACTATCAGTCTTAACTGTGGTTATTTTCCCATAATGTCTTCGTAGTATTTGTACATTCTCAGTCATGTTCAGAATACATTGATTAGAAGTATATAATCATTATGTGAAAGAAATTTCACTAGAGGTTAGTCTTGAACTGTCAAGACTAAGAATTCAAAACTTAAGGATCTGTCATTTCATTTATTTGCTGCACAATTTTCTGAGGGCATATTATGCATCTGACATGGTGCTAAGAGAAGGGTATTTGAAAGCAATGCATTACCTTTGTAGAGTTTCCAGTCTAGTGGCTGAGAAATACATGAAATGAGAAAGTTCTTTCTCTAGTTTTATACTACAGTAATTGCTTGAAGAGCAAAGCAATGAGGGATGAGCCAAGAGACTAGCAATGGATGGAGAGGAGTGGAATGTCATAAGTTGTCAGGAAGACTTCAAAAAATTTATGAAGACACTAAGTTAGTTCACAAAGGAAAGGGAGCTAAGTGCACTAGGCAGGGGAAAAATAAACAAGTGTAAAAAGTCATGAAGGGAGAGAATGTTGGAAAGAGGCCAGTACTGATAAAGTATAAAGACTGAACAGGAGCTGGACAAGTGTTGAAGGTGCAGAGGAATGTGTGATTAGGTCAAGCATGGTCTTCTGGACCATGGTAAGAATTCTCAATATACTAAAAGCCGGAAAATAGCAAAACTCACTACTCACTTTATATTTTTGAAATACTTTCAACCTGCTATGTGAAGAATGGAATGAAGGGTACACAAGTAGAGATAGGGAAGATGTTTAGAATATCTTTGCAGATGTCCAGCCAAGCAAATGGGAGAGAAGTAACAGAAAAAAATGAAAATCAGTTTCAGATAGGCTTGGTCAGGCTTCATATTGAATTATATGCGGCAGGTGAGAAAAAAAAGAAGTTTTAAAAAGTTTCAGGAGACCAGAACAGCATTACTAGGCTTCATCTCTTGATAGTAATTTGAGTTGCAGAGATGTATGGATTAGTTAAAACTCAGGGAAAAAAACCCTGTTATTGTACTTTTTATACTACACAAAAAATGGTAAACAGACATTGAATACTAATTATGTCTGCTGAAGTATTTTAGGGGGAAGTGTACTGATGTCTGCAATTTTCTTTGAAATACTTCATAAAATAAGGTTGATGGATAGAGGGATAAATATGTTAATAAATACATGATAAAATAAGAGTAAAAATCAATGATAGTACAAAAAAGTTATACAGCTAGTGATAAAGGTATGTTTGTGGAAGTGATTTGGACATTAAAAGTATTTCCTTGATAAAGTTATCCTATTTCTTGAAATATGTCCTGTTAAACAATAACAATACATGCAAAGATTCATTATATTTATTATGTAAAATGTTTAAAGATTAAAAAATAAAAATCTATGAATAAGGACATGGATTAAATATACTGGAGTACATCCATATACTAAACTCTATTATTCTCAAAACCAGTCCATGGAAAAAAATTTAAGCAGCTGTGAAAAAAATACAAGATATATTTCTAAATCAAAAAAGTGTTTATTTTTCAAACATATGATTGATGTTTTAAACACTATTTGAAATGTCATTACATATTTTACCTAAATGTAGCAATTATTAACAATTACACATTTTTAACAACTACATCATATTTGTTTTCTTTATTTTCACACTTTCTACAATAGTAAAATTTTGTGTACCTCTTTAATAAAAGCAAAATGTAATTTTAAAAGAATCTTGCCATAAGTTATTTAGAATACTTGGATTAGCAATATTTATTGTAGCAGAAACAAGATTAAAATGTAGAAGTAGATTATGACTTAGGACTTTTAAAATATAATAGGAATGTGGTATGGGTACTTTCTTAATTTTTTAGTTATATCCAATTTCTAATTATATGTAATATGGGGCAGAAAATGGTCTCCGTGAGGTTTTAGAAATAGTCAAAGGACTTGATGCCAGAAAAAAAAAGCCAAGGAGGTTGTTGGCTGACATTTAAAATCTCAAAGTAAAGACAGAAAAATCACTGTTTGCGTAGGACAATTCTTGATGAGGCTGAAGAAAATTGTTTATATTTTGTTTTGCTGTGTTCTTGGGTTTTGAAGGTTTTATTTCTTTTGTATTAATTTCGGTTTTGGTTTCTGAGTTAAGGTAGTAGAATTTCTATGACCCACTGACCTTCTTATACCATTAAGTTTCCCTTTGACTAAAAAAGTGAAAGATTCTTTCCCTGTGGTTAAAATATTTCTTCTAAGCATTAGGGTTTCTGGAATTTCTATCAGAACCATCAAAATCTCTCATGATCATTTAAATATAAGTGGTGAAGAATTAAATAAACCAAAATAACCCAAAGGATATTAAAATACTGAAATCAGACTGAATAGTCCTCAAGTTTATATTTAGTCCTGTGCTATTTTATATCTTAATAGAAAAATCTAATTGAAGTCAAAGTAAATTAAAAATTTTTCTAAAGAAAGGAGTGATAGACAATGCTTTTGATAACAAAATGATATTCTTGGAGATCAATATACTTTGGGATATCATATAAACTGAGATGAAATATAAAATAAGTAGGACACCAACTTCAAAGTGGCAAAATAGGAAATACTGGGAAATCTGTTCCATCAAGCACAAGTAAAAGGAAAATCTAAGCTCACAGCAATTTTCAAAAGTTCACCTCCATTAACGAGAGACATTCCCACTGAGATTTCACATTGAGATTGGTGGCTTTCTGTGGAAACAAAGCAGGGAGAGGCAAAGAAAGTTGCTGTCAGGAAAGCAGACTCTTCAATCAGAGGAACAGGTTGAGGGTGTGATACTAATAAGGCGGCATGCAAATTGTGAATCTTTCCATTGAGAAAGATTTATACTAAGGTGGCAGAATAGGTAGGAGGGTGCATAGGCAGGAACTTGTGGCTCAATTGTGGAGAGTCTGGATGCCTGCAATGTAGGTTCCATCCCCTCAAAGAAATAATAGCTAAGAAGTTCCCAAACCTAAGGAAAGAAAAAAACATGGATATCCAGGAAAGAAAAAGAACACTCAAATTTCTAAATGAAAATAATCCACACTATGACACATCAATGTTAAATTATCAAAAGTCAAAGGTAAAGAAGAAATATTAAGGGTTGATAGGGGAAAAAAAGAATGTAACATACAAAGTTATCTCAATCACATTTTCATAAGATTTTTCAAATACACACAAAGCTAGAAGAGAGTGGAATGTCATATTAACAATCTTAAAAGACAAAACCACCAGCCAAGAATATACAATCCTAGAAAATTATCATTCAGATATCTTGGAGCAATAAAGACTTTCCGAGCCAAATGAAAGATAAAGAATGTACCACCATCAGACATTTGCTACAAGAAATCTTAAGGGCCTCCCCTGGTGGCTCAGGCAGTTGAGCACAGTGCTGTGAAGCTCTCTGTAGCCTCTGCAGCACTGGTTCAGTCCCAGTCAGCAAGGGTTCCACATGGCACTGCAGACCTCTCCTGTTGCGCCTGCTGCTCGTCTCAGCAGTGTACTTCATCAGTCTGCTTGTTCTGTTCCCCACTCTGTCTCTGGTGAATCCTCTCACCCTCTTGCGTATCTGGCCTGTACCCCGATTCTTGTATAAATAAATCTTAAAAAAGAATCTTAAAATCTTAAAAGGAGTTCTACATGAAAAGAAAAAACAAAATAATACAAACCTTGAGCAATTTGAAATAGCAATACAGAATCAGAAATATAGCCAATAATATGAAAATACAACAAATCACTAGAGGGGAAGGAAGAAAGGATAGAATCTATATAGTCAAATAACAAATCAATATCAGCACATAAAGAAATATATATATGAGAGAGAAATATATATATTATATATATATATATTGTGTGTGTATATATATATATATATATATATATGAGAGAGAGAAAAAGTTATAAGCCTCATGGTAAACACAAAGCAAAAATCTAGAATAGAGACACATAGATGAAGAAAACTTCTTCACAGAAGAAAAAAGAAACTGCCAAAGAAAGACATCCAAATGAAAAAAAAAAATAGAAAAAGAAATAGCACAAAGGAAAAACAACCAGAAAACAAAAGATAAAATGACAGTGTACAAACTCATAAATCAATAATCACCCTACATTTGAAAGAGCAGAGCTCACCAATTAAAAGACACAGAATATCATATTGCATTAAAAAGCATGACCCATCTATTTTTGGCATATAAGACTCACTTAAAACCTAAAGATAAACACAAACTTAAAGTAGAAGGCTGGAACAAGATACTTCAAAACAATAACACAGAGGAAAAAAACAAACAAACATGAACTGCTATTCTTAATGCTGATAAATTAGACTTTCAGACAAAATAGTAACTATGGACAAAGATGGGCATTACAGTCAAGGGAAAAATCCATCATGAAATTATGACTGTCATCAATATTTATGCAACCAACACAGGTGCATCTAATTATAAAAAAAAATTAACAGACCTAAAGCAATGCATTGACAGCAACAAAAAAATAGCTGGGGATTGCAATACATCACTTACATCAAGGAATAGATCATCCAGCCAGAAACTAAACAAGCAAATAATGGCATTAAATGAAGTATTTTGCTAGGTAGACTTAATAAACATTTAGTCTTTCATCCCAAAGGTAATGAATATATAGTTTTCTCAAGTGCAAATGCATTATTCACAAGGAGAGATCCTATACTAGGACACAAATCTAACATGTCCAAAACTAATCCAGCCTTCTTACACTACGCCAAGTTCGATTCCCCTTTCTTTTTTTTTTTTTTTAAAGATTTATTTATTTATTCATACAAGAGCAGGGGAACAGGCCAGAGGTGTGGTGGGGGTCGGGGGGTGAGAGGATTCGCCAGAGACAGAGTGGGGAACAGATCGACCAAAGTACAGAGGAACAGTGGGTGAGTCAGGAGAGGTCTGCTGTGCCATGTGGGTAGCTCCCTGCCCGGGGATCGAACTCATGCTGCAGTGGCTGCGGCGAGCTTCACAGGTTGCATCTTAACCCCTTGCGCCACCAGGGAGGCCCCTCGATTCCCATTTTAATGGATGATACAATCCATGTACTTTTCTAAGCTAGAGAACTAGTTATTTTTCTTTGCCTTTTTCATCCTCAGTTAAACAATGCACCCGGACACCAGTGCTTAAGTCGATCAGCTCTGTCCACCAAATGTCCTCTAATATGATAAATGTTTTGTTAATAAGCTCTTATATCTCTGTAGCCTTCAAACATACCCTCTCCCAATTCATTTCTCTAGGCCAAGATAATCTTTTGTCTAGATAGGTTCATATTTTTATCTTATTTCCCTGATTTGAGTTTTTCACATGGCAGTCAAAATAATAAACACAAGGATGACAATATCATTTCCTTCCATCCAGCACTTCAATGGCTACATTTTTTTTCAGGTTATAGAACAAAAATCCTTCAGAATTTGGAAACTACCTATATTCCTAGAGTTATTTCCCACTATATTCACCTCTTACCCCATATATAAGCACCACCTGTTTTTATCCATCAGTCTTAGAAAACAGCATGATGAGCCTTAAGTCTGGGTCATTAAAGACAAAGTTTCTCTGCTTTAACTACTCTTCCTCTCCTGCTTCATATTGCTGACTCTTTTAACTCATGTGCCAAATCTCCCTAACCTTATATACTCCAATAACATTCTTAGTTACCCCTTTTTTGGCACTGTCTAGTAATTTGTAGCAGATAAGAAGACTTCTTTTAGTCTGCTTTAGCTTCTAAGCTCTGAAAAGGAGGGATCATAAATGTTAGCTCAACAGTGTTTCTCAACTGATTGTCACATACCATATAGCAGAGAAGGAGGACGAGGAGGGAGAGCAGGAAAAGGTACAGACAGACTGAAGCTTTTGTAGGGCTGTTAATACATGATGAGACCCTCCTTCTCAAGCTAAGATTTTTATCCTAAAGGGCATGCTTGCTGTCATCCAACACTTTCAATAATTTGATTACTCTCTTTAAATTTTAGACAACATAAATGATAAGCCTTACCAAACATATAGGTCTTTTAGTTCTAAGGAGAGGAAGTTAAGGTTCTCCAAGGTTTTGGGATGTGTAAGTTTTCTAGAATTCTTAAATAGCTATAATAGATGGAGGATGCCTGAGGGAGTAAAAGAGGACTTTGAACCTGGAGGAAAGTTTCTAGATATGAGACCAAGTTCCTCCAGACTTGTCCTCAGCTGATCCACCTGGGCATTTTCGTTTCTGACACTCCTCAGACTTCGTGTAAGCCAGAGCACTAGACTATCAGTTGCCTTTCATGTAGCATTTCCTTAGGAATTTCCTTGGGATTTCTTTACTTCCTCCATATTGGAAAATAAGTTTAGGGAAACACTTTTGGCAACAGATATACCAGGGAGGTGTAATGCTTTAAGAATTATACATCACTTTGCAGATAAAATGTATTGTTCTTTTACCTGAGAGTAAATTTTGATTCATGGGAGACAAGGGATGTTCCTACGCAGGAAGGTATATGAAAGGGAAGGTGTCTGAGAAAATGTTTCTGCAGCAAGGGGGTTGTCGTGTCCCTCTTCTGGTGACTATTTTAGGTAAAAATGGACTTTGTTTTATAAAAGTATAAAAGTTGTCCTTAGTCTACATGGATTATGAATTCCTTGATCTGTTCCAACTGCAAGGGCACACAGTGCCCTATTTTATGCGCCAAGTTTGTGTTCTGTTGAAAACCACACTTAATAGTTTGGCAGCATCCATGTCAAACCAAGCAAAGATATTTCCCATTTTTATGAAACACCCACAAAAGTCAGCATTCCATTTCTTAGCATCCGTTTGCCAAATAACAGCAGTAAAAACAACATTGGAAGGGCTTGAAAGTACTCAAGATAGTTTACTCTGGCACCTAATATAATTTCAACAAAATATTTGTGGCATAATTAACATAAAATGAACAAGAAAACAAGTAATTGTTGAACATCTCTCTAGTTCGCAGAAATTCAAGGAGAATATAGAGTCCATATAAAAAAAATGGTGGATGAGAAAAGATGGACACAATTTTAATGCCACCCAAGTCAGTACATATTACAGGAAGTGTTTGTCCCTGCTCTTCAAGACCTGACAGTGTTTTCTATAAACTGCATCTTGAATCTGCCCTTTTCTTTCATAACGGTGACCAGCACTGAACCTCTTCCTTTTAACTGGTCCTTCCATTTCCAACTTCGTCCTCTCGAAACCAATCTCCACATAGAACACTGATCATTTTAAAGCAAAACCAATTATGCCATTCTTCTGCGCAAGAGTTTTAAAGGGATGTTCGTTACTTTTATTAAAAATAAAGAAGGCCACAATCTTCACCATGTCACAAGGTCCAGCAGGAGGCGGCCCTGCCTGTCTTTCTAGCCTCTTCTTGAACCATGTTCTTTACATGCTCAGCCAGTGCTGGGGCTTTCCTGAGGTTGGCCCCTCTGTACTCCACTCTGTTTCTACTTGGAGCTAGGCGCTCTTCATCATACTCCACTTAGGCATCACCTTCCTGGAGGAGACTGCCTGGAACACTGTGTTTAAAGTCCACCTCTGCTATTTCCATTTCCTCTCCCTATTGCATTCTTAGGCATGATACAGCTTTCAATTCCAATCTTTGAATTTGGTCATAAAACTGGACCCCATCCTTTCTCTACAGATGCTGTTTGAATCGGGAACCAAGTTAGCCTCATCTACAGGGCTCCCAACCCAAGCACCTGTTTCAGGGTAAGTGCTTCATACCCTTTTATTGAATGAGTGGCTGAGTAAATGAATGCTCATTTATTTTAAAAAAATAAGCAGACTGATGTCTTCCAATATATATGAAGCTTTATATCAATATACATCAGATAATGAAATCAAGATGCAAATAACTGGGCCATGAATTCCATCATCATGAAAATAAAGTGAAACAAACTAAGTGTGTTGTTAAATAATCTACGTACTCGGTCTCTGAAGTAGCAGTTTGGAAACATTAGCAAACTCTAGTTTGCTTTTTATCAAATTAAAGAAATGTAGAGGTTTGCAGAGGTTAACAGATTTAGGGTTAAGGTAATGGAAGAGAAAAGATTTGAGGGAAAGTTTTGAAAAAAGGGTGGAACTTGGGTTGGAATGGAAGGCTTAAAAAGAAAAGATGTGCAAATCATGTAGTCGTAGAGGCAGAAAACTGGTATTACAATTTTTTTAAAAGATTATTTATTTATACAAGCACTGGGTACAGTCAGAAGTACGGGAGGGTGAGAGAATTCACCAGAGCCAGAGCGGGGAACAGAAAAGGCAGACTGACAAAGTACACTGCTGAGGGGAGCAGCGTGCACGGCAAGAGATGTCTGCGCACCATATGGACCCTCGCTTGTGGCCAGGGATCGAACCAGCGCTGCAGAGGCTGTGAACAGCTTCACAGCACTGCGCTCAACTGCTGCACCACCAGGGGAGGCCCCTGGGATTACAAAACTTAATGGGAGCACTAAAGGATCCTAACTTCCTACTTTTTATTTTTATTTTCATTGTTTCTAATGAGAGGAATTCTGTTTATTAATTTCTTTCTTTATAAAAAATTATGTTTATTGAGTTAACATGGATTTACAACACTGTATATATTTCAGGGGTACAGGTTCACACCTCTATAACATGTATGTTGTCATGCCACATTCACCACCTATGCACCAATAACCTTACACCATAGTCCACTGGGCACTTTCTCTCTTTACTCCCTCTTCTAGTAGTGTCAGTTCTACTGTTAGATTTAAAGGGTTTTTGTCTATTCCTTTGTTTTATATTCTACATATGGGTGAAACTAACCAGTTTTTGTCTTTCTCATGACTTATTTTGTTTAACATAATTCCCTCCAGTTCTATCCATGTTATTGCAAATGGCAGGATATAATCTTTTTTTATGGCTGGATAATATTCCATGTGAATTTCCATAGAGCCAAGTAATATTACATTTTATATATATATATACATGCACATATATATGTACATATGTGACACATATATGTCACAATTTCTTAATCCACTCATCTGGCCTTGGACACTTAGTCTCTTTCCATAGTTTGGCTATTGTAAATAATGCTGCAATGAACAATGTGCAATGCACATATTCCTATATCATAAATGATAGATCTATTTTAATGTTAAAAGAAACCTCCATACTGTTTTTCATAGAGGCTGAACTAGTCTACATAACTCTTTGCTTTTTAGACACAGAATGCCATGAACTTAAATTTATTCCCTGGAATTAGATTTCTCAATTTTCTGCTCACCCACTTAAATACACTGGTTTATTTTAAAACAATTCTTTACTTTTCTTAAACTGTTTCCTATCAGCTTTCTTGTGGCAAAACCATGAGAAATAAGGAAACTAGGAAGTTTTACTCTGTTAACTTCTTGAAATTTAGATTTTATTATTTTAATTATTTATATAGCTGTATAGAGAGAATTATATCTAGATAGATAGATAGATAGATAGATAGATAGATAGATAGATAGATAGATAGATAGATAGATAACAGATAGATAGATCCTGTAACACTTTTTACCTCTCCATTTTATTGATGAGTTTTTGACATTTCCAAACATGTCTTCATTTTATCTCATGAGAATAACACATTTCCAGGGAGGCTCATTCATCACCCAGGTTTCTCTTGTAATGAAGCCAAGTGTGAAGAAAGAGCTAGCCTGACTTTGTTATTAGGTTAACTCTCCGTAGGGAAAGAAAGTACTTTCTCTAGCCTCCACATTGTATATCTTGATACTCGAGGACTGGCCTTCTCCATCGCATCCAACACCTCTTCAGTACTGATTCAGATTCTATTTGTCCCACCTTTCCCTCCATTACTGCTACAAAAACCAGTTCACTAAACTTTTGCTTAGTTTTACACAAGCACATTCTAACAGTACCTTGCTGAGACCCATCCCTTGATCTTCTTCTACCCTGGGGCTTCTCTATTCTGGGCAGTCATGGAGACATATGAGGAGGTTGGGGAGTTAATCCTTGACTAACAGGGTCAGAAGTTAATGGACAAGTGTTTTCTCTTTTGTGCCCTGGGTGAAAATCTCTACAACATATTTCATATTTCTTTTCATAAAGTCACATTGGATCAAGGTCTAGCCATCTGTACTGGGTAATTAATTAGGTAAGGCATTCTAGAATTGACTTTTATTCTTCTCTCTTCCAATTTTTTCTTATTCTTTAATTCTAAAATGAATGACTCGTAAACAATATAAAAATATAACCTGTAAACAAGTCTTTGTCTCAAGCTCTCCTTTACAGAACCCAAATTGAAAACATCCCTTAAAACAAAGCAGGCATTATTTAAATGGAAAGATGCTAAAAGTACTCAAAAAGGTCTGCAATCCAAAATATGTTGTGTTTTCCTTCTTTTGGAAAAGACCTTGCTTTTTGTTTCCATTGCACATCTGCTTTTTTGCTCAATTTCCTGCTCCTGCTTCCTAGAATTAAAAGGGCTTTTGTTCTTTTATTACACACTTAGGTATTTAAACCCAACTGCCATCGCTTCTGTTCTTTTTAGCAAACTCTTTACTCCCATGCTCTAAAGTGTCCAAAACTACCGTAAAAAATCTAAGCATTAGTATATTCTACCCCAACAACCCACCAACCGTAGATTCTGCTGTGATTTAATATTAAAGAGAAACTTCTACTGTACTAGGTAGGACTTGAGATTTTAAAAGGTTTGCTCCTGTCTCTCAAGTTAAGATAATTGTTATTTTTCAGATTATCTAAACATTCCTTTACCCTCTCTCTCTTTTTTTGTTTGTTTTTGATAACATCTTATTTTCTCAGCACCTTGAGTGCCTCGCACAAGTGCACTTTTTTCTAGGTAATTGAGACTTTTGATATTTTTGTTAATTTTATGAACAAATTCAATAGATCCCCATTCTATGGGAAAGAGTGACAGAACCAAATTTCTCCATTAATTTTACATTGCTAGTTAACCAAAGGAGCCCCAATAGTTCAGAGCTCACATAAATATTAACTTTAATCCTTTGCATCTGAGGTCTCCCATTGTTGGTTTAACACATGGGGCCCAATAACTTCATTCCCCTGAGGCAAATCCTTATGAGCACTGTTCAATTTTAAAATCAGTTTGCAGCTTATGAGTCTTTTCTTAGCCTTTCAACGCTTAACTCCCTGATCTGAGCTTCGTTGCTGTTTCTGATTTGTTTTATTTTGATCCTACAAATACGTGTGTGTAATGGATCAGATTGTAATTTGAGTATTTATGACCATCATATTTTTAATTTAATTTCTAAGTGTATTCTGATAAATGCAAGTAAAACACCAACTTTCAGAGTGAGCAAAGGAAAATGTTAGAACAATCTAAATGAGTTGACCAGGGAGTTAGTTTTGATCTTATTCTAAACAGAAAACTTCAGATTTTTGAATACCCTGAATCCAAAGAATTTAATTAAACAAATGAATATTTATTACTTAATAGAAGCTTGCTGACAAATGTGGTAAATATACTTAGAAGAAAACAAAGAACATGTAAAACATGTTATTTTCATATTGTTTCCTGATGAGTGGTTGATTCAATAAGCAATTTAAAAATCCTGTCTCCCTGTATCTCTTTACAGAATTAGCCAAATACTTGTTTCTCCAGTCTGCCTTCCTTTCCTCACTAAAGGCAACTTCATGGTTATTATCAACATTCTGTCCTTTGGCTAGACAATAATAAAAGGAAATGTACCTCCAAACTTTTTATAATTAAAGAAGAAAATAAGTTTGAATCATCTAATCCACTGTTGAGTTTCTCTGAGTGTGCACACTTAAAGACATCCAAACTGCTACACCTAGATATTTGGAATATGTGCTGACAAGACCAGTGTTGGCCTCTATAGGTCATTTTCATCCAAAGATTAATATGCAAGAGGAAGTTACAACTATAACTCTGTATAATACTGGAATAGAACTATCCTTCAAAACAAAATGTTCTGTAGTGAGTGAATGTTACTTTATTCTAGTGACATTAGCTTTGTATTAATTATGATAAAGAAGCAGTAATTAATGCAATTCCCCAAATTTACATGGTGGGTCTTTGATTGCTGAGGAATGTTAAGAAAAATGATCATCTTTAATTATGCTGCCAGTCAGAAAACAATTGTGGAATTGTAAAATTAAATCCATTCACGCCAATTGAGAAGTCTGGAGATTTCAACTCATCTTATATTCCAGTGCCTTACCAATTTCTCTTTCAACTTGATTTGAAGAGAAGTGAAATAAGATCTGGTTTTATCCTTTTATTTGGATTCTTTGCAGGAAAATTACTTTTTTGCATAGATAAATGGTTATCATTGCCTACTCTTACTTTAGTAGAAAGAAGAGATAGGATGTAAACTACAGATTTAAACATCATTGCCCAAACCAGCATGTTATTCCTCTAGATCTACGACTACTTGTACAATTAAAGTGATGCGTTTGACTATTACTAGGAAGTTCTCTTTTTTTAACCAAATAAGTAATTAATCTTATTTGGTAATGAGTAATTGCTTATTAATCTAAAAATGGATAAATGGGTGGCCATGGCAGAAAGTAATATAGCATATCAGCAAGAGGCCAGGGAAAGTAATTTATTAGTTTCTTTATCTGTTAATCTTCCTTTTCACACTATCATAGAAACCAAAATAATTGAGACAGTGCATCTGAACTTGTAAAATTCCATCCATACTAGCCCTCCAAGGCTCAGGGGATGCTTGGCCTAATGCTTACTATATTCAATACTATAGACATATATTCTTTTTCAAATACATCTGAATCAAACCATGAGTGCAGATAAAAGTTTTCAGTTGACTCTATATAAAAAAATTTCCTACCCCTAAGCCTAAGCAATTTTTTTATTTTTTATTTTAACATTTATCATTTTTTACATTTTTTAAACAATATTTGCTCCCCACCCCACCCCCTCAGATTAAGTCCCCATAGGATTTCCTTCCCCAAGACACCTGTGCACCATCACCACAGTCCCCTGTGCTCCTCCCTCCCTCCCTCTGATCCCTCTTCCTACTCCTCCCCTGCAATATGTCTCTGATTTGTAATTGTCTGTTTTTGCTTTGTTGTGTTTTGTACTGTTATTATATATATATTTTTACACTGATGTCTTATTTGGTTCCCTTATATTCCTGTGATAAGTAAAACCATCCAATATTTTTCTTTTCCTTCTATAAGCCTAAGCAATTTTTGAGAATAAATGTAGTAACTTAAGAATAACAAAGATAAAGCTTCAGGTGAGGTTTCTAACTCTACCTGAGAATGACACCAAAACAAAAAAAAACAAAGGATTTAATTAATTAGTCTTATTATCTTTGATCTTCAAAAATATTTGAAATATTCAGACCTTTATACTGAATTGAGAGAATAAAATAAAGTTGAATTTTCCTTTTCTCTGTGACAAAAAGAAACACTCCTAACCAGAGTATTAATTTCCGAGGCTGTCATAACAAAGTGCCACAACCTGCATGGCTTAAACAACAGAAATTGAAGTCATAGATCTAAGTGTTAACAGAGCTAGTTCCATCAGGACTGTGAAGGAGCAGCTGCTCTATGCTTCTCACCTAGTTTCTTGTGGTTTTCTAGCACTCTTTGGTATTCCTTCACTTGAAGATGAATCATCCATTCTTTGCGTTTATTGTCACATGAAATTATCCCTATGTGTATGTCTGCCATAAGTCTAAATTTCCATTTTTATAAGCTTACAGTCACATTGCTAATATCCACCTTTATGACTTCTTCTTAACTTATCATATTGAAATGCCCTATTTTCAAATAAGATCACATTTACAGATACTGGGGTTAGGATTTCAACAACTTTGGGGAAGACACAACACAACCCATAACATTAAATAGACTAAGCTTAACTGAAAACATAAGCAAAGATTTTTGGGAATTGGAAATCAGAAAAATCAGTAACCATAAAAGAATAATTTTATTTTTATGATGTCAAATAAATCACTTTTTGTCAGAATTAAAAGCCTTTGTTCATCAAAAGACACAGTTAAGAAAATGAATAGGCAAGTAAAACACCATGACCAAGAAGGGGCACGGTAGAACTTTCTGGAAAAAGGGCACGATTCTTGATCTTAACAAGGGTTTTGAGTAACAGATATTTATCAAATTTCATTCATGATGCACTTGAGATTTACAGAGTTCACTCTATGTCAAGTAAATAAAAAAAACTATAAATAAATCAAACTCTAGTTAATTATGTATATGCTAAAGTATTTGTGGGTAAAAGTCACAGATATCTGCTATTTCCCTTCAAGCATATAAAAAATGAGGTAGATTGATGGATAGATAGTGAAACAAATGGTTGGATAGATATGTGAAAAAGTAAATAGAACAAAATACAGAATCTGGTCTGTATTTAAGACAATTTTCCAATATCTCTGAAAATTTTCAGATAAAATATGGAATGAAAACAAGTAAATATGAATATCAACTTTAAAACATAATTATGGTGGTTGTACTAACTGACCTTCCAACTTGAAATTCCCTAACTCAATATAATCTCTGTGGTATGAAAAGATAATTTTTCAGGGCCTCGCCTGGTGGTGTAGTGGTTGAGCCCTGGGCTGCGAGGCTGCCTACAGCGCTGGTTCGTTCCCCAGCTGCTGGTGAGGGTCCCACAAAAAAAAAAAAAAAAAAAGATCATTTTTTAAAATGGAGAACAGAAAAGAGAGCCATGGTTGAGAAAACTGTTTTAAGATGTCATTAAAATATTGAATATCATAAAGTTGGGTTCAGTTTTTTACTCCAAATTTCAATAAAATACTTTAAACCATGGGAACATAATTGATTTTACCATTTAAAATGAAACTTTAAGTATACAAAATAATTTTCTACTGCCCTTGTTTCAAAGATGTGAAAACTGAATTCCACTGGGAGTTTAATAAAGGTCACACAGCTAGTAAATATTCACATTATTTACCAAAAAAGATTTTGGGAAATCTGGTTCACTTCCCTTTGAAGGTCCCCGTGTTATTGTGAGAATCAGTTAGACAAGCAGCAGACTCTGAGGAGCGGCTCTCTGTGAAATGGGAATAACGCCTACTCTGCTCCTCAGGACCTTACAGGAAATGCCAATGTATTCTGGATCTTTCATTAAAAAACTGTGAGAAACTTAAATGTCACTTGTTATTTTCAATTTATGTGTAATAAATCAAGGAGATAGAGTGGATTTTAAAAGTGATCTGAGTGACCAGCTGGGCTTTAACCCATTATTTCCTATAAGACATATGAAATTACCCAGGCTTTTGTTTTGAATCTTGAGCTGGTTCTGAAAATGGACCAAGTTGGAGCTCCCACTGGCACCCATTGGTTTGCACCAGAACCAATTATGTCTTAGAAACAGTGGGTTTGGTAAATGGACCAGTCAGCTTGGAGAAGACTTAATATAGCTTGTGAGAGGCTTAGGGAGAGGCTCCTCTGCACTCTCTCCTGAGACTTCC
This sequence comes from Talpa occidentalis, assembly GCF_014898055.3. Lineage (NCBI taxonomy): Eukaryota > Metazoa > Chordata > Mammalia > Eulipotyphla > Talpidae > Talpa > Talpa occidentalis. Next base: position 119,354,410 of record NW_023604972.1, read on the forward strand.
CAGAGATCCTTGCATAGACCTTTACCTCAGTTACATTGATTGGGAGTGCCATGGCCGATGCCTGGCAAATCTCTACAGAGCTGTAACACGGGTGCTTTAGCACTGCCTCTGAGAACTGTTCAGTCCATGTCATTGACCATCTAGGCCTTTGAATTGCTGTTTTGCCACTGTGGTATAGCCTTAGCAGTGCCACCTGAGACTACCCCAGTTGCCACAGGTTAGTCAGACCCTGGTCCACCACTTACTAGGTGCCACCAGTTCCATTGTGCTCTATGGAGGGAAAACATTATCTTGCCTGAGCAGCTTTTGTTGTGAGACACTGGACACTGCATACACTCTCTGGGGTAGGACAGCTGGCCATTTGTGGCCTTAGGGACTCTTACTCATTTTACCATTTGTAAATAAACCCTGCTATTGTTGCACCCTGAGATTTAACTATGTCTTGCAATTGTGAGCACACAGGTGACAACCCATTAATCATGAAATTCCTCCAAAGTGTTGCTCACTTTCAAACTTATTAAATGTTACTGCATAGAATTTGGGCTTTTATTTAAAAAAAAAAAAAAACTCTGCTGCCTGCTGTGTTGGGAGAAATCCATGGTTTAAGCCATATAATTTGTTGGTTAGTTAAATCAGTGGGTCTGTCTCTGTTTAATAACCAATGAAATAAAAAAAGATAGTTTTATAATTTAAATGATAAAAATATACAGCATATGCGAATTTTTAGAGTCAGTTATTTTTACCTAAATTAAATGATGAAGAAAATGTTTATGCCTTGGTTTTGATTACATTCTTCTCACGAAGTATGTAAATGTGCATTCTTGCAGTATTCATAAGAAATTAGGAGACATGTTTACCCATAAGGAAACAGAATTAAATGGATTAGTAAGTTTGTTCCAATTTCTTCATGGACTCAAGCAGTTTCAAGTTTCACTCAGTGCTCATGAATTTTTTAATACAATACTCTAAAAACAGATCATATAATGACTAAAACATGTAAGAGCACCATGTGCATGAAAATCAATTTAATTGAAATGATTTTAATACTAGCCAACAATTATCCTTGCATATAGCCTTCAACCAACCCCTCTGCCAAGTAAACACACCTATAAATTGAGTTTCTAGAATTCTGCACCCTTTCTTATAAAAACTAAAAATTACCTTTGAAATTTTTAAAAACCCTTTTTTGTTAAGGCTGCCTAGATTCATCTTGAAATTAAGCTTAAGCAATACAAAAAAGTACATGTTTCATTTTTTTTGAGGTTGAATTAATTCTACAGTATTTTTTAAATGTAAAGGATAAGAGGAAAACTTCATTATAAGCAATATTTGAGTTTAGATATAATTTAATTATCCCACATGGTTACTTGTTGAGAAAAATTTCACAATTATTAAAATGATATAATCTGAACAACTAATTGTATTATATCATGTTACTGAAGAAACACATGTACTCTTAGCTGTGATTAGAAATGTTAATTCCTAGAAATGTTAATATAAGCATAGAAAAAAGAACTAAATCAGATGGGAAACATTCTGGGCTCTTTCCAAATTTAACGAAAGTGAAAATACTTATATCTGTTTCCAAAGGATGTAGTGACTTTCTTGATTTGATTGTTTTATATTTTGCCAATCTGTACCTTGATTCATGATCATCAGCTTTTTCCAAAGAGATTAGAAAACATGAAAGTTACTTAATTGGGTCACTGAAACATTGAATTATAATTCCAATAAAGCAAAACTATAAGTGAGTTGCTCAGGTAAGGTGTGAAATGTCTTCTAGAGAAGATTAATATTTGTCTAAGCTCTTTGCCACCTGATACTGTCATGCCTGTTTACTTAGAGCTTGATTTTGTAACAGTAAGTCAAAATTGTCAATCCTGTCAGTGACCTGGTAGAAAATCTTGGTGGAAATAAAAGAGCCTGATCTCTATATGAGTTAGTGGCTCAGTCATTCACAAGTGTTTCATTTGTACTTGCCATGAGCCCTAAGTCCACAAGCAAACGGAAAGGAAAAAAAAAAATCAACCTTTCTGCTGTTACCTCTAATCATCATGTGGTCCAAAAAGAGGGATAAGAGAAACAACAAACAACTGGCACTTAAAGAAACAGGTGTATTCTTTAAGCACTTCATCCTGAAAGGCAAAGACTTTTTTCCATCATTCAAAGTCCCTGGAATTCTAGAGAAAAACATCTATAGCTTTATCTTTTTCTCCCCACCCCCAGCTTTATCTATGTTTTCAAGGGGAAAGATGGTTGCAGAATTCACTCAAGGTAAAAAGTTAGCTTTTAGAATACAGAGTTCTTCCAAACCCTGATTCTAACACTCTTGTCTCATTTTCATGTGTATAACTGTTTTACCAAATTTCTCTCTCTTTGCTATTTCTTTCACATCCGTAACTCCAAATTTATCATAGCTTTGGTTTGGGGTTTATTTTATTTTATCTTTGGGCTATCACATCTCCATTCCTCTTCCCAGCTTCATTTTCTTGGGCTTATGAGCAAGTCCTGTCATAATCCTGTGACCGGACAGATGCTGCACCAGAGAGTGTCTGTACCCCCAAATTGCTTACTCCCAGGATGTTATATACTGTTCCAGAGCTCAGGGTCACACCATCTGAATGACAGATTGCACAAAAATGATAGATTATTGAATTTGTACAGAGTACATAATAGCTTTGGAGGTCAACGGGAAAAAAATGCCACCACTTATGATTCATGAAAGTCACACAAATTTTCAAATTAAAGATGGTGAGGAAAGGACATTCTAGATAGAGGAGCTGGGAAATGAAAAGGTGTAGAAGCAGGAGTGTACTGATAAGAGTTCAACAGTTCTTTTGTTTAGGGCCTTCCTGGTGGCGCAGAAGTTGAGCACTGGGTTGCGAAGCTGCCCGCAGCCTCTATAGCACCAGTTCAATCCCTGGCCACTGGGCGAGGGTCCCACATGGCGCGCAGACCTCTCCTGCCACCCGCTGCTCCCCTCAGCAGTGTACTTCATCAGTCTGCCTGTTCTGTTCTCCGCTCTGGCTCTGGTGAATTCTCTCACCCTTCCGCGCTTCTGACTGTACCCAGTGCTTGTATAAATAAATAAATAAATCTTAAAAAAAAAAGAGTTCTTTTGCTTGACTCTTGACTTTGTATGAAGAAAACAGAAAGGTTAGGTTGAGCAGGAACATCAGACACCCAAAACTGAGTTTATGTAGTTTTCAAAGTTCATGACGGTTTTGAGTAATGTTAAGTAAGTGGTTAAACAACAATGCCAACATATATGTGCCTTTGTGTCTCTAAAAGATCATGAAATTTCCACTATAAAATAGTTTTCATTTTGAGTCAACCATGTGGCCATCTTGTCTGTATGATTTTTCACTATTCCGCATTCTCTTAAAAGTATCCTAAAGTTGAGGTTTATTGTAAAAGCCCAAATCCATTAAATTAATTCTATTTTGAATGTCTTTTTTGGAGCTCATTGTAACAGCTGGCCATACTCCTTCACCTGGATTCATTCATCGTGGTAAATGAACCTATTTTCAGGGACAGTTCAGGAAATAGTGAGGAAGAAAGTGAATATCTACTTAGCCTATTAAATAAACACAAACAATTTGGCAAGTACTGTGATGACAGATTGCAGAATCATGCCCAATGCAATTTTCTCTTGAGATTTTCTACTGTCCGGCTTGGGAAAACTGAAGCAATCATGAAGTATCATAAGACTTCACATCAAAAGGTGAGGAAGGGGAAAAGGGCACAAAGGAGAAAGTCTGAAAAGATCCCACAGTCTATTTATGAAAGCATCAAAATTGGTCAATTTGCCCCCAGGTAGCATAGAAGTCAAAGAAATTCACATATTCTGCTTTCTCTCTTGCTTGATCAAGCATCGAGGTGTTAAACACAAAGCCAGTTCTTGTCAAGTACCCTGTGATACCCAAATCACATGAATGGATGTACATGTATTGCCTTTTCTTTAATTAAAATACTCAATTCTTATTAAAAACACTAATCTTATAGGTAAGTGATAAAATTTACATTCTAAATTATTACAACTATTTTTTTTTCCCCTGGTACAGGATTGGTGGATTATTCTTTGAAATTGAAATTTTTCCAAAAGTTTGATTCATTCTAACTCTACTATAGGTTTTAGAAGACAGTTTTTACCTCATTTCAAGTTAGACTTTGACCATAAACTTCAGAGTCTTATTTTTTTCAGAGAAGAATGTCTTTATGAGTTTATTTACAACAGTCCAAGGACTGCTCATAAAAACAGTAAGAACACCACAGTTAGAGATGTTCAGTTATTCTCCTATATGCCTCCCAGAGAGGGCTGTTGAAAAGATTCAGGCCCATAACTGTGTCCTTGAGGCTTATGAACACCAGTGAGACACAGAAAACCAAGATCTCAAGGATTTAATAAGCTGTACTTCTGACCTTCCATTTCCCTCTTGGAATCTTTGTCTACAGGATGATTTAATAGTTGTCACTAGCTTGGGCTCTCAGCAAGCAAGCCCTATAATTGTAACCATGACCTCCAACTAGTAAACTTATTTACTACCAGGTAGGGTCTATAAAATTAGTGAAATATGTCCCATTTCATCCCGCAATAAACCTTGGCACCAAAGCAATGCCAAAGGGAGGCCTGAAAACTGAGGGATGCTGTAGTAGTCTCTAGCCATGTAACCAACCAAGGACAACCCAAATGTAACATCTATTTTTAAAAAAGTGTGGTTGTGGTTGCTATAGAAATAAACATACAATTTTCTTGCTTTCAGCTTTCCATGCAGATTGGTGTTCACAGACACTCCAAATAGAAATTCTGGAACTATCATTGATTAATAACTCAATCATTTTATTATTTTGAGATAGTGAAAGGCAGTGAAATTTATTGGAAAGCTGCTTATGTTTTTAACCTAATTATTACACTAATATTTTGAGGAAGACATTACTATTTCAGTTATACAGATGGGAAAACAGAGCATAAAACAACTTAATAATATCTAACTCAGAAAGCTAATAAAATCTGAAGCTCATACTCTTTCATATACACATGGGAATATGTTGGCTATCATTATTTGTTGCATCTCTTTGTCCCGAGGGCTTGGGTTAGAGCAAACCTTAATAGCATTCAGAAAATATATTCTAGTTCTGAGAAAGATAGCTGGATGACAAATTGACATCTAAATTAGTAGGTCCCATGTGGTATCTCCATTCTCCTTTGTTTTGTGTCACCCTTCAACTCCTGAAGCTCTCTTACTGGACTCTTGTTGTCGATTTTGCTTCTGATTTCCTCTATACCTCTGCTAGTTTTGTCATTGAAATTGTTTGGTGTTTGAATAGTTTTAGTGTCTTAGATCACTAATCTTTGATTTATCAATAATCAATCTTTGTTCTTATTTGACACAACAAGAAATGCTCTACATCTTTAGTACTCTATGTAAGGCAATTTATTCATCTCTGTTGTCTCATTCACCTTTAGTGGATGCAGAGAAAATGCATCTACTCTTTCTTCCTCTCCCACCTGCAAAAATATCTTTAGCCTTATTCTCTTTTCTCTGTAGCTCAAGAGACAATAAAAATACTTAAGCTGTCATTTTACCATGAACTCCATCCATTTCTGCTCTCAGTCCAATCCATAAAAGAATTATCCATTATCCATCCATTGTATCTGCAGTTCCTTTCAAGCCATTGACTCCATTGTCATCCAGATATTCTAAGTTAGGATTCTAATATATATAATTTTTAGCCTAGAAAATCTTGGATTTCCATGTAATACCTTGGATTGGAATTTTCCTAATAAAGTCACTGGTGTAGAGGAGCCATGTTTTCTGTTCACACTTTTATTTGACCCATTTTTGAGTCTCATTTTGTCACACACTACCACATAACATGTGTGCTATAGTTTATGTCAGTTTCTACAGAGAACAATTTCTTAGAACATGGTTTGACAAATTTGTTACTATTGTCAGTTAAATAGTCTTGATTCGGTGAAAATACACACATGAGGTGAATTTATTTTCTCCTATAACTGCCTTCATTATGTGAGCTTTGCCTTCTCTCATATATCGTATATTAAAATTAAGTCAAATTGGATTATAGAATAAATACAAAACCAAAAACTATAAAAACTTTAGAAGAAAACATAAGAAAAACTTTTTGGTCTTTTTGGTAGGCAGAGTTTTCTGAATCAAAAAATATGATTCAGAAAAGAAAATTTTGATGATTAAACATCAAAATTGAAAACTTAATCTCTGAAAGCAAAAGTTAAGAGAATAAAAAGGGCAGCTACAGAATAGGAGAAAATATTTGCACATTACACATTTAACAAAAGACTTATGTCTAGAAGATATTAAGAACTCTCAAACGTCAACAATAAAATACTAACAACCTAATAAAGAAAAGGGCAAAACATTTAAATAGGCATTTCACCCACGATGATACATAGTACTAAGGAAGTACATAAAAAGTTGCTCAATAATACTAGTCATAAGGAAAATACAAAATAAAACAAAAATTAAATACAAATGTGTACCTCTTAGAATGATTAAGATATATTTTTAAAGATATATATATTTTTTAAAGATTTATTTATGCATATAAGAATTTCGGTATAGGCCAGAGGTGCGGAGAGTGAGAGGATTCACCTGATAGAGTGAGGAGCAGAACAGGAGGATTGACTGAAATACACTGCTGAGGGGAGCAGCAGGCAAGACAGGATAGGTCTGCTGCACCTTGTGGGTTACCTCCTTGACCAGGAATTGAACTTGTACTATGGTAACTGCAGATAGCTTCATAGTGCTGATGCTTAACCCCTTGCGCCACCAGGGAGGCCCTGATATGTTTTTAAAGATTTTTGGTGAGGTTGCAGAATCTTTTTTACATTGCTGGTTGGAATGCAAAATGATTCAATCACTTTAGAAAAAATAATTTAGCAGTTTATTTTTAAAAAAGCTAAGCATATACTTATCATCTGACATTTTAGTTCTACTCCTAGATACTCAAATAAATGAAATGAAAATTTAAGTCTCCACAAATACCTATAGGTGAATGTTTACATAAATTTTTTAATAATTGACAAAAAATTTTAAATAATCCAAATGCCTTGTACTAAGTGATAGTAGTCAAATTCAAAAGTAATTATGCAGTATTCATTTATGTAAATGTCATCCCAGATAAGTCAAATCTATAGGAATAAAGAATTAATCAGTGACTGTCAGGGTTGAGAGATGAAAGAGAGAATTGACTACCAAAACTAAGCAGAAAGGAATGGCTGGTAGTTTCTATACATTTGTCAAAATTCATAAAGCTTGATGCAAAAGTGATATAATTTAATACATGTTTATCAAAATTTTTTAACATCTTACAAAGCACTCCAAAGTCCATAGCTTCATATCTAGTCATCAATAATAAACTGTTACTAAACATTAAGAGAAGCAAGCAAAATAGTTAACATAGTGACATAATCATGATCTCCACAGCTAGTCTTGTGTTTTTCTTGATTATTCTAAAAGTAAAAAGAGAAGTTGCAGAAGAATGAGAGAGGCTACAATGAGCAGGGAAGAATTCCTTCTTTTATGTAGAAAAAAAAAAAAGCTACAGAAAAGCTAAGTAAGTGCTTCTTTTATGCTTAAAATGACTTGATTATCTTGGACACAGTTCATCAAATACGTTATATAAAGCTTTCATAGTTAAGAAAAATGTTATCCTGAGAAATTCTACCAGTACAGTCTACATTAACTTTAATGATTAAAAAAAAAATGTGATAAGCTTGTCCTAGGACTTACTTTCTACTTAAAGTAACCAGTAACTAAAATGATTATGCTACACAACATAATAATAGTGATTAACTTGGCAATGTATCTGAACTTTGACATGCAAATATGAGGTCTCTATGTTTCCCTGCAAAGGATCCTTGTTCTATAAGAGATTAGTGTGATATTGCTTATCACAAACTATGGAAACAACCTAAATGCTCAAATACAGATGAGTGGATCTGGAAGATGTGGTATATATACATACATAATGGAACACTACTCAGCTATCAGAAAAAATAAGCTTTTATCATTTTCTACAACATGGATGGAACTATGGGGGACTATGTTATGTGAAATAAGTTGGAAGGACAAAGACAAGCACTAAATGGTGTTACTTACATGTGGAATATAAAGAAATCAAGGGTCAGATAAAGCCAACTAAGAATTAACACTGGGAAGTCCTAACCCTCCAATGTGACTGTATTTGGAGATGGAACTTTTAAAAAGCTAATTCAGGTTAAGTGAGTTAATAGGATGGGTTCTAATCCAATATGGTATGATTGGTGTCTTTTTTTAAAGATTTATTTATTTATGCATATAAGAACTGGGATACAGGCCAGAGGTGTGGGGGTGAGAGGATTCACCAGAGACAGAGTGCGGAACAGTACAGGCAGACTGACTGAAATACATTGCTGAGAGGAGGGCAAGTCAGAAGAGGTCTGCTGCACCATGTTTGTATTTCTCTGGCCAGGATTGAGCTTAAGCTGCAGATAGCTTCATAGGTTGTGTCTTAACCCCTTGCACCACAGGGAGGCCTTGATTGGTGTCTTTATAAAGAGAGGAAGAGACACCAGGAAGGTGAACATGCAGAAAAAAAAGATCAGGTAAGGACACAGAAGGAAGGCAGCCAGCTGTCTGTATCCAAGGATAGAGGACTCAGGAGAAACAAACCTGTAGCATCTTGATCTTGGACTTCGAGCTATGAGAAAATATCTTCTGTTGTTTAGGCCGCCCAGTCTGTGCTATTTTGTTATGTAACCTAATTCAAAGGAGGATAATCTTATTATTTGTCTACTGTATTATAAACTTGAGTTTGACAGAGATTTTCAGGAAATTTGAACAAATTACGGCCTTTCAGGAGCCTTTTGAATTGATTACTCATGAGTGCTACCCGACCTTCTCATACACATCACTACAGATTTCCAGCAGATGAAACCAAGACTGAAAATAGAAGTTTGGGAAAGTATTTTCCATCTCACTTTTTTTTTCTGGCATGGCCGAGTTTGGAATGCTCTCCTCTTATTATGTTTAGACAACGAAAGGTATTAATGCTCAGTCTGAATTTCCCAAAAATGATACTCAAGTCTACAATATCCAGGAACTCACTTCCATTTGTCTGAACAAAGCTTTGAGTGTATTTTAAGGAATAAAATATCCATTAAGTATGTGATTTTTGCTGAAGTTTTTGACTCACTAAGATCATGATTATTTTCACATTGATGCTTTCAGCTATTTATGTAGCAGACGGTTGTAAATGTATAAAGATTATTTCTGTTGAAAGCAAAATGGCAATACTAAGCCAACAAAATTTTCAGTTTAGTTCAAATAGTGTCTGTACAAAAATAGAAGCAATGATTTCTGACTATCTTATGAATATGTTTTTGATGCAATTTTAATATCTATAATTTCTTTTGGTTAAGCCATTATAAAGCTGTTACTTGCAAATTGAGCTTTAAAATTCCTTAAATACACTAGACAGTCCCATAAAATCTAATATATCTCTCAACTAGAGGCAGAAAGTTAACATAAACCACTGATGAAATAATGGGAGATATGTGTAAATTTATTCAAGGTATTTCTAACCTGGTCATTTGTGGCTAACAAGAGGTGGTTTGAATGTGTGACTACACTTACTAGTTTGCATTGATATATCTTCATTATATCTTTAATAAATCAGGTGGAAGTTCTTCTAAACAACATCTAAAAAGCTGGAAATAAAAGAAAACTAGAAATAACAACCAAAATCAATATGAACAGTGGCTAAATCTTAAAAATTATGAAATACCTATATCTGGACTTGATTCTACTTTATCTTTTGCTATATTAGTTCTTTTTTGGTCCATTTCCTTTCTTCTTCATGACATATCTTATTTTCAGAGTGTTAATTTTCACTTGGTAGTTTCCACCAGGAACAAGACTGGGATAGATTCTGGACCTAACTGGTATCTCCCATCACAAATTACCTCCCTACATTGTCAAGGCTCTTGTCTCAGTGTGCAGTCTTCATCTTTTAATTTATTGGTGAAAATTGGTTTAACTATTTGACAGTAACTTTTATGAAATAAGATTATCCTCAAGAATTAAATTTAAACTGAGATTTGAAAAACATCTGCTAATTAGGAAAATTCTTAACAATCTAATTATGTATCAGTCCAGTAGAATGAAGTTTTGCATTTATTAGATTTTTTTAAAGACTTCTTCCTTCTACCTCGTCATAATAATAACTAGGTGTTCTTGAATACTCACCTCAGAACTTTTGCTATTGGCCAGTGTTTGACCTGACAGTGTTGCCTGGTAGTGAAAGAGAGGCCATGTAGGGTGGAATTGATAAAGTAATTGGTCTCATTATAGATCAAATGATACCCAACATTCTTTTAATTCTAAGATAAGAAAATGTTCAAGCACTTAGAGTGTTAGTCTCTCTTGTTTTCATCACTATACTATGCTAAAAGGCAACCACAAAGCCTCCACACCTGAACACAATGACTGTTATTTCTTGTTCACCCAACATGTCAAGAATGGACCCGAGGGAGCTTGAATCCACTAGTCAATCACACAAAGCATGGGCTGATGTATATTTCACACACTTTTATCTGTATCCTGTGGACCATGTGGTCTTGGATACAGCAGAAGTACTGAGGCTGAAATTGTATATGGACTTTACAGTGTCTGTGCCAAGAAGTTACACATGTCATTTTCCCTCACAACCTATCATCCAGGATTAGTCAGGGGATCCTGCTTGAGTACAGGCAAGCAGAGGGGGTGGTTGGAAAGGGCTGAAATTCAATCATAAGAGAACTAGATAGGGTTGAAAACCACACTCTCTAAAAATAAGTCAATTTATCAGAATCCCTGGTAGAGTAATAATGAAATTGGTAACTTTAACCTATATAAAAGTAACTTTTAAGAAGCTAAGGAATGCATCACACATATGAAATCATTTTCTGAATCACTCACTGATAACGTATATGAATTGTTGGTAGAACCCTTGCAAGAATATATGTGTGTGTGTTACAGCTCATGATATTTTTGAGACAATTCTCCAAAACTATTTTCAGATTCAGTTAAGTAATACATACCCTTGTATGGCCTTAACTTTATGTTTAGAGATAGAGTTTTCTCACTTGATAATTTGCCTGTGCTTGAGACTAGACTCCAAACTTTATTTATATGTGTGTGTGTACATTTCACTTATCACTTCAAAAATGTACAAAGGTATCTGTTGCAGGTTGTGAAGAGAATTCAAGAAAGCAAATTTTCAGAAATGAGTTAACAACTTGATCATAGAATACATAGTTGGTTTCTTCTGATGTCTACGAGCAGGGATGATATATTTGAAAGAACAAAGATCCTAATTTTTATTTAGAACTTCTGTTTTTTCCTTAACTTTATAACTGTACTTATTTAAAAAGTTAGCTCAGGAGGATATTTTAAAAATCAGTAAAATTTAAAATCTGACAGAATCAGCTGTAGACACAGATTGATAATAAGTCAAGCTACTTGGCACTGGACATCCTTTTGTTCTGGAGGCAGTAGTTTTTCATTCCTCTAACATTTATAATAAAAACAATGTTACTGGAAAATCCAGGGATGAAATATGAGAATTTTGAAAGGCATAATCCTCATCACACAAAAAAATCAACAGATGGAAAATCAGTCGTGATGATTAACTACTTTACATTATTACCAACTGAGATTTTCTAGGACACAAAGATCAGCTAAAGGTAAATTGTGAGTAGATAAGGAGATAGATGAATGTATTTTTGGCCCTTGTACTCATAGGCAATCTGCAAATTTTGTTAGTACTTAGAGTTTTTGTATGTCAGGTTTTCCATACTCAAGAGAGATGGTCAAGACAAGCTGTGCAGTGTAAATTTTTATATCTATCTCAATTTTATTTTATTCCTCAAAGTCACTCTTCTTAGATTTAATTACTACAGCCAACAAAATAATGCCACTTGATCCATTAACAATCAAGAACCTGTACAATCTAACATCACACAAATACAACACTGTCCAGTCAAACTCATTTTCTTTAAAAAGAATTTATTGATGCTTGACAGATAACCTTAGAAGAGTTATTTTAGTAAATGCAAAAAGCTTTATTTTGTGTTATTTGTTTAATTTTTATTGAAGTAATTTTGCATTGTAACATTATATAAACTTCAGGTGTGCATCATTAAAAATTAGTATAGCATCTTAAATTTACATAAAGAACAAGGGTTCAACATGGTAAGATGTTGGTTTAAAATCTATGCTAATGACCTCCCAGAATATCAGGCCATATTTAGGAGGATTGTGCATGCCCTAAGCTACTGATTTTTGGTACAGATGTCCTTATGTACTACCTGGCAGAAGAGGTGTTTCTAGTGTGTACTCTGGAAATTTCATCAATGCAAATATATCTGAGACTATAGTGAGAATTTTCACTGAAATGTCCCTGACAGAGACTTTTGGGAAGTTCCTGATGCTGCTCAAAGATCTTCAGTCAGTTACCCTAACATCTCCTGGAAAAAAAGAATGGTGTCTCGGGGATTCTCCAGGGAATATACCCAGTTCAGTAAGGTCCCTGAAGACCTTGAGACTTTAGGATTAACAGGATTTGAATGCCCAGATTAGAGTTGTACTTGAAGTGTTGTACTTGTATTGGTCGTATAACTACAAAGTATCATCAGAAAGATATTACCAATTCTGTTTTTCTTGCTTGCTTTTATCCCAGCAAGATTTGCCAGGCAGCTTCTATGTTGCTGAAGCCTGCAGACGTTTATAATTCTTCTTTAGGGGTGTGGTGGTCAGTGTGATGTGTCAACAGGGCCAGGCTATAGCTCTTAGTGATTCAAACAAACACTAACATAGATGTTGCTATGTGAGTACTTTGCACATGGGACTCAACTATTATCAGTTGACTTTCACAAGGGAGACTATATTATAGTGAGACAAAATAGTCATGGTGAACCTGATTCAATCAGTTGAAAAGCTTTAAGAAGGGAGTTGAAGCTTTCCTGGGATCACTGCACTAATAGAAGTTTCTGCTAATAAGCTTTCACAAAATTTCTATTTATAAACAGATCAGCTCTTCAGAAATATCAGCCAATAGCTTACTCATTTCTGGTTATATAAGGCTGGCCATAAACAATAAGAAAATGACAATCTTTTTTAATTAGTCTTGGCATTTTTACCTTGGTGTACATCTTCATTTAATCCTGAAAGACTGTGGTGTTTTAGGTGGGACTTGCTTTGTCTTTTCTTAGCTTTACAAATTTAGAGTTCTGTACCCTTTCCCAAGAGGAAAGGAGTTTTCCAGCTTGATGACAAAGCAAATCAAAACATTATAAGCTTGGCCTCCCCTGGTGGCGCAGTGGTTGAGTGCTGGGCTGTGAAGATGCCCACAGCCTCTGCAGCGCCTGTTGGATCCCCGGCCACTGGCGAGGGTCCCACATGGTGTGCAGACCTCTCCTGCTATGCCCGCTGCTCCCTTCAGCAGTGTATTTTGTTGGTCTGCTTGTTCTTTTCCCCGATCTGGCTCTGGCGAACTCTTTCACCTTCCCATGCTTCTGACTGTACCCAGTGCTTGTAAAAATAAATAAATAAACAAATCTTTAAAAAAAAAAAAAAAACCATTATAAGCTTATTTTAGAGTCTGAACAAGAGAAAATATTTATTCAGACAATTTTTACTCTAGAAAAAAAAAGCTGTTAAGATTTTAGATAGAAATATCATGGTATAGTGACATATATATTTTTTATTTTGGAATCACCTAAGACAAGCAGATAACCAAATTAAGATCACTACAAGTGCTTGAGCCCCTGCCAAAACACTTGCATTATTAATAAACAGCCTTCAGCTCTACCGATGGGGAGATGCAAGGAATATGGCTGTCCCACCACATTGTCTCATTTTAAGGCACTATTATATCTTGTCCAAGTTTGAATTTTCTTTATAAATTTTTTTCCAATAGGGATTGAATTATACAAACCAAACAGTTTGCTTCTTTTTATAATGACGATATAAATTATTTGCCATTTCTTCCTTAAGTTTTGACTACCAGGGAGTTTCAGAACACAATTTTGTTTTCAAAAAAGGTTACTTGTATTCTAACCATTTGAACTGGCTAGAGCTGGTTAACACTGGCTCAAGCCAGTTCTGACAGGACAAAATCAGTTCAAGCAGTTCTGACAACATAAAACAGCTTCAAACTGGTTCTCAGCATCTAGAACTGGCTTCAATCTGGTTCTGACAAGTTAAAATCATAAAATTGATTCTGAACAGTTCAAACTGCTTCTTATGGGGTAAAACTGTTTTTAAACAGTTATAATGGGATTAAACTGCTTCAAATAGGTTCTGACAGTTTAAAAGCAGTCCAAACCAATTTGGACTAGCTAATACTGGTTCAAACCGGTTCTGACTGGCTACAACAAGCTTCAACCATTTCAAACTGGGAAAGAGTGCTTCAAACCGGTTCTGACCAGCTAAAACTGATTCAAACTTTTCTGACTAGCTAAAACCGGTTCAAACCAGTTCTGTCTACCACTATTTCTAAATAGGTTCAAACCAGCTAAGAGTGTTTTAAACCAGTTGCAACCAGATAAAACAGTTTCAAACAGATAAAACAGGGTCAAACCACTTCCAACTGGTATGTCCAGCTAACCTGGTTTAGACAGGTTCAAACTGACTCTGACCAGATAAACTAGGTTCCAACAGGTTCTAATCAGTTAAAACTAGTTTAAACCACACTGATCAGATAAAACCAGTTAAAACAGGTTCTGACCAAAAATTACCAGTTCAAATGGGTTCTAACTGGATAACAACATTCCAAAACAGTTCTGACCGGATTAAACCACTTCAGACAGGTTCTGACTGGTTAAAAGAGGTTGAAACCAGTTCTGACTGGATAAAATAGATTCAAAATAGTTCTGACCAGATAAAACCAGTTCAAATAGCTTAAAACTCCTTCTGACCAAATAGAACCTGTTGAAAATGCTTCTGTCTGTCTCAATCTGGTTCTGAATAGATAAAACTGATTCAAAGCAGTTTTGACCAGATAAAACCAATTCATTAAAGTGCTAAGGAATAAGATGGGTTTGCAGATAATATAATACTAATAATTTTAAAATTAAGTGACTATGTATCTATTATGTAATACAATTACTCAATTAACTGCAGTCTTTTATAGCCAAATATTGCTTCTGATATTCTCACTTTTTTCCATGCAAATGAATAGAAGTCTGACAGATGTTGAACAAAATTTCTATAATCACTGAAGAAGGTACATATTTTTTCCGGGAAAGGGAGGAATGCATAAAGAAGGCATAAAAACCAATGTGGAGCTTAATGGTGGTAATTCATTAGTGGCTTACAACCCAGTGGTCGTCTATTGGGACAGATGCAGGAAGATAGTCAAATTTTGATGAGCTTAATAAAGTTGTTAGTCATACAGAATAGGTAAAAAATATTCTACTCATCCATTGAGATAGGGGGAGGGAAAGTTACTGTCAGAAAGTCCAGTGAGAGAACTGAAGTGCTCAGAGCCGAGAACATCTAGCATTTTGACAAACTGCAGGGCATTGTGGTAGATGAATGAGTAATGCTCCAGAGAAGAAAGGACTAAATTCCCATAAATGAGACGTGTTTGCCACATTACACTTCTAGCTGTTACTATAAAAAGTGTTAACAACATGGATGTGCCCAGCAGGCGTATTTCCATCTAACACTATCTCAACTCATGAGTTATAAAAATTAATTGCTAGTGCCTATTACATATGGTTGAGACATCTGCTAAACTTCCCCCCAGCAGATTCAGGGAAATACAATTAAAGGATGCATATGGAATGTTTGGAGTCATTTTTTATGACTTCCTGCTTTAGCTGAACTTCAACAGCTGTCTGACTAAGGTAAAACATTGCCAGATCACATTCACATTCACCCACTGACCAGCATCACAAAATATTACGAGTCAAGTGTTACATATATCTGGGCAACATTTCAAGGAGTTCAAGGAGATCTCTCTGAAGCAGGCAGAAAATGGCAGGAAGTTTCCAGTGCTGACTTTAACATTCAGAGAGAAACCACTTGGTTCAGTGGAGGCAACTGCAAAAGACCCTTAGCTCCTGAGAATGCAGCTCTCCCTTCCCGGTGAGCTCACACTCAACCCAACTGCTTCCACTAAAGGAAGAATTTGATGATGTGGAGAATAGACAGTAATTGGAAAGTAGAATAGTTTCTAGCAGACTGCAGTTCCCAGGCAAGTTGATTTAATCATTTTATCATAACACTTAATTTTTAAGGACATAGCGAACCGAATATATCATTAGTGCCAAAGATAGTCCCCAATGGGAGAAAATGCGTTATCATTGTCCTTTCTAACTACTGAAAACACAGTGCTGCATTCCAGTGACTTCAAACAAGACAATGTAGCATGTATAGGGAAAATCTGGCAAAACTACCATGGGAATCTGTTTTTGTAATTTGTTTTTCTAGTGATCTGCCTATCTCCTTTGACCTCCACCAGATGTAGGCTTTGCTTCATTTGCCAAAATACAAAAATCGTTGCATTTTTAAAATCAGTATCTGTTCACATTGGTTGGCCTGAAAAGTTCAAACAAATATAAATAGATATTGGGTTGTGATATTTATAAACAATTTCTTGTAAACTGGTCATACTTGTCAAAAGAGCAACAGTATATCAGAACGGGAGAGAAAGAGAGGGTGAGAGCTTAATTTGTCAATCAGCCTGTGATGCTATTCAGGGAAAGGAAGTTGTGATTGTTATGAAAAGATCTGGATAGATGTCTCATCTAAGACCCATCAGATTTAGGGCAATGGGTGGATGGAGATAGGGATTGAGGAGTCTCTTTGCCTCTGTGGGATTCACACCAAAGTTTACTTCTATGCTTTGGCCAACACCAGACCTGAATAACTAGATCTTTAAATTTTTCCTTTTCCTTTGTTCTCCATGATTATGTCTTTGCTCTCACAGATAAAATACCACCAATCCTCATATCAGACATTTAAAAGACAGAAACAATTGGAAAAACGTGGAGAATGGAACAGTGGATCTTATATCTCTTCTCTCCCTTCAACCTCCCTCTTCTTTCTTTTTGCCTTTTTCATAACAGTCTTTCAGCTTGATTATTACTTTTGGCATAAGCGTGAAAACTAAGTGTTCTATTGTAAAGAAAATGAATTGTCTTTTATTATTGATGGGTTAAGGTGGATCGACTGCATTCTTGACTCACAATCCCCTCAAAGGTAGCAAACGATACAAATAAATTGTCCATTAGATTTTCCAAGGGGGCCTCCCTCATGTCCTAGGGTTAAGTGTTAGCGCTATCACCACTATGACTTGATTTCAGTCCCTGGCCAGGATGCTAACTCACATATGGCACTGCAGAACTCTCCTGTCTCTCCTGCTGCTCCCCTCCGCAGTGTATTTCAGTAAATTTGGCTGTCCTGCCTCTGGTGAATCCTCTCACTCCCCTGCACCTCTGGCCTGCACCCCAGTTCTTCCATGCAAAAATAAATAAATAAATCTTTAAAAAAATAGATTTTCCAAGGATTCAAGTATGCTTTATCCAGGCATGATTTTTGTCTGGCTTCTGAAAAGGTTTTTCTTTTATTTAAAATTATGACAGTCCACATCATTTACTAAAAGTTATAACTCTAGGTAGCTAATTAAGTCATTACAACAGTTTGTTAGCAAAAAAAAAAAAAATCCAAAGAAGAACACTGATAGATCTCCATTGCCTCTTCCCTGCTCACGCCCCCCCATAACACGCCACCTTGTCCTGGTATAATGGATGAGTGGTCACAACTTGGGTGCCAGAAGAAAGAGATCTTCTTCTTCATATGACAGGGTCTGCTTCCTATTAGCCATCTCTGGCCTTTGAGAAAATGCAGGAAAGGGAACTGGCATGTGTTGCATCCTGGAGGCCTGACACTCTGACAGAGCACAGGGCTTGCTTCCTTTGCTCCTCATGTGAAACATGCCCTTTCACTTCCCTTTCAATTCCTTACCTTTTCCTCTCAAATTCCCTCTGGTATCTCTTTTTCTATCCATCCCACTACACTAGGGTATGGATAACCCTAGACCTTCAAACTGACTCAGGGTGAAGTACCCCCAAAAGGAAACTGTTCCATGGTCTGGTGATTCCATTATAGCAATAGCGCTGTCACTGATGGAAGTGAAGATTCTTTCATATCTTGTGTATCAAGTATAAATATCCTCAGACATTACTTCAAAAGCAATCCCCTTACTTGGTGTCATTCCTTTAATATTCCACTATCATTTTTTCATTTTCATCCTAGGAAATCATGAACTAAAACAAGATGTTTATAGAAAGTTCCCTTGCTGTTACCCAATAAGGATTTTCAAGTCATAGACATAATAATGTCGTGGATGTGGCAGTGCCTTTGGACCAAAGAATGCTAAGTGTTTTCACTAACCAAATGCCAACTTACCAGCCTGCCTGGCATCTCTCATTGCAGGCCCTTCTTTATTTTCTTCAATTTTCTCTACCTTAAAATAAGGATATAAAACTGTGATGTCAATATATATATATAATTCATTTTGGAATGTCATATCTGCCATGATATCGCTTCTGTTTTGAAATTGTTCCCTGTCTCCCTCTTCTCATACCATTGCCAAACCCCTTTCCCCCAAAATGCTCATTGCAAAATAGAGTGGTAAATTTTAAAATTGATTATCTATCTATATTCATATAGACATAGTCATCTCTCTCTATATATGTACACATATATGTAACTTTTTATAGCTCTCCCAGTGCTAACACCATCCCTAAGTGTGGAACAACAGCAA
The DNA here is from genome assembly GCF_014898055.3 of Talpa occidentalis. NCBI lineage: Eukaryota > Metazoa > Chordata > Mammalia > Eulipotyphla > Talpidae > Talpa > Talpa occidentalis. The sequence goes on from NW_023604972.1 coordinate 119,373,247, forward strand.
AACCAGGATTTTGGCATCAGTATAATCCATAGAGCTTTCTCAGATTTCCCCAGTTATACATTACGTGTGTGTGTGTGCGGTTTCTCTGCAATTTTACCATATGTGCAGCAGTGTAAGCATCACCACAATCAATATACTTAACTCTATTATCACCACAAGACTCCCTTGCTCTGCCCCTTTAGCCACATCTACCTCAGTCCCAGCCCCACGCTTATGCCCTAGTAACCACTAACTTGTTCCCCATGTCTATAATTATGTCACTACACAAGTGTTACGTAAGTGGACCCAGGAATGAATCCCAACATATGAATCCTTTTAAGATTAGTTTTTTTTTTTCACTTAACATAATTTCCTTGAGGTTCATTCAAGCTGTGTTCTGTCTTACTAGCTCTCCCGTCGCTATTACTGGGTCGGCTTCCATAATGTGTGTGCCCAGGAAGGACCATCTGGGTTGCTTCCAGGTCTTGTTTATTAGGAAAAAAGGTGCTCTGAGCTTCCAAGTATACATTTTGACATGATTTTTTTTTTTTTTTAGTTTTCTTCTAATATATGTGCTGTTTATGTGTGGCAAGTTTATTTTTTAGTATTAAAGTAACTGCCAAACTATTTTTCAGAGCAGCTGTACTATTTATTGATATATTCCCAAAGGCAATGAATAAATAATTCAGTTTCTCCACTCTCTCTAGCATTTAGGTTACCACTATGCTTTTATGTTAGTTATACGGATAAGTGTCTGGTGCCGCGTCTTTTGGTTTTAATTTGCATTTCTTTAATGACCGATGATGATAACAACATTTTTCATAGTTCCTTCTTTGAGCACTGCTGGTAAGTCCTCCTCTTCTACCCTTAGAGTCTGATGCTCAGGTGATAAACTCTTTCGAATGCTTATTTTTCATTTGTATATTCTCTTTAGTTATATGTCTGTGTATGCATTTTTCCACTTTTTAGTTGCTTGTTTTTACTAATGCTGAGCATTGAATGCTTTTTATATTTTCTAAATACGAGTACATTTTCCCTATGTGTAATTGCAAATAATTCCCCAAGTCTGTATTTTTATCTTTTCATTCTATTAAGTGTCCTTCACAACACATTTTAAAGTTTGATGAAGTCCAGTTTATCAAGTTTTTCTTTTGATTATGCATTTTGTGTTTGAGAAGATTTTGCCTAATTGTAGGACTTAAAGATTTTCTCTTGTATTTTTAAAAAAATGTTTCATAGCTTTAGGATTTATATTTAAGTCCATGATCCAGTTTTAAGATAATTTTTGTAGAAAATGTTTGGTTAAGGTTCAGATTTGTTTGTTGCCTATGGCTGTCCAACTGTTCCAGCATAATTTCTTGAAAAGTCTGTCCCTTCTCCACTGAACTCCTTTTACTCTTTTTTTTTTTTTAATTAATTGGACATATGTGTGTAGAAATGTTTCTGGCTTTTCTGTTCAATTGACCTAAATATCTATTGCTCCATATTGTTTGGGGAGCTATAGCCTTAATATTGGGAAGACTGATTCCTCTCATTTATCCTTCTTAAAATTGTTCTTGCTATGCTAGGATGCATTACTTTTGCAGAATACTAACACAATTTAAATTTTCACAAAAGACAGCATTCACAATAGACTGGAAATTTCTTTTTTAAAAGAGATCCTTCTAGCCACATGCAAAAGAATGAGACCAGACCACTTTCTAACACCATACCCAAAATTAAATCAATATAAATTAAATATTTGGATATAAGACTCAAAACCATAAAATACATAGAAAAAATATAAATGATATGTTCCTTGATGTTGGCCTTAAAGATGCATTAGGGGACTCAACTCCAGCAGGAAAGGAAACAAAAGTAAAAACAAACAAATGGGATTACATCAGACTAAAAAGTTTCTGCTTAGCAAAAGAAACGTGCATCAAAATAAAAAGATGTCCTAATAAATGGGAGAAGATATTCACATACATACATCCAACAAGGAATTATTATCCAAAACATACAAAGAACTTGTCAATCCAGTAAAAAAAAAAATCAAAAAATCCAATTAAAAAATGGACAGAAAATCTGAATTGATACTTCTCCAACAAATGCAGACAGATAGCTAATTAATACAAGTAAAGATGCTATTTATCTATTACTATCAAAACTATAATGAGATACCATCTCATACCTGTGAAAATGGATATTATCCAAAAGACAAGAGACAAAAAGTATTGGGGAGAATGTAGAAAGGAATCTTTACACACTGTTAATGTAAATTGGCACAGCCATTATGGAAAAGAATATGATTCCTCAAAAAAATTAAAAATTAAAATTTTGTATGATCTAATTTTCCTATTTCTAGGAATTTACCTGAAAAATAAATGACACTCACCTGAAGAGATATATGCACCTCCATGATTATTGCAGCATTATTAACAATGGCCAAGAGCTGAAGCAAGCTAAGTGCCCTTCAACAGATGACTGAAAAAAGATGTGATATATATATATACACAATGGAATACTACTTAGCTCTAAAATAAGGTGATATTCTGCCGCTTTCATCAACCTGGGTAGACATAAAGATTATGGTACTTAGTGAAATAAACAAGGAGAAAGACAAACAGTGATTTCACTCATATGTGGTATATAGAGAAAACAAACCAATCAACTAAATGAAATAAAAATAAACTTTTGGATTATATAATAAGATCAATTAGCAGTTACCAGAAGGCAAGGGGAAAAAGAGGTCAGTAAATCAGATAAAAAGGGTCAATGGTATGGTGAAGGATAGAATAGGACTTTTAGTGGTGAACTTAACATAGTATATACAGATGTTGATTCATAATGGGGCATCCCTGAAACTTAATGCTATAATGCAATGCTCAATAAAAAAAATGATACAAAATTAAAAGGAATTGATTCTTCACCATATATAGTTTAAAAAGCAGTGATTGGGATAATGCTTACTAGTCCATATTATTTCATAGCACAGATCTTAAAAGTGTTGATAATATTTGTGTGGAATACTGGAGTAAAATCAATGATATCTAATTGCTTTCTCACTGAGGTTGGTTGAAAAAATTATTGTTTTTTCACTATGTATTTATAAGAAAAATACAGTTATCATGGCAACTGATGCTCTTATTTTATAGAATTCTTTCTAAAACTGTTTTTATTTAGAAAAGGAATAAGACCCTCACATCACAACATACTACAAAACAAAATTACAGACTTAGGAAGAAATTCTAAGAAAAAAAAATAAGATTTTTTAATGATATGTTATTTGATTAAGTTAAGACTGTGGAGAATGAGCCAGAAATAGATTCAGATAAGACAGGTTATTGGAACTTAGACTCACTCCTCTGGATTAATGACTGAAACTTGGCATTCTTGCCTCACCTGACTCCCTTATAACTTTTGAATTTTATGGTTTGCATGGTCTCTGCAAATAACTTTCTCACTGCCCACATCAAATTGCTCTTTCACATTTCCAGACATTATTTAGATTTAAAGCTGAAACCCAAAGCAGAAATAAATGAAATTGAAACTAAAAAAACAATCCAAAAGATCAATGAAACCAAGAGCTGGTTCTTTGAAAAAATAAATAAAATAGACAAACCCCTAGCCAGGCTCACAAAGGAAAAAAGGGAGAAAGCACAAATACACAGGATCATAAATGAAAGAGGAGAAATCACAACGGACACAGCAGAAATCAAAAGAATAATCAGTAACTACTATGAACAGTTATATGGAAACAAGTTCAACAATCTAGAGGAGATGGACAAATTCCTACAACTCTACAATCACCCAAAGCTAGATAAAGAAGAAATAGAACACCTAAACAGACCAATTACAAGCAGGGAAATTGAAATGGTAATTAAAAACCTCCCCAAAAACAAAAGCCCAGGACCTGATGGATTTACAAATGAATTCTACCAAACATTCAGAGACGAATTAGTGCCTATCCTTCACAAACTCTTCCAAAAAATTGAGAAGGAAGGGACAATACCAAACACGTTCTATGAAGCCAATATTACACTAATACCAAAACCGAATAAGGACAACACAAAAAAGGAAAACTATAGGCCAATCTCCCTAATGAACATGCAAAAATCCTCAATAAAATTTTAGCTATCAGAATCCAACAATGTATCCATAAGATAATTCACCACGACCAAGTTGGATTCATTCCAGGGGCACAAGGATGGTTTAACATCCGAAAATCAATCAACGTTATCCAACACATCAACAAAAAGAAATATAAAAACCATATGATAATATCAATAGATGCTGAGAAAGCTTTCGACAAAGTGCAACACCCATTCATGATAAAAGCCCTTGAAATTCTTGGGATACAAGGAACATACCTCAACATCATAAAGGCCATCTATGACAAGCCAACAGCCAGTATCATTCTCAATGGTGAAAAGCTGAAAGCAATTCCATTAAGATCTGGAACAAGACAAGGATGTCCACTCTCACCACTGCTTTTCAATATAATACTGGAAGTCCTAGCCAGAGCAATAAGACAAGAGAAAGACATCCAAGGAATCCAAATAGGAAAAGAAGAAGTCAAACTATCACTATTTGCAGATGATATGATAATATACATAGAGAACCCCAAAATCTCCACAGAAAAACTAATTCAACTCATCAATCAATTCAGTAAAGTGGCAGGATACAAAATCAACACGCAAAAGTCAGTGGCCTTCCTATACACAAACAATAAATCTGAAGAAGAAGAAATCAAAAAAACCACCCTTTTATTATCGAAACAAAAAAAATCAAATATTTGGGAATAAATCTAACAAAAGAGGTAAAGGACCTATACAAAGAAAACTATAAAACACTGTTAAAAGAAATAGAAGAAGACACAAAGAAATGGAAAGACATCCCCTGCTCATGGATTGGAAGAATAAACATTATTAAAATGGCCATCCTACCAAAAGCAATATACAGATTCAATGCTATTCCAATCAAAATCTCAATGGCATTCTTCAAAGAAATAGAACAATTATTGATGAAATTCATATGGAATCACCAAAAACCCCGAATAGCCAAAGCTCTACTGAAAAAAAAAGAAGGAAATGGAGGCATCACACTCCCAGACTTCAAACTATACTACAAAGCCATAATCATCAAAACTGCATGGTATTGGAACAAGAACAGACATACAGACCAATGGAATCGAATAGAAAATCCAGAAATAAACCCACAGATTTATGGTCAACTAATCTTTGACAAAGGAGCAAAGACTATGCATTGGAGCAAAGAAAGTTTGTTCAATAAATGGTGCTGGGAAAACTGGGTCGCTACATGCAAAAGAATGAAGCTTGACCACTACCTCACACCATACACAAAAATCAACTCAAAATGGATTAAAGAACTAGACATAAGACCTGAAACCATAAAATACATAGAAGGAAATATAGGCGAAACACTACGGGATTTGCACATCAAAGACATCTTTACAGACACATCACCCAAAGCAGTGATAGTGAAGAGAAAGATAAACAGCTGGGACTACATCAAATTAAAGAGCTTCTGCACAGCAAAAGAGACAATAACAAAAACAAAGAGAAACCCCACCAACTGGGAGAACATTTTTGCACCCAACACTAATGATAAAGGACTGATCACAAAAATCTGCAAAGAGCTGATGAGACTCAGCAACAACAAAGAAAATAATCCAGTCAAAAAATGGGCAGAAGAGCTAAAAAGAAACTTCTCTGAAGAGGAAATGCAAATGGCCAACAGACATATGAAAAAATGTTCAACATCACTTGCAATCAGGGAAATGCAAATCAAAACTACCATGAGATACCATCTCACACCAGTGAGAATGGCACATATTAAAAAAACTAGCAACAACAAATGTTGGCGAGGGTGTGGAGAAAAAGGAACTCTTCTGCACTGTTGGTGGGAGTGCAAACTGGTCCAACCACTATGGAGAGCTGTGTGGAGATTTCTGGACCTACTAAACATAGAGCTTCCATATGATCCAGCAATTCCACTCCTAGGTATTTACCCAAAGGACACAGAAACATCAATTCCAAAGAGCACCTGCACTCCTATGTTTATAGCAGCACTGTTTACAATAGCTAAGCTTTGGAAACAACCCAAATGCCCAAAAATAGATGACTGGATCAAGAAGATGTGGTACATATATACCATGGAATATTACTCAGCATTCAAAAAAGATAAACACATGCAATTTGCAGCAACATGGATGGCACTGGAAGGGATCATGCTCAGCGAAATAAGCCAAAAAGAAAAAGAAAAATACCGGATGGTCTCACTCATAGCAGGAATCTAGAAAACTTAAATAAGGGACCAGGAAAATGAATATAAGAAAGTGAAAATCAAAATCAACAAAAAAACTATGAACCAGAGACACTTTTTGGGGGGTGGGGGGGCGGGAGGGGAAGGATTGGGGTCAGAATGGGGCGTTTGCAATTGTATGGGGGAATATAAAAATAAAATTTAATATTTAAAAAAAAAAAAAAAAAAAAAAACAAAGCTGAAACCCCAGAATTATAATAAATGAATTAAAATGCAGAAAAATAAAAGGATTCATCCAGGACTCACAATCTGTGATAAAGTTTAGACAACACTTATTACTATGTTATTTTTTGCACTGTGATGTTTTAGTATTCTTACAAAATAATAAGGTATAAATAATTTTGGACATGCAGATTTTTCAAACTTTTTTTAAGTGATCAATCTCTGCCATATTTTCAATAATACAAATCAGAATTTTTCTAACAGTCTTACTACAATTTTTTTTGTAATTTTAGCTTTTTTCCTTTTTTTGGTTTCCTTTCTAGAGTGTAATTTTATTCTGTAGCATGTTGTGACATAAAGTTCTTAGTGTTTTTCTAAATTGTTAGTGGATTTTTCCAGGGTAATAGCTTGTAGAATCTTATAATATTTACCTGAAATTAAAAATACCAGTTTTCCCATTTGCTATATATTCATGTATACAAATGCATAATTCCAGGAGTCAGAGTATGAAGTAAAAAAGACATTTTCTGCACATTTTCATTATTCTTACTCCTCTCCCTTATACTTCCCCAACTCAGCAGCCAGAAGTAGCTCTGGGTGAAAGAGGATAAAGAGCAGACTCAACCTGCCCTTTTCCATGGTAGACTCCCCAGCATGAAGTTACATATTGAGGAAGAAGAAAATACATTTGAAAATATTGCTTGAAATTACAATTCTTAAACTGGATATGACTTGTAATTTTAAATTGTGACTATTATTGGGGGAAAATCCATATTTAAACAATAGTAAGGTATCTACAGAAATCTAAAGAATCTTGAAAAGTAGTAACAATAAGCAAACCAATAAGAATGAGATGGGGAAGGGATGGATAGAAAGGATAGAAAGAAGATAAGATCCCCAAGCCCTTTACTTTTTATATCAGGGAGTCAATTTTTCAGAAAATTGAAAAAATTGTTTGTAACAACTTTATATTTTTCATCATTGTTTATTTCCTCCTTTGAGTTAAAGAAAATGGTGATCTGAATGAAGTTCTATATTTCCTTCATTTCAAATTGAGTTTCCTCATTTTCCCATTAGGTTTAAGAATATTTAAATGTAATTTTTTAATTGTACATATAGAATGACCTCTAATTGTAAAATTAATCCCATCTCTAGAACTGAACTATTTGTGATTTTGTGATCCTTTTTTCTGTTAGTCTTTTTCTCTATAGGAAAGTACAGACTTTATTTGGAGTCATGTTCACAAAATACTAATTCTGGGTTTTCTGTGTGTGGTGATGAATCTGGAGTCTTTTTTTTAAAGATTTATTTATTTTTATTTATACAAGCACTGGGTAAAGTCAGAAGTGCGGGAGGGTGAGAGAATCCACCAGAGCCAGAGCAGGGAACAAAACAGGCATACTGACGAAATACACTGCTGAGGGGAGCAGCGGGCACAGCAGGAGATCTGTGCGCCCTGTGGGACCCTCGCCGGTGGTCAGCAGAGGCTGTGGCCAGCTTTGCAGCCCAGCGCTCAACCACTGCACCACCAGGGGAGGCCCAAATCTGGAGTCATTTTTACCTTTTGTGGGCGGGGGAGGAATTGTCTTGAAGTTTTCATGAAGACAATGTTCATGCTTTTTTAATCATCATGATACGGTTACTATAAGACAATGAAAGATACTGTCTTGATCCAAGCCAGAGCCTTTCATAACTGACCACAATTTAAAAGGAAATATCAAACTATACAACACATCGTGTTCTTGCAATCAAAGAGTCATTTTCTTGGTTTCACTGAAAACCAAAATATATCTTATTACTAAAAATAGTTACTTAGTTTGATGTTTATGGTAAACTGAGACCTTGTTACTAGTCTGTGATACTTCCCACACACTGAAATTGGAATTTTGCTTTGGGAGATTTGCCTATGTTTGCTTTTGAGTAGAATTGTAAAAATATGGATTTTTGAAAGAACTTAGCGTCATCAAGCCTCATTTTAAAGATAGGTAAAATAAGGCCTAACGAGATGAAGTAATTTTTTTAGCAGATGACTCACAACAAGTAAATTGAGTAGCCAAAGACCTCTCTTCTGCAATCAACCTAATTGAGCTATATTGCCTTATTGCATATTTGAGTTTTTTTAAAGCCATAGAAATACAAATTTCACCAAATGAAAATACTGTAGTATCTGAGTATATAAAAATAATTATCTTTGCACAAGTCACAATGGTACGGTGAAGAATAGAATTGTACATGTATGGGTGAACTTAATGTAGTATATATACGTGTTGATTCTCAGTGATGCACATGAAATTTATATAATGTTATGTAACTTATAAGCAGTGTTACTTTAATTAGAAAAAAGTATGGTCCTTGTATTCTTTTAAGTTACCTTGAATTAAACCAAAACTTTAAAAAGTCTTAAGTCATAAATTCATATGAAAGAAACTACCTATTCATACAACTAGCAAGATTAACACTGGAGTGCTGTTAATTGTGGGTGTTTTATTTAGATTTTTCTTTTTTGTGTGTGCTTCTTTGTGTTTTGTAAATTTTCTGTCATCCAATTTATTACTTTGGAATATTCAGGAAAAGAATCATTACTGAAGAATCATAGTCTACACATTTTAAACTTCAGCTTCATGAAAGAAAGTTCTTTTTCCAGATAGAAGAATGAGATCATCTTTTCTTTAGGAAAGTTATCAGAAACCTGAAAAATAATTGGTAGAAAAATAACTATTTCAGAGACTGCTCAGTGCACATCAGCTCCGATGAGCAGCAGCAAAGAACAGAAAAGAAACGGGTTGCCGCGATGGGGACCAAATCAGGAGCTGAGTCAGCTCCAGGCCTCCCACAAAGCAACTCAGGCTGCTGTCAACAATTCCCTCTGTCCAGTATGAGGGGAGAAATATTCGTCTGTCTCTGTGGTGATGGAGACTTTCACAATATCCTCTGGCCAAAGAAATGTACCCACAGCCATAATGATTTCAGACTCAAACTATTTCGGCAGCAGCAACAGCAAAAACACCACCATGGCCAATTCCTAAATAAATTCAAGTGAATGCTTTGTATTAGTTAATTATCAAGGGGATTTCATGGGAAACCATATCAAGAATGTTGCAGCGCTTCTTAGGATGCTTGTTTTCCTGCTTGGTGTGAAGAAAATGATGGCATGCCAGGGCAGTGGAGATTATGAGAGGGAGAGCAAGGATAGAAATGGTGGGCGGGTTCTAAGAGGGTCTCAGGTTTTGACTGTGATGACCCTGCATCCCATGACCCTTGGTGAGTCACCTGAGGTCCATGCATCTGGGTTCTTGTCCCTGCCAGATGTCTTACCGCCACTATTAGAAAAAGGATGGATATGCTAGAGGAAAGTTTCTCCATTTGTTTTCCTCTGTGCCATTAAAAACAGATGACTTTCTCATGTGTGATACTTTCCCGTCAACATATTCATATTTTGACATAAAAGAAAATCTGCTGGGAAATAAAACAAATAATGCTACAGAGAGAAAAATGCATAAATAAAATTGACCTTGGATTGTGTTGAATTCACAGTACATTAGCCGTGACTTCACTCCTACCCCAATAAAGGCACATGATTGAGAAGACAATATTAAGTAGTTCCACACTAATGTGTACAATAAATTAAGGCTAATATCCTTTTTTTAAAAAGATTTATTTGTTTATTTATTTATACAAGCACTGGGTACAGTCAGAAGTGTGGGAGGGTGAGAGAATTCACCAGAGCCAGAGCAGGGAGCAGAGCAGGCAGAAGGACCAAAGTACACTGCTGAGGGGAGCAGTGGGCGGCAGGAGAGGTCTGCGCGCCATGTGGGACCCTCCTCTGGTGGCCGGGGGAGCAGCCGGGGATCGAACCGGCTCAGCAGAGGCTGCGGGCAGCTTCACAACCCAGCGCTCAACCGTGCGCCACCGGGGAGGCCCTAAGGCTAATATCCTTAAAGTAACAATGACTTTCTACAAGTCAATAAACAAACACTAACAGCTTTTCTAAAATGAGTAATAGTAAAAGTGTACTTTGTAAAAGTGAAAATGTAAAAGATTCTAGGAATTACCACTTAAAAATCAAAATTACTGGAAGAAATTTTTTTTAATATTCAACCACATACACAGTTGTCTAACGTGAATAAATAGAAACTCCTGTGTATTGGCTCAGGATTTGGAAAGATTTTGACAGTATATATCAAAATATTTAATGTATGTGTCAGTTGATTCATCAATTCCTTTTCTAAGAATTCATTTTAATAAAAGCCCTTGCTGAATCGCTTGAATTACATCATATATCTAGCAAGACTAAAAGTAACTGTAGTCTAATGAAAAGAAGAATTAAAATTGACCTTGGTAAACCTAGATTTAATTCCAATTTCATCTTACAAACGTAGAAACTTGAGTAAACCATGTAAGCTCTTCTGATTTTCAGTATCATTCTGTATTTTATAATTTTGATAATATCTACCATACAAGGTAATTTTGAAGATTAGCTGAGAATAGGGAAGATGAAATCTCTTTGGAAACCCCAAATTCTCAATATATTTTCACCCAAATCATCGCAATATATGACTGCTGCAGTTGTGTGTTACTTTACAAAATGGTCAAATACATATATGCTTTACAAAATGGTCAAATACATATAAGACAGACACATTCTTATCCTTACCAAAAGAATTTTCTGTAAGGTTACTTCATATAAATTATGTTAATCATATATTGCAGTAGAATCTCATAATAAAATATCAGTTGAAGAGTACATATCTACTAGAGAAGGAAGATGTGCCTAAGTCTTGATTAGATTAATTTTATTTTTAAATTTTTTTTAAATTTTATTTTTTAATAAATTTATTTATTTATACAAGCACTGGGTACAGTCAGAAGCACAGGAGGGTGAGAGAATTCATCAGAGCCAGAGAGGGGAACAGAACAGGCAGACTGACGAAACACACTGCTGAGGGGAACAGTGGGCAGCAGGAGAGGTCTGTTGCATGATGTGGGACCCTCCCCGGCAGCCGGGGATCGAACCAGTGCTGCAGAGGCTGCGGGCAGCTTCGCAGCCCAGCGCTCAACCGCTGCACCACCGGGGAGGCCCTTGATTAGATTAATTTTAAATAAAATAGACACACATGCCTCCAAAATAAAATGTTTTTCTACTTGTTCCTGAACAGTAGTCTCATAGTGTAAACTAAATTAAATTACTTAATATTAATAAAAAAACAACTGTGTTGATCCTTTTAGATGAATATTGAAAAGCTATAATAAAAACAAGAGGAAGAAAGAATCTTCTGGAGGATGTGTATGATTTGAAAGTGAATCATTCTAAAAACATTGTTTTTCCAAGCATAAGTTAGTGTCAAAGGCTAAATTAATACTGAAGGGGGATTTATGGATTTATTTGAGAGTCTATAAAATTTAAACCTGTTTCTGATTAGATTATGCAAAGGAAAAAAAATCAGCCTAAAGGAAATCTGGGCTTCATCAGTCAACAATGTAGAAATGTAATTTGATTTCACCTGACAGATGGTGTAGCTATCAAACTTCTGATTTCTAGCTGGAACAGCATTTCCCAAACTCTGTTCTGTAGATTGCTGGACCTAAAGAATATTCTTCCCAGGAAATATTTAACAAGTACCACACACACACACACACACACACACAGCTCTATGATTAAAAAGCGTTTGGAAAGCACAGCCTGTTGTAATTCCCTCTTTGGGAGCTCCCAATGCTCATTGGCTTATACAAAGTTATGAGAATTCTTACTATAAAGAAAAGTAGGAAGTTGTAACCTAGACTTTCTTAGTCGGCTAGGATCCAAAATTCATTTGTGTTCAAAATACTTGCTAGATTTCCAGAGAGCAATAAATTGTGTAGGATATCAATTTGGGAGATACTTTTTGGGTCATATGGAACTATAAAAAATAGCTGTATAAACACTTTTGAAATGGATTGCATATTGTACTTGAAAAGAGGGCTTTCAAATATACTTATTCTAGAATTGAGAGTTATAAAAATAGTTGACTTTTTACGTTACCTCAAAAAATTTTCCCATTTCGAATATATCATATTTCCAGATATTCTACATGAGTTTAAAAAAATGGAATAGCTCTTGTGTAATTTGTTAATATGTAATAATGCATGGGGAAAAAAACCTTTCCTATTACCTAATATGATATATCCAGTTGAAAGTAATAGTTTGTTTTTCTAAAGACGCCTGCTTTCTCCCAAACTCCTTCCCCTACATTTATTTTGCAATTCCCTGCTCAGATGAATAGTTCATGTTAACTAAGCACTGACATACTACACAAGTGGGTCTGCAGGAGTTTGGGAAAACATCCAGGATCATCAAACTCTAATTTACAACCAACATTATGATGTAGAAGTGGGCTGAGATATCAGCTGCCACATCAGTAATTCCAATTTGCTTTTAGAATTATAGCACCATAAATAAGAAACTGAATATGCTGATTCTATCTCTCTAACCACACATTCAAGGCAGACCACAGAATATTACTCGAAGTCACAGGAAAGAGTATAATCTAGCTGAGAATCTTCATATATCCTACCCACTGAGCCCGTTTCTAATTAATTTACCAAAATCAAATAAGTAGCTATCATACTCTTACAAAGGCCTTAAAAAATAAGTGCTAGTTAGCCTATTATTACCACCTTTATCCAAATTAATTTGCTGGCTGTTAGAATTCTTAAAAATTTATTTCTCCACAACCTAAATAATGCATATAGTTTTTTGAGCAAGTTGTGAGACCTAGATCAAATTAGAACATGTAAAGACAAATAAAACTGTGTGTATTAGAAACAAAGCAAAGGAATAGACAAAAATAAGCAACTCAGACCCTAGAAATATGACTGCAGAATTGAGGCTATAAATGGGGGAAATGGAGTGGGTGGAGCATAGAGGAAAGTACCCAATGGACTGAGGTGGAAGATTATAGGTACTTTGGTGGTGGGCATGGTGTGATAACATATATCTGGAGTAAGTGAGCCTATAATCTTCTATCCTATACAGTGTGGTAAACTAGTGTTACCTCAATAAAATAATAATACAATTTTAATAAATAACTAAATTTACTGCATTAAAAGGAGAGTTAGTGAACTTAGGTAAAGTCTTACTTGTACAATTTGCTGGATGAATTCGCTCATACTCAGGACTAACATTTTTTCAACTGTACTTGCCAGTCAGACTCTACTGCTTAGTGACAGCTGGTATCCTTTTTAAATGATTGTGCCACCCATTCTGAGTTGTCTGTGGCAGTTATTTTGACTTTTATACACTGGGAATATCAGCATTGCTTACAACTTCTCACTTTCCCTGATTTCATCTCTAAATTATTTAGCTCACTTGTTGGTAACAACTAACCATTTACCTGTTTGTTTTATAATAAGAATTCATGAGAAATGTACTTAGAGTTTTTGACCATCACCACCAAAACCCCCAACCTCCGCTGGTTTGAAAACATTGATGAAATAAAATGCTCCCTCAAAAAAGTGAGGGTCACACTTTATGTTTACATTGTTCAAAAGCTTGAAACTTTCGTTTGTTTATAATATGTGTGTTGAATTATGTCCATGAAACCATTCACTTTGAGTTTCCTTTTTGGCAATCCAAGCTTTCATTAGTTGTGGATGCTCTAGGATTTTATGTACTAGAACCTCTTACTTCATCATGTTTGAGTAACTAAGGTAAAATGTTTCTTGTAAGCAACCAGGTAGCAACTTTTTGTACTGTTAGAAAGACCTTTGCCTGAATTACTTTGTATTACAAAATCATCTTCAAACCACAGACATTTTAAAATTTAGGCATTCAAGAATGTTTACTCACATTCCAGCACTAAAAAGTTATAACAGCCCAACTCATTTCCAGTTCCCAGGCTTACTGAATTACTGACTCATGCTAACTCATGGATAGGACTTATCCCTCCATGATCTTATTTATAACCCGAACCAAATTCTCAAGCTAATTGCTTTAAAAAAATTTAAGAAAATGAAGGACAAAGAGAAACATCTGCAGTTTGCTGCTTCAATTTATATATTGAGTTTTGTACCTGATTTACCAGAAGTTTCTCAAATGAGAGTGGAAAAAGCTATAAAATATATGACAAATATAAAACACTCCCTGATCTATTGTTAAATTTTTATATTATATAGTAAAACATTTCACACAGGTTAGTTCATCTGAACCGTGTAATAGTCCTGAGTTATGTGTGGAGGATACTTCTGCAGTCATGTCTGCCCTGAGTTTCTATTTTGGGGGCTCACTCCAAAATTACTGCCTCCTTAACCATCTCTGATGTCAGAAATTTCCTGCATTTATTTATAAGGACTAGGCTCTACAAAATTTGTTTGCTGGGACACCATGAACCCTATGGGTGACCCTGACTGAAATCCTGCATCTGTCCATGTCATAGAGCATCTATCAATGATTTCTCTACACTCAGTAGGCCTTTTGACATGTTCTGCATATTTGGCTTTTCCCTCCAAATTTTCATCTATTTAGGCCCATTTTCATTTCTCTTACCATGGTCCTGAAACTTCTTCCCCTAACTCATATCACGTTGTTGCCATCTCTATGAAATCACCATTCTATCATGATAATCTCAGAATAATGGTCAATGATGTTTTCTATAAGGGACATCTCAGGAGAACATGCAACACAATGCAGTGTATGTTACACCTAGTAATTATGTCTTCAAATATAAAATTTGTTATCTTTTTTTCCTATTGTCACGGTTAAAGCTGGCATAAATCAACTAAGAAATATACTCTGACTGTTTTTATTTAAGACTAATATTAGCAAAAATATCTTATTTCAGACTGATTTTGGAACTTAGACTTTCAAAGAGGAAAACAAATATCTTTAGTAAAAAGCAACATTCAATTTCCTGGCCTCTTCATTAATACTTTTTACTAATAGAGATGACTTTCTGATATAATGTTATTCAGTAAAGTTTGAGCTTTAAGCCTTTTAAGAGTAGTGATCCTTTGCCTAGTGCCAGCCACTGATCCTGATGTAAATAGTAGCATCATTTGGAAGACAAATAGGCCACACCAAGGGGGAGATACCTGAGATCTTTCATCTAGAATGTAGAAGCTTTGACCATGTATAGGTAATTTTATTATTTTTCTGATTAACCACTTAAAACTTTAATTAATTTAGAGAAAGTAACATTAGAAAATTGGAGGGCCAATTATATGTGTAATATACACAAATACTAACAAAATCTGTAGTTACTATTTTGATATAACAGTTAAGAGTTTGGGTTTTAGTATCAACTACCCTGCCAATTAGTTGCCATGTAGACTAGGGTAAATTTTCTAACTGTTGTTTATGATGTGGTTATTGTTATCATTATAACTACTTTTATTATCATCTTTTAAGACTCTTAAGTCAGTTGGAATTCTCCTTTGTATGTAATGTTTATTAAATAATAATTAAAACAATGGATTTCTAGGAAATAATTGGAGCATTTCAAAACAAATGGATAAAATATTGGACATTACCAATAACAAACAGTTGATTATGTATGTCATGTGTATTGACATGACATGTGATTTGTATGTCATGTGTATTATATATTGGATCCTTACAATAAAGTAATAGGGAAAAATAATATTATAATGATATTAAGAAATTCCTAATGGGAAATATATTTGTTTATCAATATCATAAGCTTAAGTCATCTCTTTACAAAGCAATCTGTTGGGTTGTTGGTAAAGTCATAATGCACTTTTGCTTGAAAAATATGAAAAAAAAGTCATGACTTTTCTGATAACCCAATGCATACAAGAGAACCCAAACAGTTCAAAAGCGTGTTGTTCAATAGTCAGCTATAACTAATAATATTTTTAAGTTCACAAGGGTGTGATTGCAATAAATATAGTGTGAAGAAGTATAAAATCTCTACATAGCAAGGACAAGGTGAACTCGAGTTTTAGAGAAACATCATTGAAGAGTCAAGGCCTAGAAATTCTGATAAGAATTGGTGTCTGTGAGCACAGTCTGTTGGATGCATCCTAAAGCATAACTTTGCTGACTAGGGCCAGAATAATTACTAAGTTAATTTGCAAAACCAAATATGGAGTGTTTCATTTAAAGAAATGTTTGGTTGGAACTACATTAAAGACAATATTTAATAATTTTATGAGTCATGATGTCTACAGGCTTTCCTAGTCTTGTTACTTCTTATCTTTAAAAGGACTGTAGGATGTGTGATGATTTCATCAGCAGGTTCAGGAAAAGTCTGAACGTTTTTGTTCTTGTACTCCTAAAGGACTTTTGATGAAACTATCTTATACACACTTACAGGTTAATATAAATTAAGTTTCACAAAATATAAAAATTTTGACTTCAAAGTGTACATATTGATTTCTTCTTCAGTAGAATGATGAGCTTAAGATTTTCAAGCATGAAATTTTGTTACATTGGAATAAAATTCTAAGGGAGAATAAAATGAAAATTTTAGCTCAAAGGAAAAAAGAGACATAAAGTTTATAATTATTGAGTAGACATAATTGTTGAATAGATTGCTTTCAAATATCCAAGATATTTAAACTATAGCAGATATATGTAAGAATACTATAGGAACATCAATTAATTTTTTAAATTTTTTAGAAATTTTTACCTGTATTTATTTTTATTTTTTTTAATTTTTAATTTTTTATTGAAACAACCTTAATTTGTAGTGATATATATGAAAGGAGGTGATTTTTGAAGATAATATTTGGAGCACAGTGGAATCTCAGAAGATTTATTTTAGGAAATGAAATTTGGGAGTGAAAGTTAAAGATCTAGCAGTTGTTTCACTTAAAACTATTACTGCTTTTTTTTTTAACCATATAGAAATTCTTTGTGTACCCAAAGGACATATACCCTGCTTTGAAAAATGTTGCTTCTGTGAGTCTCTGAAAACAATGTATTATTGTTGTCAGATACCAAAGACGCCCATCGAAATGTGGTGATCTCACCAAGGATTTCCATTACCAATGAAAGAATGGTAGTATAGACAGACTCTCATACTGAATCATGAAGCTTCAATTAAAGAAACCAAACAATTGGGTGGAGGAAAGAAATGATGCCAATGGGACAGATTCATCACCAAGGTCCTCTCTGGACAGGCATTGTCTTCATTCTTCAAATGAAGAATGTATCTCTTTGAGGAACTCCCTTATAAAAAGAACAGATAGTGTAAAATCATACAAGCATTAAATAATCAAATAACAATTGTTCATGAGGTATGCTTCACTGGTGTTATACTACTAGATATGCCCTAGTAGTATAAGCAGGCTTTTCACTGAAATTATAAATAATTTCTCATATTTTAAATAAACACTTTTAGCAACTTGTAAAGTATCTCATAACTTTAGAGTATTATGTGTATAGATTTATATATTTTATCCTATTTCAAAAAAACTGGAAAGTATAACTTTTCAGGATTCTTACACTGACAAAACATGCATGGAGAAACAACCCTTTCCACAAATCTACCAAAGGTAAAGTTCATGCTGTATCCAGACTGTCAAAACTTAGAACATCCCAACATTTGCAGGGCCTCAGGCAAGCAAATGAAGGCAAATGAAGGCACATGTACCATATGTCGGCATATTTTAAAAGTATAGATCAAACCACAAGCCATTTAATGAAACATGCCCCATCCTCTTACACTAATTAATGCATGATTAAGACAACAAATGAAACATGTGTAGGGCTGTGGATTTTATTTAATAATACAAGTAAATGAAATATCAAAGACAGTAGATTAAATTGTGTTGGCACATCCATCATTCTGTTGATCTTCAGAAGAGTTAGAAAATACATGTATAATTCATAAACTATTATATACACAGATAATAAACTTTACTTTCCTTGCCTTATTTTAGCACAATAACTATAAAATTTAAAATTAATATTTGACATAATTTGTATTCTATTGACAGTAGCCCTGTAAA
Organism: Talpa occidentalis; assembly: GCF_014898055.3. Classification (NCBI taxonomy): domain Eukaryota; kingdom Metazoa; phylum Chordata; class Mammalia; order Eulipotyphla; family Talpidae; genus Talpa; species Talpa occidentalis. The sequence goes on from NW_023604972.1 coordinate 119,391,664, forward strand.
GAAGAAAAATAACATTCAACTATATTCAGTGTGTATTAAGTTTGAACATAGTTTCATCAGAAATGTAAACTATAGCAAAATTAAAAGAAATTTTTTGGAATTATTTTCCTTATACATTCAAAATGTATATATTGGATTAAATATGTTAATAAATTATTATTAATTGTTATATTATTAAATATTAAGTATTATTTATAGACTACAATTTTAAATAATTTTTTAATTAACTGTTTTCCATCCAGTTTTGAGAAGTTAATTACATTTATCTGTTTTATAAAACTATCACAAATTTTACTAATCAGCAGAAAGAAAAGGCCAATATATTACATTAAAGTGATCTATCCTTTAGGTAAACATATGATCCCAAAACTTATATAATCCTACAAATATCTATTGTTGGATAAAGAAAGACATCTACTATAAATTTTACTAAATGAAGTCAATATCATGAGATTGCTTCCCCCTAAACAATTTAAAATCCATAAACATTATATATTATGTACTTACATATACATATATATTAAAAAAAAAAAAAACACTAGCTGCCCTTACATTAATATCGCTGTTTGATAGTGATCCAAATTAGAGTCATATCCCCTAATTTCAGGCTCAAGTCTTTTTTAATCTTACAGGAAAATTATTTAAAGCACAACAGTTCCAATGTTCCAATTAAAGTACTGTATAGCCATGACAAACCAAATGTCATAATGCAGGTTCTGTTTGCTTTTGTATCAATTTCTAAATTCCAGTATCCTGGAAAATAACTATAAAGTATATAATGTTTTTTAGCTCTAAATGTTTTCAAAGGAGTTGTCTTCCAAATTGGAAGTGTAATTGTGGTCAGGATGAGTAAGGAAAAGCGCTGGGGGATCACAAACTAGAAACGCATTTGCAGGACACAACCAGCTCTGTCCTGCAGGGCTCACGCATCAACTTCCCAGGAGGCCTCACTACGCTTGAGGTCACTGTCAAAAGTCTGCGATCCACAAACTATTCTGTGTTTAAGAACAAATCAGTATTTTTCTCAGCATCACTATTGAATGACACATAAAAAAATGACTCTCACCATAGGGAAGAGTTTGGCTCTGTAGTTCTGAATTGTAATGTCAAGACAGAATTCTTGAGATTCCCCTGATGTCAGCCTGATAATGCAGATAATGATTGAGAAATGTTTTATGCCCCACTGAACTTTAGTTTTCTTTCTTCTTTCCAATCTCCCGTCATGTGTCCTGCTCCCTATAGTTGTCTATAATTCTGTCAATTCTTTTGTTTTCTTGATTTTAGTGTGACAGTACATTTGCGTCACAGTGGTTGCAAGTGGTTGAGAACTCGGGGGCCCACGGGTCTGCTGGACCGCAGACCTCTGGCCCCACTCCCCAGATCGGAGCTCCCCTGGGCCACCGTCACGCTTGCCAACGCCTCTGGTCACGGGGCTCGCAGTGTGTGCAGACACACTGCATGCGCAGCCGTTTCTGAATCACAGCTTCGTCATGAGTTCTTTTGCATGGGATCAATAACCACCAAAATCTCACCGCAATTTCCCCAAGGCTGAATTTATTCATTTAAAAAAAAAATCAAGCCTATTCTGAGATTTATATTTCTCAAACAAATTAGAGAGACAGTAAAATCACTTTATTTGAAATAACAATCAAAAGCCAAGTTGGAGCACAGCAAGAAGGGATTAGACCACCACATAACTAGATCCACTGGCTGGGATTCCAAGAATGTAAGCATCTAGTGGGAGGCAGTATTTTTTCTGGGACTAAAATCAAAGGTGGATGGCAACAAGGATAAGCAAGTAGAGACAGCATTGGGAAACTGAACTTTATCATCTTGCTTATAGTATTTTAGGGTATTAACTGTGCTTGGCAAGCAAAAAGCAGTTGAATGTCTAATAACCAAATGTGAACTTTACACACCTAAACCTCTTGCAATAGTGCTAGACAATACTTGGCAATCAGCTTTGTAAATGGGTTTTAAACGAGTACTCACAATGGTGAAACGATAGAGGGGAACAAATTGCGGTGAGAAAAGCATGTTGTTGATGTCAAAGAAGTCTGCCTGTTACCGTAATGCTAGCAACACATTTTTGTCCACACTGACTGTGGTCCTGGTCACAGGCTAATAATTTCTGGTGACTGTTTTAAAAATCATCATCCAGTGTGCCCAGGAGAATGAGGAAAACTTAAAGGTCCTAGATCTTTTGCTTTTAGTTAATTCCATATCCATGCATTTTAATTCAAAATAATTACTGTATCATTCTGACCCACAAGTTTATCCAGAAAAATAAACTGTTCCTTTTAATATTTGACAAATAATTGGATTTTCCCCTTGATTTAACTAGTTTTTATTGAAATAATTTCTCAGAGCAGTGTGGAGGATGGTGAATGATTTTGTGTTTTCAAGAAACTAATTCCATATATGGGAAGGAAATGTACATGTGTGTTAAATGAAAATTACTAAGCAATTTGAGTTAGTCAAATGAATAGTAAAGGTAGTAATATTTGAGAGGAATTCAAATGAAGAAAACAACTCTGTAGTCCAGCTAAGCTGATATTGAGATATCATATGGGATAACAATTAGCAAAGATGACTGTGAGGTCAGACAGCTGGACACAAGTCCAATTCTGTCCTTTATTTAGTGTATAGCAGAATTTTTTTCAAAGATTTATTTATTTATGCATACAAGAACTGGGGTACCGGCCAGACCAGAGGTGTAGGGGGTGAGAGGACCCACCAGAGACAGAATGGGGAACAGAACAGGTGGACCGACTGAAACACACTGCTGAGGGGAACAGCGTGCAAGACAGGAGAGGTATGTTGCGCCATGTGGGTTGCTCCCTGGCCAGGGTTCGAACTCATGCTGAAGCAGCTGTGGACAGCTTCATAGGCTGTGTCCTAACCCACTGCGCCACCAGGGCGGTTCCCAGACTGTTTTTTTCGTATGTAAAATGGGGAGAGTAACAATCCCCAACTTCATAATATTGCTAAAAAAAATGAAGTGGGAGAATGTGTTGTAGACACAATTCTGGCTCACATGACCAATTTAATAAATGTTTTAGGAAAAGGAAAGTTGAGTCTAAGATTGCAAAGAAAATGTGACATATTGCAGGCAAAATAATACAATGGGATCTTTTATTATACAATTAGGTGCAATATAAACTACAGGGGATATTCTCTATAGGGAATGTCTAGGCTTATAAGCAAAGAACAGAAAATATCTGAAGGCAGAGAAGAAATTGATTAAGAAAGAGAATGAAGAGGAAAGGGAAGAAGAAAGAGAAACAGAGAAAGTAAGAGCAGGAGATGTCTTTCAAAGGAATGACTTTGGGACCGAAAAGATTTGACTTTAAGGAAGGCAAAAGAAAATATAATACAAAATATAATAAAACCTTTACATTTTGATAGAAAACATGTTAATCTAGAATCATGGTACACAAACAACTCTCATTCTAGAAGTAGAGTATATGAAAATTTTTTCATGTATTTTATTTGTCTCAGTAAATGAGAGAATTAGCCACTACTATGAAAGGATATACTTTAAGACAGAGACACATTGTTCCGGAAAGAATAAGAAAGGTCTCAAATACAAGAATGAACGGTAAGCAAAGAAACTGTTTAATATGTATGTAATATAAAACAACGTGCCTTTAAGAATTAGTACTGTTACTGCTACTATTATTGTTGTCATTATAATTATTAATTTGGGGATCTTACAAATGAGAGTTAAGATTTTCAGCTTCAACACAACATTATAAGATTTTGGAAGTTGTCATCCCTTTTTACTAGTAAGAAGAAGCTGAGCAAGCACCAGAACCATACTCAGATATTGCGACACTAAAAAAAAAAAAAAATCCAATGGTAAAGATTATAGATAACCTTTAAACACTGTTTCAAAATTTTCCTATTTGCATAAAAATATTTAGTATATAAAGTAAACTTTTATTTTTCCTTTATAAATATTTTAAAGCATAAATGGGATAAATACTAAAATATAAAGCCCCCCAAATTAAGATAAGACAAACAATACAGTTGATTACATTAGAAGGTCAAAATTGCCTTAGTCTTTGCAAAATTCTAAACTACGTGAGGAGAGAGAGACAAGTGGGAGGGGGCACGATGGACTATCGTGAACTATGGGTGTTTTGGTGGTGGGTGTGGTGTGGTAACAACACCTGAAGGGGCAGATCCCATACCTCTAAGTCATATGCAATATTGTAAAGCAGTTACTTCAATAAAAAAGAAGTAACAAAAATTATCAACTACCTTGAAAGGCTAACAAAATTATTTGGAAATCATGTAATGTTGATGTCTTTACTTTCGTTAAAAATAAATTTAAAACAATCATTAATCAAAAAGAGAATGTGGATTCAATTAAATAAATTTCAGTGAAAGTCAGAAAAAACAAAAATGATCAATAAACAAAAAGCCATTTAATTTCAGAATTAAACTAATTCATATTAATATAATAACATGCTGTTATTTTGTTTATGAAGTTTCAAAAAAGGAAATGGTAAAGGAAGTATAAGCCTCCACTCTGATTAGATGCTGCCAGAAATGTAAATTAATCTTTTCAGGAAAATAATTTGTTATTATGTATAAAGATTTGGAAAGAAATTAATGTGAATTTGATGAAGTACTCTTATTTCTTATAATCCTTAATTAGGAAATTATTACTTATACAGACCATAAAATCTATGCAATGATAAAGCTGTAGGGAAATATTTGTGATATACATGAAAATAGAAGACACTGAATTGGACATAAAACATAATCCCTTGGGCCTTCCTGGTGGCTGTGAAGCTGTCAGCACTGTGAAGCTGTCTGTGAAGCTGTTTGCAAACTCTGCAGCACAAGTTTGATCCCTGGCCAGTCGGGGAGCTATCCACATGGTGCAGCAGACCTCTCCTGACTCGCCCACTGCTCCCCTCAGCAGTGTACTTCAGTCTATCTTCCTGTTCTGTTCCCCACTCTGTCTCTGGTGAATCCTCTCACCTCCCACACCTCTGGCCTGTACCCCAGTTCTTGTATGCATAAAATAAATAGAACTTTAAAAAAAATCCCTTTTTTAAAAAGTTTATATGTTGATAAATATGTTGAAAGAGACTAGGATAGAATATATCAAAAGGCAATGTTATTTTTTATGGTTGGAATATGGCAGGTGTTTTTTCATGCATATAATTCATTTTCTAGAATATGCCACTTGTCTTGCATGCCAACATTACAGCCATATAATTAATAGGAAAAAACCCTAAATTGTGAAATATCATTGTTGTTTAACACTCCCTCTACAGACTTTCTTTAATAGACTAAGAAAACCAAATGATTGTTAGTTTTTCATATTAATGCTCCTATGTTAATTCTTGTTATGTTAAATTACTATCTCATAACATAAATCAATTCTGTTAGCTATCACCATATATCCTATGCTTGTCTCTTGTTCCTCATAAGTTTTGATAATGAAAGTTTAATAAAATGTGCTGGAAAATTGTTACCCTTGAAACATTACAAATTTCTGTTGCAGCTTCTATTACAGTCTTTAGCTATTGTCTCTCCTCACAACCAACATTTAACCATACTGTACTTCAAAAGCTAAACAAGGAACCCTAAATTTTCTGTCAATATGCTTTGTGATGACCTGACAAACAATAAGCAATAAAGTGCTCATTTTGTGATCTGTGTCTCTTCAGCCATTTGATTTCATTTTACAAATGCAACAACTTCCCCCTGCCCCCCACCCCCAACCACACACAACAGCTAAGGCAAAAATAGATGAAATATTAGATAAATAGCAGATAGGTAGGTAGAGTATAGATAGATTGGACTAGCTAGATAGATGATGGATAATAGCTAGGTAGCTAGACATAAAGACAGACAGACAGGCCGATGGATAAATAGAATGAACAAATGATTAAATACACTGCTCATTTTTGCCTTTCCATATACAGCTTCTTTCTCTCTCTCCACTTTGCCCTTTGGGAGCCTGACCATTAAGACCGCATTAGTGCACCCAGAACCCTCTGGTTTCAAATTGGGAAGGCATCAAACAGAGGAAGACTCCCTACATGCTGGACCGTACTTGGCAGTGACTGCATTTTTCTATCAATGGACTTCTGCTCAGTCCTGTCTTTCAGCTGTTTCAATGTAAGAAAAGGGTAAGCTACCTTGCACCCTAACATTAGCCAGCTGCTCTATATTCTTGCTGGAATGGTCAGTCTTTTAAACTTATGCTCTTGTGGTTCATGTGTATCTGTATCTCACTGTGCTTTACTTTGCAATTCCCTGATTACTTAGCCATTTGGAAATCTCTGTGTGAGTGTGTGTGTGTGTGTGTGTGTGTGTAATGTCTGTTTTATTATTTACTGATCATTTGGAAATACTCTTTAATGAAGGATCTGTTTATGGCTTTCCATTTTAAAAACACATTGTCATTCTTTGTTATCATTTTGTGAGAGCTCTTTTTTTTAATAAAAATAAGTCTTATAAAATATTTGTGTCACTTGGGCATCCCTGGTGGCACAAGGGGTTAAACACTGCACAGTGAAGTGATCCACAGCCTCTCCAGCACGAGTTCGATCCCCGGCCAGCCAGGGAGAAATCCACATGGTGAGGCGGACCTCTCCTATCTCGCCCCCGCTGCTCCCCTCAGCAGTGTGTTTCAGTCAGTCTGCCTGTTCTGTTCCTCACTCTGTCTCTGAAGGATCCTCTCACCTCCCACATCTCTGGCCTGTACCCAGCTCTCATATGCATAAATAAATAAATCTTTAAAAAAATATATTTATGTCACAAATATCCATACTGTGGTTTGCCTCTTAACATTTTTAAGTGTTAGTGTTACCTCTTCTAATATCTTTTGATGAATATAAATTCTAAATTTTAATGTAGTATGCCTATCAATAATTTTGGTTATGAACTATGGGTTTAAGAAGCCTTTAACACAATCAAGATCTCAAAGATGGTCTCCTTTTAAGGTAGTTTTGTTTTCCTTTTTTCCATTTAGATCTGTAATTTACCACAAATAAATTCATTTTAATTTTATATGTAGGACATCAAGGTATGTCTTTTTGGTATAGATATCCAGTTGAGCCAGTACTTTTTTTTTTTTTTTAAATAGAGGCATGTTTTATTTATTTATTTTATTTGTTTGTTTGTTTTGTTTATACAAGCACTGGGTACAGTCAGAAGTGCTGGAGGGTGAGAGAATTCACCAGAGCCAGAGCGGGGAGCAGAGCAGGCAGAAGGGCCGAAGTACACTGCTGAGGGGAGCAGCGGGCGGCAGGGGAGGTCTGCGCGCCATGTGGGATCCTCCTCCGGTGGCCGGGGAGCAGCCGGGAATCGAACCAGTGCTGCAGAGGCTGCAGGCAGCTTTGCAACCCACCACTCAACCGCTGCGCCACCGGGGAGGCCCGAGCCAGTACTTTTTAACCTATTGAATGACAACGGTGCCTCTGTATTATTGCATCATATAACCTATGTATAACAGAAATTTAACAGTTTCTGGCCTCTCTATTCTAATCCATTGATCTATTTGTGCTTGTGCTTATCCATGCTGTCTTAATTATTGCAGCTTTATAGCAAGTCTTTATATCTTACATTGTACATCTTTCCCATTTATTTCTTTTGAGATCATATCATTGTACTAGGTCTTCAGGATTTCCTTAGAAGATATATCAATATTCACATGAAAACTGGAATTTTGATTGAACTTATTGCATCTATAGATCATTTGGGAAAATATTTTTCTATTTACATTTAATATAATCATAAATATACTTAAGTTTAAATATTGGTCATCCTCAAGGGAGTGATAATCTTCTCCAACTCAGATTTATGCAAACAGATGTGCTGAATTGAAATGTGGTCACTGGCACAGCTATTCATCTCTGGGGAGCCTTGGATGGGAAGTAGAGGTGGTGAAAGACTAAGCATCTGGCAACTAGCAAGTGGAAGAGCTCATATTTAAACACGGGCCATGTGACTGAAATCTGAGGTCTTCTGTCCTCTCTCAAGTGTTCCCCGAAGAACACATGCCTCTTATACCTCTGAAAACCTATTTAAAAGTTGCAATCTGGAAAAATAAGTAGAAATGGAATTTTGTGTGATAGGGGTTAAAAAACAGATACAAATACAAGGAAGTAAATTTCCAATTTAATTGGAAATTCCTCTTGGCTATTTAAACATTCTGCCAGTAGACACAGATTAAATTAATACCCTATAGATATCACTAGGCCACAAGACCTAAAAGTGAACAATTAAAATAGTATTTTGAAGAAATATGTGAGGGAATGGTTGATGGTTCTCTTAGAGCACTAACTTTTTTAATCTTCCATACTGGGAAGAGAATAGGTAGCATTTAATATAATGAAATAAAGGAAAATAAAGGTAAATGTGATATTTTTTAAATGCAGGTAAAAATCAATTCTTTTTAAACTTTAACAGTTGAACTCTACTATTTTGGATTAATTGCAGAATTAAGAAATAAGTTAATACAAGAGTTCCATAAATGTAGTAGTTTAGTAAGAAACATTTTATTGAATTTATTAAAAATGTTTCTAAAGAAGAATTTCATAACAATATTTTAAGCCTAGAAATAGCTTAAGTAAATTACATTTTTCTTATAAAAAAAAGGAAAGGCTTAATTTCTGCTCACATCTGATTCATAAGGACTAGGTGCAATACAATGTCATACACAAATCCTCAGTTGTATGAACTAATCCGTACGTCTGAGAACAAAAATTGATTACTATATACTGGATTGTAACCCAGGTAAATTACTGTTTGTTCAGGGGACCAGAGATGCATGCAGGAGCTCTTATAGGGTGTTTAACTAATCTGGGAGCCAATTCTCTAGGAATTCTCCAGGAACTAATCAAATACCCAGAGAATGAGAAGCCCCATTCCTTGGGCAAAATGGATTAGACCAAGAGAGACAGGCTCCTGAATCAATGGCCCATCTCAACCTGAAACAGATCAAGTCAGACTGTGGGTGGCTGGACAGCAGACATCCCACTCAGAAGTGCAGACCTGCTTCTGGAAAAAATAAAACTAAGCGTGGGACATTTCATATTATTTTTAAATCATTGCAATTACATTTATTTAGTTTGTTTCTGGAGGAAATGTACAGTTCACTACTGCCCTCTGCTGTGTGGAAGGGTAAGAAGAAAAGACCTATGCCAGAAAACCTGTTATCTAACTCACAATTTCCTGATTCACTATACCATCAATTCTTTCATTATCATATGCTGACTGATATTCATGGCAAATAAGCCCTTGATTTAGATCATTAGTGGGTCTAGAACACATCAAACTTTTAGATAAAAAATAATATTAAAAAACCAATCTTATCAGACCAGAAGATCTTCATGAAGCAGCTACTATTGCAGAAAGGTCTGGAAGAAAACTTATTACTAATAAATCAGACTAGTTTCTCTTAGATGGCCATTATCTTATTAAGGTAAGAACATTCAGAGACTATATTGTTCACAGTACCCAATCAATGATAAAATGCTATTGTCAATAATAAAAATCAATTTTATGTTTTTGGAACCTATGAGTTATTTGTGGTGTTGCAGCTATGAGAGGGTAAGTCTATGGTGCTCTCTCTAGCAGGTGGCTTGCTCCTATAGAAATATGTCTTCAACCATCTTCTGCCAAATATACAAACACTTTTCAGCCAACAGGAAGCATCACAACCAGTCGAGGCAGCAGGGAGAATCCCCACGCTGTCTTCATGTACTCTCCCAAGAAAAGTGCAATGTCAAAGTTTTAGCAGAATTGCTCAAACTCTAGTGAGTGAGTCTAACAAAATGATGCTTCTATGGCATGGGTGGAGTACGGGTAGAAGAGGGTCAGAACCAAATATCACACACACAATATAATATCCTGTTCTAAAAAGTAGAAATATTTTTTACATTGACAAGATAGTTTTATCAAATTAAATTTTACCTAATAAAACTAAACATTGGTCCTGAATATCATCTCAAGGCTGATCCATTTTCAATTTGCAAATATACAACTGTGCTTTGTCATATCTGAACTGTGTCCCTCAATACTTCTTGTCAATGCTCTTATTTGCAGAATAGTTTTTTCTACTAGCAGAGTTTTCCCCAATTTAGCTGGCAATATTCTGCTATCCCTGGATCCTTGTGTGAAAGGGCAATTTTGAAGTTGAAGAAATGTTTAAAAGCGGAACCAGTCCACCTCTTTTGTCAGATAAAGTGGGGACAGGATTAAGAGGACAGAATGGTGGTCCTATGAAACAGGGTCTTGGAAGGGCAGTGCCATGACTCCTATATTCTTAGATTTTGTCTCTGCAAGGCCATTATCCAAATGGTTGAGGATAGAGCTTGAGGACTTCCCTGGGATCACAAAGACATGAGATATAGGATTTTTATGATAATTGTTGACATTTGGCAGTTATTGTTTTAAATTGGCTTTTACAACAGCAGTCCACCTTGTAAAAATCTATGAAGGAGCTTCTCAAAGCTGGAGGGACTGATATTTACCCCTTCTCCAAAAGAAAAAACAAAAAACAAGAAACTAAAGTGTGGCAAATGACAAATGCCTGCATCGCTGAGTCCTCACCTACCAAGAAAGGATACTGAGTTATTGTGGCCAACAGATGATGCAAAGTTGACAAAAGATGTGTGGAACATTATCAACAATGATGGAAACTTGGAATATTCTTGTAAACTAACCTACAGGTAAAGTACAATTGCTAACAAAACATCAATGTATGATATCTAAGTATGCTGATATTCATGATGAGACAAAATTAAAGAGTGGTGCCACTAATAAGAGAAAATTTGCTGGAGCTGAGCTTTAAATCAGCTTTTAAAGGAAAGAAGAAATCTGGACCTCCCTGGTGGCACAAGGGGTTAAGTGTCAGCACTATGAAGCTATCTGCAGCCACTGCAGCATGAATTCGGTCCCAGGACAGGGAGCTACCACATGGTGCAGCAGACCTCTCCTGACTCGCCCCCTGCTCCCCTCAGCAGTGTGTTTCAGTCAGTCTGCCTGTTCTGCTCCCCACTCTGTCTCTGGTGAATCCTCTCACCCCTCACACCTCTGGCCTGTACCCCAGTTCTTATATGCATAAATAAATAAATCTTTAAAAAAATAAAGGAAAGAGAAATCTGACTGGAATAATAACATACCATTTTTCTAGTTTGAATGGACAACCCTGTTTTAGCTACATTAAGAAACCATGTAGGCAAGGTTGCCAGCTTGATACAGATAAGGCATGACAATGAGATCTACAGTGAAAAGAGAATGTAATGAATGGGAACAGTTGGCCTCAGTCCTGGTAACATGATTTTGCTGTTGGCACACATGTGATTTGTGTTGTAACTGTACAACACAACTTGCCAAGAAAAAATGACAAAGTCCTCTTTCAAGCTGAAGTTTTGTTAGAATGTTTTAGCTGTAAAGCATTAACTGCATCGCAGTGATCTTTTTGGCATAAACTTTTACTTGGCTTTTAAGTGAAAAAGTACAAGTTAGGTAGGAACATTAATGTGGCATATTAAAGTAGAAGAAAAGCAGACACAAGAGAGCACAGAGAGTCAGAGGAATGACAAGGACTGCCGTAGTAGTCAGTAATGCCACTGGTGAGTTTATTTTATTTCCAAGCAAAGAAACACAGACCAATTAAGCATTTTACTGAAATATTATCTTAGTGGAAAAAATCAAGTGGCCTTTAATAAGTTAAAAATTTGGGGTTCATTTAAATTATGCTAATTAAGAATTGAAAACTCCATTCTGGGTTGGACAGAATGGTTCATTAAGTCTGTGCTTAATTGCTCAAAACAAATCTATTGTTCCTTGTTGGAAAGAATCTTCATTAAGATTCTTGATAAGGGTGAAGGGTACAGGTAGTTCTCAAAATTCTTTGTCATTTATCACCTGCAGCTCATCCCAAATTTCATGGACATTAGTTTCAACAGGCTGTGACACAAAACAGCATTTAATTTTGATATATTTCAGGTGAGTACAAGTTTTTGTGTCCCACCTCACAAAAGTGTTAAAATCAATAGAACAAAGAATGTTTCAACAGCTGTAGAGGTACGGTTATTTAAAGCTCTCATTTGAAGTTTTCAATGTTTCTGAATTTTTTGGTCGTGTAATTAATTCTGTCGGTAATACAATATAATCTATACATTTTATATCTCTTCTGTTTAAAATGCATATGTACAAGTACTAGCATAGTATGAAACTGCATGCATACAAGAATTGGGGTACAGGCCAGAAGTGTGGGGGGTAGAGGATTCACCAGACACAGAGTGGGGAGCAAAACAGGCAGATTGACTGAAGTACACTGCTGAGGGGAGCAGCTGGCAAGACAGGAGAGGTCTGCTGCGCCATGTGGGTTGCTCCCTGGATACGGATCAAACTGATGCTGCAGTGGTGTAGACAGTTTCATAGGTTGTGTGTTAACCCCCTGCACCACCAGGGAAGCCCAGTTGGAACTGTTTTTAAAAAGAACATTTGGGGAAAATTTCACCCTTTATGTAATTATGAAAGCTTGTAGTTGAGTTTTTTTATTTTTTGGAAGTAGAAGAAATGAATAATAAAAACACAGTAACTTATTTGTATCTTTAAAGTACACATTTTTACTCTTTGAACAGCAGCTAAATAACTTTTCTAGATCTTGAGATAATGAAATGTAAAGAGAATCAACACCCTTTGCCTCAGATTATTTTCTGCTATTTGCTATTGTGATACTAACAGTCCAGTTTTTTCCATTCTTGAATATTATCCTGAAATTATCAGATGAGATCAAATTCAGTTCATTCTTAACAAGACCTAAAGTTGTATATGTTAAAGTGGGGAAAAAAACTCATTTCACATAAATTAAAAACTTACTTCTATTCTGTATAAGATATAGTCAAACAGTAGAGTTTACTTTCTTAGACAAACCCGTGATTAATGTGGAAAACGAGAAACTTTACCCAGTGTTCAAGTACAGGTTTATAAACCTGCTGTCTGGAAAGTAGTTTCACATTTATAATATTAATCGCTGCAATTCATTCTCTCTCTCGCTCACTCCTGTTGATAAATTTTCTGATGAAAAAGTATTTGACATGAAGGTCAAGTTGTAAAAATATCCCATTTATGTTGTGAACAGTAAGTTACAATTCCTTACTTTGTTTTTAGATAGTAATGGGATTTCATGGATATCTTTGAAAATTAGAACCAATGAATTAAGTGGTGTAGCCTCTTAAGATTAATTATAATGGTCTGTTTCTCTTTAACCTATTCCTTAATCTTACCTATGGGTCCTCTTTAGAAAAAATGACTCCCCAAGAAAAGAAAAGCCTCAATATTTCCATCCCCAACCGCAACTCACACTCAGGTACTCTGCAGAAAGGAGTTAGTGGTAGGCAGACAATCTTGAAGTGTGAAGGTCTGCAGTAATGCTTGTAGCTACTGCTGATAGTCAGATATGAAAGAGGGAAAGCAAGATTTATTGTCATATTTTTTCTTCTTTACAAATTTCCTAGGTTTCTCTGTTCTATAGTATATTTGGGGAATAAATGGAATGGGGACATTTCTCTAGTTAGCCCTAAGTCTGAAGAGGGATTGACATTAGGCTGCCTAGAAATGAAGTCCCACTGCACAGGTATGGGGTCTCAGTCCTGGGTGGGATGAGGAGCAAGGCTCCTGGCTTTCCGGGCCTAGAACTTCTGTGTAAGTCCAGTTGTTTTACCCTTATAGTAAAGGAAACATTCATCATGGGCCTTAGAAAGAAATGAACAGCTGAAGATTTTTCTTAAGCAAGGCAAATATCTAGTGGAGGAGTTGTCAGTCTGGTAGATTTTGCAATTTATTTTTCCTCTTTAATCAAATGATACTCAGCATTCTCTATCTGTTTATTCTGTCAGCAGGGAAGGATGAATGGAAGGAAAGATAAGATTTTTGGTAAATCCTATTCCAAAGATTCAAAAACTAAAAGTAGAAGTCCATGGTAGTTTCTGTTTCTAATGTAGATGCAGATTAGGAGCTACTACTCCAAGAAGTTTTAAAGGTTTTTTTTTTTAAGGTTTTTTAATACCATGTTTGCAATTTTATAATTGTTATGATGATGATTGGTTATTATTAGCAAAAATAATAACCAAATAAAACCTGATTATCCTTGAGAACAACAAATTGAGGGAAATAAGGAAACTACATCTTACTTATGAGTTCAATTTGGGGGGATAGCAAGGAACTCCAAGGGTGTAGAAGGGAACGTAGCACTTACAAAAGAAGAAAGCCATTGTGTCCTTGGGATTTGTTGAAAAGAAGACTAAAGAACATGGACAGCTAACCTGGTTTTGCAGGATATGGTGGAAAAACTTATCAATAAAAAGCTTTATCTGAAATTTCTAAAGAATTTTAATTTATTCATCAATTTTATGGAATTTTTTATTTCTATACATTAGGTAATAAGTAAAGTAGGAAGTGGCATGTTGTGCAGTAAAATCTGTCTGATTTGGTTTCCTTGGAGTGAAAACAAAGTCAAAGATGATTATAACTAACCTTCCCTTTCTGAACTATCTCATCCTCATCCTAGCAGGGACATAGCTGTACTAATGGTTACATTCATTGCCCTAGTAAAGGACCATTTGCTCCATTCCTTTGGTGTAATTCTAGGAACAGAAGAACATTTTAGCAGTAAATTGCAAACTTCCTATCAAATGTACCTCCATATATCGCCACACCAAGTGTTAGCAGCCTCCAGGAAAAGTCGTAAGACAATCCTCTGAGAACTATCTCATTAAATCATGTCCCTTCTTGTGATTCCTATACCAGGATCTAAAAAGAGCTCTAGAATATGATGTAACATTATGCAATATAAAAATTATAAGAAAAAATGTACATGAATTATAATGCTGATCACCACTCCCCTCTGGCCTGGAATAATTTAAGAGTTAGTGATGGCAGTCGTTTTCTTTTTGCCTATATATCCTCTAAAGGATTCTGCCATCCACAACCCCTGCTGTCTAAGCAGCCATGTGATCACACCCCTGCTATTCCCCATCTTGGCTCATTGATGAAGGACCCTGATTAGAGATAGTTAATACCTGTGATACTTAATCATTTGGTCTGACGTAAGTGTAATCTTATTCTCTCTGTTGGCAACTACAATGGCAAGTGAGGATTTCACAATTGGAAAGCTAGAGCAACATCAGGACCAAAAATTTCTAGCATATGGCCAAGTCATAATAGCAAAGGCTTGGAAGACAAAATATATTAACTACAAATTTTAAGCTTTTAAGAGATGCTGAGAACCCATCTTCTACCCCTTTAAACTCTGGGTCAGTTTCAGTGTTATTTCTTTGCCCAAATTTCCATGAGAATCTATCCACTTTCCCAAGGGCAGTCTCTTAAGAAATTACATTAACTTGACTTTATTCATTGCAACAAGATCAAAATACCCTGTACTCTATTTTTCTTTCCAAGTAGAGATTCAGACAATATTCAAAAATTGCATTCTCTAAGCTTCATTTTTAGGAAGCCCTAACTTGTGCATTCATCCTAATATAAATGTACATTTTGTATCACATAAAACAATCATTTTCTCTAGCTTCCCCCCTCCATTTTCTGTGAGTTTCAGAAGAAGTGGGAGAAAGTTTTGATCTTCTATATCCGTACAGCCATAATATATTGACCTATCAAAAGGAACTTAAGAATATATTTTATGGTTTTTTCTTCCTTTTTACCCCAATCGCCCTCCCAAATTTCCATTTCAGTCTCTCCAATCTCCTGTGGCTACTTACGCTTCTCTAACCTAAAGCTAGTTTCAATTTATTGACTGCCGCTTTTTATCTCATTATCCACAGCCCCTCCAAATCTCTACTTTCTTCCTTAAAAAGCACAGATTACATGGTCCCAAATTATAACCACTCCCTTTTAAAGATTTTTCTTTCCTTCCTCACACTGGACTGGAAAAAACCCTCACCCAAGTTAAACTCAATTATCTGCTTAATTGACACAGCTTCCCCCAAGCAACTAAAAACATTGGACAAATTCCACATACTTGCTGACTGGACTCACTCAAAATTTATGTTTGTACTAATGGATATTCAAACTGCTCTAGTAAATCCACTTTCCACTTCCAAGACAACTAGCTAACACCTTGCTCTTCTTAAATCACTAAAGCTTAATTGACTTCCATATTCAGTTGTCAACTACCAACTCATATTTTATTGAAAAAACTAAAAATGATAAAATCTCAAAAACAAAAAATCCAACATCATCTTTCTACTAGCAATTTCCTCAAATTACCACTATCTCAACACTCAAGTCTTCTTTTCATCCATTTCTAGTGGAATTAGAGTCCCTTTATCTGGCTAAGTTCATTCCCTCCCATTGTGCCTTAGATCCTATCTTTTCTTGACTTTATAAGGATATTATTTCTGAAATATCCCCTTTCTCTCTTATATATTCAATTTTTCTCTATGTACTTGATAATTTTTTAGGTTACAAATATGTCTTAGTGATTCCATCATGAAAACAAAAAATCTCCCACAAAAATCTTCTAGCTGAAACTGTGTCTTGGATTTCCTTCACAATAAACTCCTTCTAAGAATTGCCTAGACCTTTTGTCTCCTTTGCAGCACATTTCCTTCTCATTCTACAGCAGATGACTTTTAGTCCCCACCATTTCATTGAGTTGGTTTGTTTAGTTAGAAATAATCTGAGTCTCATCAAATCAATGGTCACTTCTAAGTCCTGTTCTAGCTGTAATTCTTCTCTCACAATTGACAGAGCTGACCTAACCCTCCTTTTTTTAAAAAAGATTTATTTATTTATGCATACAAGAGCTCATGTACAGGCCAGAGATGCGGGGGGGTGGGGAGAGGGGCGGTGAGAGGATTCACCAGAGACAGAGTGGGAAACAGAAAAGGCAGACTGACTGAAATACACTGCTGAGGGTGTAGCAGGCAAGACAGGAAAGGTCTGCTGCACCATGTGGGTAGCTCCCTGGCCGGGGATCGAACTCATGCTGCAGAAGCTGCAAATTGCTTCATAGTGCCATACTTAACCCCTTGCGCCACCAGAGAGGCCCTAACCCTCCTTTTTTTCCAGAACATGTATTCTCTTATCCTCTGATCATAGTCTTAGGTCTTTGTTTGCTTATACTTTCACTGAAAACTCTATCCTCCATCTCCTCCACATTCTTCCTTTATTTTTTCCCTTTGTTCCTCTCCTTTTCTCCTTCTCCTTTTTTCCCTCTCTCACTTCCCTTTTATCTATCTATCTATCTATCTATCTATCTATCTATCTATCTATCCCTCCCAAACGATTCGTATGCTAATATAACAAAATTAGGTCTCTGTGGGGCCTCCCTGGTGGCACAAGTGGTTAAGTCTCAGTACTATGAAGCTATCTGCAGCCAGTATAGCATAAGTTCCATCCCTGGCCAGGGACACCTCCATGGCACAGCAGACCTCTCCTGTCTTGCCTGCTGCTCCCCTCAGTAGTGTATTTCAGTAGATCTGCCCATTGTGTTCACCACTCTGTCTCTGGTGAATCCTCTCACCCACTTCCACCTCAGACCAGCACCCCAGTTCTTGTATGCATAAATAAATAAATCTTTATATATATATATATATTTTATATATATATATATATATATATATATATATATATATATAAAGACTAACGTCTCTGTTTGAGTAATTAGCTTTTCCCTGCCTAAAATTACTAGCATATAATTCTGGGTTTTCCATATATATATATATATATATATATATATATATATATATACATACATATATATATATATATAGTACCTGAAAATTTTTTTTTGTCTATTTGTTTGCTTTCGGTTAATCAAGTTTTATCTACTCCACCCAAAGAAAGTAAACTCATATTTGCAAGTCTAGGTCAAATATGTAGAACAATGTCTGGTACACACTAAATGTTTGTTTTCTGATAGCCTATTTTGGAGTTGGAAAACATGGTTAAATCTCAAACTACACCATTAACTCATAATGTGTTTTAATAGATCACTAAACACTAGTACTCATAATATAACAATAATAGGCCTAGAAGTGATACATTTTCTTGCTCTGTAAGGATTTTTTTCATTTTAAATTGTCCTCTTTGCCCCAATTATAATATATAATGAAACTTAAATGAGATCATGTAGTTCAAAGCTCTAGGTGAATCATAAAGTCCTATAATTATACTCTAATCACCATCTCTAATGATTGACTGTATTACTTAAATCTTATAAATACTAATTGGGGTTTATACAAAATATAGATTTGTTTATACAGAAATAATTACAATGACAGTTTCTACTATAAAGCATTCTTTTTGTAATAAATTTTTAATTTTTTAAATATTATATGGAACATGCTAAATCTAAATAAAGATTGGGATCTTTATTTCAAAGATCCAAAAATAATATCCAAAATCAGTTGTCATGCGGTTTATTAAAATTTTCTTTAAAATGGAAATGTCCATAGAAAATGTTGCTCAACATTCTAAATTAAATTTAAAATCTTAGACATATTACTTAGGGTAAGTTCACCAGTACCATGGCCCTTTCTGACTAAACCGTTTGATTAGCTACTTGCACAAATACTAAGAGTTCAGCCATGGAGAAACTTTTGAATAAAAAAGGGAAATAAAGGCTCACTTCAGTGGAATTACAATTTAAATACAATTGCAACTTTATCACTTACCTAACTGAAAATACATTGATGAGTCCTTAACCAATTAAAATGACAAATTGACAAATATGTAAATCTGAAAATATATAAATTAGCTTTGATTGAAGTATTAGAAAAATCTACTGGACCTCAAGAGACCAAAACTGGTCTATTGAATTGAAAAAAAAAAAAAAAAAAGGTATATAGTGATCTGGAGCAAGAAATGCAAATTCTATTCCTGCATTTAGAATTTATCATCTCTGATGAAATCTTCCACCTCTCTGGGGATCAATTTCTTTTTCCACAAAAAGTAAAAGATATAGGAGATGACTTACATGACCCTCAAGGTCTTTCTACTTCTGGAATTAGAACTCCGTGAGTATCTTCAGGGAGATCTTCTCCAAGATGGGAGACAGAGCACAGGGACAGTGTTATAAAGCTGCAGGGTGCTGTCAGCATCAGCACAGACTCTCCACTTATGCTAGAAAGTTCCTAGTCTCACTGTAAATCCACTCTTTGGCCTCTGGGAGTTTTTGCTTATATCGGTCTCTCATCTCCAGAGAATTTTGGAAATTACATGGGAAAGCACCTTTCTCCTTTGGAAAATTCTGAAGGATGGTTATCAATAGTTTCTATGGTCCATAATCTCAGTGTTGCTCATGAGTATTTTTTTAAATATTTGTCCAGCCTTTTGCTATCATAGATGATAACAGATATGACAGATTGCTTTTCTATTTATCGGGCTCTAAAACGTGTGTACACAGGGCCTCCCAGTGGCACAACGGGTTGAGCGCAGCACTGTGAAGCTCTCCGCAGCCTCTGCAGCATGGGTTCGATACCGGCAGGCCAGTGAGATACCCACATGGCATGGTAGACCTCTCCTATCTCGCCTGCTGCTCCTCTCAGCAGTGTTTTCAGTCTGTCTGCCTGTTCTCTTTCTCGCTCTATCTCTGGTCGATCCTCTCACCCTCCTTCACATCTGGCCTGTACCCTGGTTCTTGTATAAATAAATAAATCTTAAAAAAAAAAAAAAGTTACGTACACACTTTGACACAGCATACTGGGAAAACAAAACTCCTTAACTAAAAACAAAATTACCTTGATTTTTAAGATACCAAAGAAATGGAGCACCAGTAAGTCAAGAATTCAAACTGTTTGTCTTCAGTAGCTATAAATTTTGCCATGTTAGGTAAATTAAAATTGCACTGGAAAATTTCTTTGGAAACTATAATTTTTCATTTCTCCACAAATCCACTTGAGTAACTTTGAGTAATATGGCTTTTTTACACACACCACCATCCCCACCCCCCAAATTCTTCTCTCTCAAACTAACTAATTACATTTTCAGGTTCAATTGTAAACACATCCAATCCAAAGTAAGTGTGACTATCAGTAGAAAAATGTTTGGATTCCAGGTTTAGTCTGGCTTTGCCACCTGGTATTTGCTAAAAAGCCTGTCTTTTAATTAATCAGAGGGTTATGCTCAGAACCTGAAAGTTCAATGGTCAAAATGTTCTAACAGAAAGGAAGGTTGTATTCTTAGAAATTAAATCAAGGCTTAATTTAATTATCCATTTTCTCTTTCTATATATACATATGTGTACAAAATGCTTTATTTTAATATGAACATATGATATTGAACTATCATTTCTCTGCTAATGTAGATGCATTTTTTTTTACAAAATTTGGATAATAATCAAGTCTGTAATTCCTCTCATATTTTAGTCAAACTCAAATAACTGTGATAAAAACTACATCTAAATATGAGATATCACCTGCAAAAATAAGTATATAGTGCAGCTTGCAGCTGCAGTGAGGTAGGTATTCTTCACATTGAGGAGGCAAAAGAGTTTAAAACAACCTGTTTACAGTAACAATCATGTGTTGCTATGAGATGTGCCACCATAGGACTGAAAATCATTATCTTTGTCATACAACAGGATGGTATAAATATGGTGACCAGAGAGGTTTTATTTGTGTTAGCAACAGATGCAGAGAGCAAAACAGCTATTCCAATAATATTGCCCATATGCTGGTACAAACAAAAGAAACCTCTAGCAGTCCTGGGTTAAGTGAATTAGTGCTCCTTGGTGATGCCATTGCCCAGGGCAGGGTTTTGTTCTTCCTCATGATGTGTGGTCAGTGCCAAATAGCTTGTCAGTTCCCACTAACAAAGAGCCAGACTGCCTAGACTCAGAGCTGGATTTATTCCAAGGATGGTGATTGCCTTATTCACAGCTCATTAATGTGACAGCTCCTTCAGCCTTGGATGCTGTTTTGGGGCCCTCATAATGCAAACAGGTAGATTTGTTTTGCATTCCACTTTAGTTTTCAAATTTGCCATTCTTACACCTGCCAGTTCTAGTCAGAATCTTTTTATCTTCCTACATCAGTTATTTACCTTACCCCAAACTATGAGATGTAAAAAAAACTGTTTCTGAGCATATTAATTATTTCTAGTTAGCTAAAGTCAGAAGACCTTGAAATTTCTCTCAAGCTTACAATATCATGAGATTTGTACTTTTTTTTTTTTTAGCACAATTGATGTGTTGGTGAACAAGTCTCCTTCTTTTGTATAGAACCTCACCCCCAGGTTCCCTGTTTATTTGTATAAACATCAAGAACAAAGAGCACAAGGGACTATGGTGATGGGACACGGGTGACTTGGTGGTGGGAATTTCATGGGGATTACACTGAGAGGAAAAAATATACGTGAAATGCTGGGTCCTGATCACTTTTGATTACTATTCTTAAAGTTCCATTTTCTGAGGGAGCCAGAAATGGGTAACGATTTGGCATATTAAAAGGTTACACAATCTTGCTGCTTTATTTTTAAGTGGAAAATAATTCCCTCTAGCATCAAGATAAACTGTGAAATTTTTTAAACAACTAAGTAAAAGTTGAAATTAAGGAGTGCAAATTATTAACTAACATGACCTTTGTGTTTAAACAAGGTTTTCATTTTCTTAATTCCCGTGCTGGATTATACTGAACCAACCTGATTAAACTGGGATTTATATTTCCTTGACTTTCATTCTCTGCAAGGTTCTAGACGTGACTGATGGGAGTTAAATAGCAGCCATGATTCTTTGGAGGTCCTTGGGATCAGTTACAGTGATGATCTTTTGCAGAGATACCCAGGGAATCCCAGCTTATCTCCCTTCCTCCCTACTGTCCAATTATTTGACTCTCCTAACTGAACACAGTGTTCTAGGTCCATAAACAGATGTTTGGCAGCACCTATACAGAGGTACCAGCCTCTTGTAGATATCTCCATGGCATCTCCCTCTACATCTATCTCCCTTGTCTGGGAGTGCTTGGCTTTTGCATTTACCTTCAAGTTCTGACTTGTTCATTCTTGCCAGGGTTTTTGGCAAAAGACCTGTATAGTGACCCTGGTCTGATCCCCACTCCCTGTTCCAGACCTTCACTTTGCCGGTTCCTCCCCCATTTCTGCAAAGATGTCTATAATAAATCTCTCATTCCCCAAATTCTTAGAGTGACTCTGCTTCCCTGACTGTTGCATTCTTATTATTTTAGAGTGATGATCTCTAATTTTAACCCTCTCAGATGAGAAATTTCCAAACTTATTTTTAGAGTCCATCCTTAAAATTATGATCCATAAAATAATTATAATAACAATAAAGATGATGATGATAATGCATTAGTTAACATTTAACTAATACAAGAGACTGAGCATTATCATAAATTGTTTCCTACTAACCACTTAGATGTTTTTCACTGTTTTGGAATGGCTTCCTTTGTCTTGCAAAAGAATATCATGTTTATAACGTTCAATGTATTCTTAGTGCTGAAGGCATATGTTATGAAAGGATTACAGAGAAATCTAGATGTGGAGTTAATATGTGGAATGGGTAGCCAGGCTAGTCGCAGAATACTCTATTTATAGGTAGGGCAGTCTCCAATAACTATCGTTATTGGTTCTCTCTGATGTTAAGACGCATTGCTGAAAAAGATCATGCACACATTTGTCTGGATCTCAAAATGTTATATAACTTCAAGAATAGGATTTGAAATTTACCATGTCAGATAACTTTCAAAGCTGTTTACATATATTATCTCATACAAGTCTGCCAATTACTCCAAAAGGGAAAATATCATCCTCTTTATCTAGGTGAGAGAAAGGTTGAAGAAACTAACTTGCCCAAAGCCACACATTAGATTTATAATGGTAATTGAGACTGCTAATTGTCTTCCCCTAGCCTTTCTGCTACTAGACCCAAATCTTCCTTGAACAGATATTCACAATAATAATGAATACATTCCTATTCTCGGCAGTAAGTAGGTACTGCCTTTTGGCTATGTTCGAAGCAATGAGGTAAAAGTAGAAGTGGTAGAAAGTGGACCCATAGGGACAGAGTACATTCTCTTTCTTTCCTGGTTTTTGTAATCAGATATAATACCTAGATCTTCAGCAGTGATGTATTTCCATCTATCTATCTATCTATCTATCTATCTATCTATCTATCTATCTATCTATCTATCTATCTAGATCTGAAGTCCTGTCATTTGCAACAACATGGATGGCTGTAAAGGGAATTATGCTTAGTGAATAAGTCAAATGAGGGAAGACAAATATCACAGGATGTCACTCATATGTGGTACATAAAGACCTAAAACAAACAAATAAATGAAAGAAAACAAACAAAAAATACCTTTTAGAGTTTATTTTTTTTAAGATTTATTTATTCATACAAGAACTAGGATACAGGGCAGAGGTGTAGGGGTTAGAGGATCCAGAGACAGAGTGGGCAACAGAACAGGTGGATTGACTGAAATATACTGCTGCGAGGAGCAGTGGGCGAGTTAGGAGAGGTCTGCTGTGCCATGTGTGTTGCTCGCTGGCCAGCCGAGGATTGAACTCATTCTGCAGTGGCTGCGGACAGCTTCATAGGTTGCATCTTAACCCCTGGCGCCACCAGAGAGGCCCCCCCCATTTTATACTTTAAGACCAAATTCGTGGTTACCAGGGTAGGGTAAGGGAGGAAGGGTAAACCAAGTAAAAGAGGTCATTTCTATGGTGGAGGATAAAATTAGACTTTTGATAGTGAACTTAATAATAGTGTATGCAGATGTTGATTTAGTGATATATGCTTGAATTTATCTCTTTATCTAGTGTTATAATACAATATTAGTTTAAAAAATAATTAAAAAAAACTAGAATCTACCTAGAATCTATTTGGAATTGAAAAACAGTAAAACATACACCTAATACCCTTGTTAAAACTTGGTCAAATACTGTCCAGACTGGGAGTTCTCTATCCTAATTCTGAATCCCTTCCTGTGAGCAGGTCCTAATTTGTCCAGGAGAGCACAAATTAATTCAGAATTAATTCAACTTATGACATATGGTAAATCTAGGTTGTTCAAGTTGGCAGCAGGTTTAGTCTTCTCAGGTGAAATAAAGACCTAATTGTTTGGTTTTTGGAGACACAAGCCTTTTCCCTATAGTCCCCTCTCTGTGAAGGCAGATAATTCTGTTATTGCACATTTGCTTTAATAGAGATGCTGCTTTTAATGTAGTAATCCTTGCAAATGAAAATTGAATTAAGGTAGCCTGTCTGAAATGGAGACTCCAAAATAATGAATAACAAATGCACAATAGCTGGTAGGACTGACAGTCCAGGGCTGTGTGCTTGTCTTCATTTGGAAAATTCTGTTCATGTTTTTATGTAACTGGGACCCCAACCAGGGATCCAACTAGAAACTAAGTTGCCGGGAATTGTCTTCATATTTGTGACCTTGAGATCACAGCCCAGTTTCTAGTATCCTCGTTACCAGAGTACCAGATGGCCTATTTCCACAGTAAATATATCTTTAAGATCATTAGAAAAATTGCCTAAAATAGTAAGGATTTAATCCAGATTATGAGAAGCACAATATGGGAATTTCTGAGAGAATGTTTTATTTTATCTTTATATACAAATAATTATATTAAAATATGATTATTGTAGTAGAGGACAGTGTGCTCAATTCATTTCTGATTTTTAAGAAAGAAAACTATTTCAAACATAACTGAAAAGGCATTTGTGAAGTCATTTTTGTGAATAAATTCATGTTCTAGCAGTTATTCATGATGCACCTATGACATCCATTTTAAAAAGCATATATTCCTGGTCCAATAGGAAAAGAAAAATGTGTCTTTTATATGTATACATGCACGTATGTGTGTGTGTGCATGTGTGTGTGCATGTGTTTGTGTGTGTGTGTGTGTGTGTGTATATATAATATACCTTCTCAGCTTAAATTTGTGGAAAGCTTTTGTGTTCTCTACTATTTGGGGATGAAGCTTTGAGAAAAGAAGAATGTTTTTTATGACAGATTACAAGTCTTTGAAGACAAATTGTTAAAATCAAGTACTTCCTGATACAACATTAAAAGATTAACCATATTACTGAGTTTAGACCTCATTCTATTCATTTTTATCATACCCACATCTGTTTTCATATAAACTATCTGCATTGTAAAATTCAGCTATAACAGGTTCATCATCTTAGGGAGTCAAAAACTTGAAGGAAGGGGCCTCCCCGGTGGCGCAGCGGTTGAGCGCTGGGTTGCGAAGCTGCGCGCGGCCTCTGCGGCGCCGGTTCGATCCCCGGCTGCTCCCCGGCCACCAGAGGAGGGTCCCACATGGCGCGCAGACCTCTCCTGCCGCCCGCTGCTCCCCTCAGCAGTGTACTTCGGTCCTTCTGCCTGCTCTGCTCCCCGCTCTGGCTCTGGTGAATTCTCTCGCCCTCCCGCGCTTCTGACTGTACCCAGTGCATGTATAAACAAAACAAACAAAGAAACCAGCAAACAAATAAATAAAGCACGCCTCTATAAAAAAAAAAAAAAAAAAAAAAAAACTTGAAGGAAGTGCTAGCAGTTTCATTTCTTTGGAAGACTAGGATTTGATCAGAAATCTGCTTTGTTTTGCTGCTGATGCTGTTTATTTTGCTCTGTTGTTTGGGTTTATCTAAGAATGCAAAGCAATTGTGCTCCCTGTTTATCTGAGGTCAAATCCCATTTATCCATAATGGCAGCAAGACAAGGTACTATTGTTCTCACAAATTGATACAGTCAAAATATTTGCATTATTATTTGGAGTAACTAAGGGAGGTAAAAGAAGGAGGGGCCAGTGGTATGAGGAAAGGAAGACCATCAAGAAATAAGGCAGCAATTGGTATAAGTAATTATTCAGTATTATAGGAAATATGGAATAAAAACAACATATAAACACAATAATATAATCCCCTATAAAATTCTAGAAATTTGAGAAAGAGTGAGAGATTTTTCACAAATGTACACTTGTACACAAAATGTACATGCTTTTTATTTGGAAATTAATGAAGAGACATCCCTCTACCAGACTTAGATATATTTAGATAGTCTACTCTCTGCTTTCCAAAGTGACAAGTTAAAAGGATAAATTAATACATGTATGGTATTTGAGAAAAAAGTGTAGTTCACATATATGTGCTTCCTTTTAGTGCAAATATGTGTTTTGTACCAGTTTTGAAAATAATCTCGTAAACCAAAGGGGCCTTTGTACATCAGAGCATAACCAAAAGAGGAGATGGTTTTTTGTGTTTTTTTTTTTAAGATTTATTTATTTATGCATACAATAACTGGGTTGTAAGCCAGAGAAGTGCAGGGGTGTGAGAGCATCCACAGGAGAGAGTGGGAAGCAGAACAGGCAGATCTACTGAAATACTCTGCTGAGGGGAGAAGCGGGCAAGGCAGGAGAGGTCTGCTGTGCCACAGGGGTTGCTCCCTGGCCAACCAGGGATTGAACTCGTGCTGCAGTGACTGGCAATATCTTGATAGCACTGTCTTTAACCCCTGCACCACCGGTTTTTAATGTCATTTTTGGAGTTGTTGGGTTCAGAGAATGGGGTCCTTGGGTTCGATCCCAGAAAGGTTTCACCAGAGCTCCCGTATTACCAGCACCAGTGAATTCCCAGGCAAGTTTTTCCATGACATAGAGACATTAGTTATATCCAAAAGGGCAGGTTTATTATAAAAGGGAGAGAAGAGTAAAGGACAACTTGCATAGACACAAACGGCCAGAAAGGGCTGCCCCGAAAGGGACAGTTTTGCTAAGAGAGAGGCTTGCAAGTTCTCAGGCAAGCAGCCTTGAAGAGAGCTGCCTCTGTGAGTAAAGAGAAGCCCCCCTCCAACTGAGCCCCTACCTCCCACCCCCACCCCACTTCCCCGGCATGGTAAAGGTCACCGGCAGGTAGGAAAGCTGCTGCCCTGCAGAGGGACCGAGAATTGGCGAAAAGAGTAGCTGCGTAGGCACAGGTAGGCAGAAGGACCAATTGCCCCGTGCCAGTGCAGAGATTGCTCTGATGTAGACTTCTTTGGGAGGGGATCTTTCATGGAGTGGTTTATTTGTTGTTTACTTTGAATAAACTATGTAGAATTTGAAAGAGGCCAGATCTACAATGGCTCTCAATCTCCGTATCTTCATCTTCAAGTTGGAGCTCCAGACATTCCTCTGATACCTGCTTGGGCCTTGCGCTTGGCAATCTAGGCATTGGCACCTAAGGATCTTAGCTCCTATAGCTGGGTTAATGGCTGTTAATCCCTTCTACCACCACGTCCAGCTCTTGGCATTGTGTGAGCCAGGTTTCTCATCTTGTGGTGCCCCCTTTCCAGTTTTTTCATCCTTATCCTCCATCAGTTTTTTGGGAAAGGACTTTCATTTTCCTTATAATTCTACTTAAAAAAATCAATTATATAGTTCAAAGTTGTCTTTATAATCAAAAGGCTTTCTCTTGAGAAGAATTGTCCAAAAGTATTTGAGGCTGCTCTTCACTTTATAATGTATTAAATTACCATTGCAGACAGTAGCTTCCACCTCTTTTAAGTAGAACTGGCTGTTCTTCTGTATGATATACTGAGATATGTGTTCACAGAGGAAAATGGGAGTGAGACAAGGTATATTATCTGACATATTATCTTGCCACTTAAATAATGCTCAGTAGTTAATATATCCACTGGACACCTGTATGGGTTCTATCACTGCCCAATGGGGCATTTACTGGGGAACCTTTTACTCCATGACTTAGGGATCCAGGCTTTCTATAACTATGACACCCCCAAAGCTTTTGGAATTCTTTGCTAAATTCTAAGGAACTGGCCAGTAAATGAAGAAATTATCCTACAGAGAAAAACTTTTTTAGTCCAGGCATGAAGTCACATTCATCCTTTCATTGATATTCCATTGGCCATAGACCAGCACATGGCTAAATAAGACAGCATAGGATTTGTAGTCCAGCTGTTTATCCAGAAGAACAAAAAAAGGCTTTGGTAAACATCTGGTTAGTCTCTGCCAAAAATTGTATATCTTGCAACACAGCTTCCTTCTGAAACATATACACTTAATTACTCTTGATAAAATATTATAATTTCAAGTGCAAGAATCAAGGACAGGCTTGTAGTCAAATGCAAGAACTAAAAATGTTCCACCACCAATTACATTGCTGTGTTTAGAATGTTCCCTACCCCTGCTCACCTCCTTCAATAATGACCATACTCAGAATATGAAGTATCTATTTAATAAAAGGACATCTGGCTCTTCTTAATGTCTAAATTATTAAAATTTTATGTGTACATGTCAGCCCCTCTATGCTTACTTTGAAACAGGTTCAAGTAAAGTTCAACTGTGACAGAAAGCCATAATGCCTTCATGCATTAATTAGCCTAGTCTAATGGTAAGAGCATTAAATTAAGTCATCAATCCAACTTGTTATTGCCTTTGGACCAGCTTTGCCGCTATCTTGTAATTTTGAAAGTGCAGGGCTCATTTTCTTCAGCTGTTGCACAGGGATGATCTTAGTGTAAAACAGGTCATTAAAATCCTCTAGGCTCTGAGATCTGGCAAACTCCAAAGCTGCCAAAGCTCCTACAGTGGGGGCATTAAATGTTGTCCTGGGACCTGGAGTTTCACAAGCTCTAGAATCAGACTCTAATTGAAGTGGTGTTCAAACCCTTGAATAACCTAAGTGTCCAAATTCAGAAAGCTTGGCATCAGTTCTTAGCACCCCCATTTTAATATTCCATTGTCAATTGCAGTTATTCCACTACTAGAACCCTAAACCCATGTTTTTTATAAATGAAGTGTATGCATGCACCAATATATAAAACCAACCTGTAGACTAGACAAGAGAAGAGAATTTTGGAACTATGATGTATACTAAATTTTATGTAAAAAATAAGCACAAAACTAGGCTAAAGTAATATTAATATAAAGCATCATGCTGTCAGACTCTCTCAGACCTTTATACCATAAAGAAGAGAATTATTCTAAGGGAAAGGGGAGAGTTCACACCTTTAGGGGAGCCAGTTAAGTGGATTAGTTAATCATACTATGGGTTTTAATCAATTGAATCCTTATTTTAAAAATGGCGGAAAGTATTTAAAAGAGTCTTCCAATAAACTAGGTATTGAAAACAATGTTACCTGTATAAACAGAAGTCATCAACTAAAAAATATCAGAGCTGATTTCTTCTTCTGTCTTTGTTAGCCACAATGGAAGAGAGGGTAGAAGATTAATGATATCAAAAATTGATATTACCTAGCATGTATTTGAGGGAAAAATATTTTCTTCCATCTTTTTATTGTAAAGAAAACATTTTATTTTTTATTTTAGTGGAGTGACATTGGTGGATTGTCATATGACTAGCAATCCTGCTCCTCAGTATCTACCTGAAGAATGCAAAGCACTAAGAAGACAGGAAACATGCACTTTCATGATCATTGCAGCACTATTTACAACAGCCAAGAAACAAGCTAAGTATCCCAATCTATAGAAACAAGCTAAGTATCCCAATACAGATGAGTGGATCAGGAAGCTTGAATACTACTCAGCTATCAAAATGATGAATTCTTGCCATTTGTACAACATGAATGGCACTGAAAGGGATTATGCTAAATGAAATCTGTCAGAAAGAGTACATTCAACTACTGGATGGTGTCACTAATTTATGGGTTATTGAAATGCAAACTAAGAGTCAGCTAAAGCCAAAGTAACAACAAACCCTAGAAAGTTACAAGTAAGGCTACTAGAGGGTTGGGGGAAGGGAAAAGGTGGAAATCAAGTGAGTAGGGATCATGATGGACTGTATTTGTGGTTGTTTGGCTGTGGGTACAGTGTGGGAACTACAAGTGAACATTTTTTAAATGATTGAAGATGTAAGTGCTAAGAAGAAAAAGCAACACCAAAAGCTAGTAAACAGAAGAAAATAATAAAAACAAAACAGAAATGAATGAAATAGAGATCAAAAAGACAATCCAAACATCAATAAAACTAACAGTGGGTTCTTTGAAAAATTAATAAAATAAAAAAATCTTTTAGCCAGGCTCACAGAGATGAGAGGAAAAACACAAAAAGAATCAGAAACAACAGAGGAGAGTTCAACAGATATTACAGAAACAAAAAGAATAATAAAGTATTATGGACAATTACATAGGACAAATTGGACAACTTGAATAATGGACAAATTCTTAGAAACATACAATATTCCAAGTCTAATCATGAAGAAATAGAAAACCTGCACAGATCCTAAATAAGTAAGGAAATTAAAGCAGTTATCAAAAGCCTCCTCCAAAACAAAAGCCTAGAACCAGCTGATTTTGCTAGTGAATTCTAACAAACTTCCCATGTAGAAAAGACAGACAGCCATGCCCTACATTTAGTTGATCATAGTGTAACAGGGTGGTCCCCAGGAAAGGGGGAGGTTCCCTGCCCCACCCAAGGGAGGGTGGAGCTGAGCAGGAAGAGGAGAAGCAGAAGAGACTGAGGAAGGAAGCAGGATGGAGCCAGGAGACCTGGAGGAGGCGCATGGAGCCTAGAGACACGTAAAGAAACTGCGCTTGTCTTTTGGTCGTGGACTGGGTGACACAGATGTGGGTGAGACCCGTGGGGAGGTGACAATGGCAGCTCTTATCTTGATGTTGATTTTGCTCTTTTCCTTCCGGGCTTGTCCGGTTGTTTGTGACCCTTTGCTGTGGGTCCCCACTGGAAGATGCTTTAGACTTGTAGCAGGCTTTGGGGCCTTGTTCTGGGCCGATCCCATATGGATGGACTTTTACCCACGAGGGGATGGGTAACTTTGGGTGCTTCATTTAGAAACTAGACTCTTTGCCTTACCTGTATTGTTTCCTAGTTTAATTAAAGTTCCTTCCCATTAAAGTCTCCTATGTTTTGTGTTGATGCGGCGGATGGCAGAACCCATTTAGAATAGGCAGGTTTGCAGGGTTTTTGGGCTGCCCCTCTCCCTGTCCTATAACAATAGTAGGAACTTTTATCCAACTCTGTCTAAAATCGACCCAATGCCATACAGCCAGCAGGACAGTCTCCTTTTTACCTTGTTGCCTCCTGATATTTAAAATCTAATCTTTCAAAAGATCCCACATATTGAGCTTCCTAAATTCTCCTCAAGAATTTTTAATCATGTAATTGTCTTCAAGTTTTCTATTTAGTGAAAAAATTCTAACCTCTAACAGTCGGACTCTGGCCAAGGTGAGTCATCAGGTGAGATTGAGAAACCAGACAGGTACTTGTGTAGTTCTGAGGCAACTGTTTCCTGAGAAAGGGAGTGGATCTGATGGATTAGCTGAACGAAGAGTGCCACATACTGGGAAAATAGAGTATTGTCTCCTTGATACTTCTAAAATCGTATTTAAAAGAAAGTTCTCAGACTGAGGACTCTCCAATTTAATTCTCTCTTACTTTTATTTTCATTTATTTTCTGACATCAGATACAGAGAACTGGATCTTGGATTAGTCATAATTCTAGTTCATAACAGAGTCATCTCTTGCTTTTAAGGTGAGGTCTGCTCTTAGTGCTTGAATTAAAAATTTGGTAATGTC
Organism: Talpa occidentalis; assembly: GCF_014898055.3. Lineage (NCBI taxonomy): Eukaryota > Metazoa > Chordata > Mammalia > Eulipotyphla > Talpidae > Talpa > Talpa occidentalis. Next base: position 119,423,191 of record NW_023604972.1, read on the forward strand.
ATGAATCTAATGAACCCACTGCCCCAAATAAATATAAGGGCCTTGATAATAAGCTATACACAGCCTTCAACCCACCACATCCATCTCCTACTGCCCCCACCCATAACAACCAGACTCAGGCAGGTCTGGACCAAATTTGAGGTATTGTCATAGGAAATAACATTTCTGAATTTTTTGTTATATTGAACTAACAATTATTTTTTCCTAGTGTCACCACTAATTAATCCCATGATTTTCATGCAATCAGTTTAATCAAGTTTCAGACTTGAAATTAGAGAAGCAGTAAGGAAGTTTGATTTATGCTCCAATTCAGGAGTCAGACTGACTACGGTTTTGGATTTTATTTTATTTTATTTATTTATGCATATAAGAGCTGGGTATAAGCCAGAGATGTGAGGGAAAGGGGTGTGAGAGGATTCACCAGAGACAGAGTGGGGAACAGAACAGGCAGATCTACTGTAATACACTGCTGAGGAGAGCAGCAGGTGAGACAAGAGAGGTCTGCTGTGCTATGTGGGTTAGCTCCCTGGCTGGGGATCAAACTGGTGCTGCAGTGGCTGCTGATAGCTTTATACTGCTGAGACATAACCCTTTGAGCCACCAGGGAGGCCCTCTGACTGCTTAAATTCGAGAGTCACCACTTACTTTCACACTGGGAAAGTTGCATAACTTCCTAAGCTTCAGTTTCCTTATAATAAAGGACAAGAGCTAGTATTATGAGAATGTCACAATATTGTAATGAAAACTATAGCATAATGATTGGCTATGATATACTATTTTGGCAAGCTATTGTTTTTATTTACTGTCTCCTAGACATTATTTTAAACTTGTGTAGTTATAACATGTTATTAAACAAATTTCATGTCATTGAAGAGCTTATTTCCAAAGACATGATCAACCATATAACAGAAATATATATCCTTAGAACACCTTAACCTCATCTAACATGTAAAAAAGTTCTATGAGATATGAACAGGCAATATTATTTAAAATTTATGAAATTGATATTTAGTATGCTAAGGTGTAGGGAGAAATGTTCCATCCTGTCTGGAATTTTCAAAACCGGGATGAATGAACAGATATCCGACAGAATAGTAGGAGAAAAGACCTACAATATTTAATAACATGCATATGAAGAATTACATACATAATTCTAAAGAATTATGAAGCAGACCAGATACTTATTGTGTGTTTAAGAACCTGGGGCATCAAGGAGAAAGAGAGAGGAGATTTCACATGACAGACAAGAAAAGGAGGTGGGAACTCACCTCATTCTGAAAGATGAGATTCTCAGATAGAGAGGACTTGTTCACTGAAAAACCTATACCTGTATGATTCCTCTATAACCACTTTCTTCCAGGCCATAAAATGAGGAAAAGTGACTGCTTCTTAGATTAAGGAAAGATGATCTTAAGGCTTTCACTGATTTTAAAATACTCCACATTCTTTAAGTAATGGTATTCGACTTCTAAAGGCTCACATGATCTCAGTTGACCTTCAGTTCATATACAGATGGCATTTGTTGGAAGAGAGCTACTCTGGCCATCTTGAGAAAAGCCTACCTGATCCTCCTTGGGAGACTGATCCCACAAGTGCAATTACGTAAGGGGTAAAAATGCATGACAGATGCTGTTATCTAAAACAAACCTTTCACTATCCTGGACACTTCATAAAATTCCTGTCACATAATCCATGGTCTTTTGTGACTGACTTCTTTGGCTTAGCATATTGTTTTCAAGGTTCATCCGTATTGCAGCATGTTAGTGATTCAGTGCAATTTATTGCCAAATAACACTCAGTAATATTGATATACTATATCTTATTTATTCAATCATTATTTGTAGGTTTTGGGGTTGTTTCCACTTTGGATTTTGAACAAGGCTGTTGTAAATATTCATGCACAAGTTCTTGTGCAGACATATGTTTTCAATTCTCTTGGGTTTATCCCTAGGAGTGGAATCACTTAGTCATATGTCAATTCTATGTTTAACATTTTGAGAAACTACCAAAGTATTTTCTAAAGTGGCCGCACCATTTCACACTATTACCAGGCATGTATGAGGGCTTCAGGAAGAATCTTCTCCTGACAGCATATTGTAACCTTGTCAAATTGATTTTCTGGGTCCCTTACTTTTCTGCCTATCTTGAAATCAGTGATACTGACTGCCTTCCTCCGTCAGTATATAGAGAGATAGAGATGGAGATGAAGAAAGAGAGAGATAGAGGGATAAGGATAGATAGTGACATCACCTCTAGAGTCAGAGCAGGTGAGGCAGTTGGAACTCCAGTGCACCTGTAGCCCCAGAATGTAGGAATTGACCATCTGTCATATTAGGCAGTCCAGGACTTTTCCTTCCAGTGGTCTGATTGTGCCTCTCTGCTCTTCCAGAACCAGATCTTGCTGCAGGTGCCTGGCCCTCAGAAGCATAATATTCTCCCTTACAACCTCCTGTAAGTGCAGGAACACATGCATTAGCTGGTATAGATCCTCTGGTTTCTGAAGTCTTGGCCCTTCATCTGGCCAGAAGACATGGAAAGGGTGTCTGATTAGCGGTGACTCACAATCTGGGTATTTGTATTGGCCACAGCAGACTGGCTAGAGCTTTTATTTTTGTTTCCACTCATCTCATCTCTGGTCGAAAATACTTATGTTGAAATTGTCCTTGACCCTCAGGGCCCAGAAACCTTTCCACCAACCTCGCAGTAAGCTTGCTTCCCCAGGTTTTTATTACTAATGCCCTCTCAGTGAATGTAAAGTGGTATCTTATTGTGGTTCCTCTTGGCATTCCTTACACTGATGATGTTGAATATCTTTTCATGTGCTCATTCATCATTGGATGTTTTCTAAACTTAATGACATATTCAAATTATTTCTCTGCTTTTTAATTGGACTCTTTGTCCTAATATCATAGAGTGTTCAGAGTTCTTTGTATATTCTGGATATAAGTCTCTTATCAGACATATGATTTGCATAGATCTCTTCCATTCTGTTGGTTGCTTTTCTCTTTTTTTGGTAGTATCATATGCATCTCAGAACATTTTATTTATGAAGAAGCCCACTTATCTATTTTTTTCTTTATATCTCTTGTGCATTTAGTGTGATAGAAAAGAAACCATCAATAAATTCAAGGTCATGAAGGTTTACCCCTTCTTTCCTCTAACAATGTTCTAGATTTAGTGCCTACATTTAGGTTTATGATTCATTTTGAGTTCATTTTTGTGTATAGTGTGAAGTAGAGGTCCAATTTTACTCTTTGGCATGTGGATATTCTATTGTTACAGTACCACTTTTTAAAATTGAACATTCATTTTCCCCATTGAATTATCTCAGGACCTTTGCTAAAGATTAATTTGCCATTAATACAAAAGTTTATTTCTAGACTCCCAATTCTATTCATATGATCCATATGTCTACCCTCATAAGGATCACACTGTCCTGATTTCTGTAGCTCTGGAGTGTTTTAAAACCAGTAGGCATGGGTGTGTGTTTCCTCCAACTTTGTCCTTTTTCAAGATTGTTTTTGTCATTATTGGTTCATAGTCATTACTTTATAATGTTAAGAACATACCCTCCCAACTTGCAGGGTTTCAGTCTGAAATGTGTTCTTTAGTCTTTCCTCAAATGCCAGGCCATTCAGTTCCCTTTGTTTGGAAACATGTGGATGCCTCCAGAAATTATAGCTGAAAATAATCAACATTGAGAAAAAAAAAAGCAGCTAGAAATCAAGGACAGGATGAAAAACAGGGGCTGTTAAGAGAAAATAACATATTTAGGTCACCAGAAAGTTTTTGAATAGGATGTTGTGGGAACAAAATGACTGTCACAATGAAAAATTAGATCATAAATTTTAGAGTAAATGCCTAAAACAGTTGCTTTGTGTTTTTGTTTTCCTCATGTGGACTGAGTAGTTTCTGTTGAACAAGTTAGTTCATTTTTTCAGACTCCTCCAAAAAAAATGATTTTGTGCTGTTTTCCAATGCTCTTGCAGAGGCTATCTTTTGGCCATTTGTAGCTAGTGTTCCTGAGATTTTTCGTGTCAGAGACTAAGCACTTCATGCTTTCATTGTACTTAAAGAAAAACTTACTGATACATTTCAGTAAGTTATCAATTGGAGATTCATTACATTGAGAGATTTCCGACAAAGGCACCCACATAGGAGGTGGTTGACATCATAGTCCGTGTGTCAACTCTGTATATTCGCATGGAACCCTGTCAGGTGATCAGAGAATGATCTTCCTTTCATTTTACAGAAGCAGAAACTGTGATCCCCAGAATCAAATGCACTCACTTAAAAATCAAGCATGTTAGTGATGAAGTATCAAAGTGCAATTTGTCAGCTGTTCCAGCACTGCTATGATACACTGAAGTCCTCATCCCTGGCCCCTGTGAATGTGACCCTATTTAAAAACAGGGTCTCTGGAGATGCTGCCAGGTGAAGCTGAGGTCATTTAAGTGGGCTCTGACCAGATATCACTGGTGTCATGATGAGAGAAAAGTCGTGTGACAGTGGGTACAATGACCACAGTGTGACAGCAGTAAGCCAAAGAATGCCAAAGATTAATGGTAACTGCCTGAAGTTAGACAGAGGCAAGTAAATGTTCTCGCACAGGTTTCAGAGAAGACAAGGCCCTGTCAATCTTGACTTTGAACTACTTGCCTGAAGAACTGTGAGACAATACAGTCCTGTTGCTTGAGACTACCCTATTTGTGGCACTTCATTACAGCACACCTAGGAAATTTATATAGACACTATGCATTCCTTGACAAATTCTTTATCACAGGAAATAAGCCTTTTCAGTGCATTAAATGGTGCTTCATACTTCAAGAACCATTCTCTGCTGGTCACACTCAATTCCACTGCAATGGGACACATTCTTGGACAAAATGTTGAATAGTAGCCTTGGTGCAAAATATTCTTTCCCTTCAATTGTATGGTGGTGATTGGAAAATAGGCTTTTAGTGGTCATCATGTAGTAGATGCATATAGGAGTTTCTAATGGTATATGCCCAAATCTATGTAATGTTTTTAAAATAATGTCATTTCAATTAAAATAGGAGAGAGGGAGATGGTGTGTGTGTGTGTGTGTGTGTGTGTGTGTGTGTGTGTGTATGTGTGTGAGAGAGAGAGAGAGAGAGAAATTTATAGATGTTCTGGTTAATGAAAAAAAAAAAAAAAGAATCTTCCCCTGTTGAATGCTGTCAGTGAGGAAAAGCTTCTTATGTCATGATTCAGAGAATTCTCCCTTTGGCTATTAAAAGTTTCCTCTTCTTAAACTAATTTGCCTTCCTCTCACACCCATCTATTAATACTAGTTCTGTCTCCTGAGGTCACCGAGCACTAGACTAATTTCTCTTTAGGGTGACAGGCCTTTGAATGTTTAAAATGAGATAGAAGACCCCCCACATACTCTTTTCTTCAAACAAATTCCAACTGCTCCCCACAGCCAGTTCTCCAGCAGTGTTTGCATCCCTCCAGGACAGCCATCAGCAGGTCAGGTCCCCCTGAGTGAAGCATCCAGAACGGAATGGCCAATTCCCAACATCGACTCCTTAGGACAGAAGAGAGCAGAGCCAGATCTTCTGATGTCACAGACACCTCTTCTGAAACCAAAAAATATTATGATTATAGCCTAAACTAGCTTTCAACGATAGAAATATTGACAGATGGGAAAATTCTTTTATTCTGATTAGCTTTTGTTCTGATTAGGTGGGGGCAAATTTTGTTGTCTATCGATTTTTCCATGTGAAGATAGAGTTCTCAGAAAGTAGAAGGGCTTGGGAAGGTGATACATTTCAGTAGCATGTATTCTACAGAACAATAGCCCAAAGTGTTGCAGCAACTTAGAAAGATAGGCCCCAAAACAACATGGTGTTGCGTGTAGATAAATAAGAAATAATAGCACTTGAATTTTTTTTATTTAAATAATAAATTTTATTTTTATATTCCCCCATACAATTGCAAACCCCCCATTCTGACCCCAATCCCTCCCCTCCTGCCCCCCACCCCCCAAAAAGTGTCTCTGGTTCATAGTTTTTTGTTGATTTTGATTTTCACTTTCTTATATTCATTTTCCTGGTCCCTTATTTAAGTTTTCTAGATTCCTGCTATGAGTGAGACCATCCGGTATTTTTCTTTTTCTTTTTGACTAATTTTGCTGAGCATGATCCCTTCCAACGCCATCCATGTTGCTGCAAATTACATGTGTTTATCTTTTTTGAATGCTGAGTAATATTCCATGGTATATATGTACCACATCTTCTTGATCCAGTCATCTATTTTTGGGCATTTGGGCTGTTTCCAAAGCTTAGCTATTGTAAATAAGCACTTGAAATTTTAAAATGTGTACTTGCTAAGGACTGAATTGTGGGCATCCACCAAATTCATATGCTGAAACCCTACTCCCCACTATGATTGCATTTAAAAATAGGGCTTTTAGAAGTTAATTCAGATTAGATGAAGTACTAAGGATGGTATCCCACTAGGATAGGATTAATGACCTTATTAAAAGAGGAAAAAAGCCCTCTCTATCATTTTATTATGGCAAGCGATTGAAGACAATGTTCACACAGGATAGAATGTTAAGATAAATAGTAAATGTGACAATGACTCAAGAGTTTCTCATCAAAAACTGAATTGCAATTGTGTTAAGTTATTTCAAAGGGTTATGTGGCCACAGGCTGTCCTTATACAGGTGTAACTCAAATATCATCTGGGATACTCTCTGTTTATTGGATTTAGATGAGCCTGTATTAAACTGACCATTTGAAACTTTTTACAACTAAATGCTTCCTTGAATTTTTACACGTTCTTAAAACTCATGTACCTATATTCTCATGATACCCTTGATCTTCCAGCTCCTGTGTTTACAAATTTAGTCTCTGCTTGGCTTTGAGACAACCAAACATCTCCAGGCCTTTAGTGCCACATCTCAAAGATCATTAGCAGGGCTAATTTCATGGCCGTGCAAGCAGTACATGTACACAGGACCCTCCACTCAGCAGGAGCTGAATTCAATGTTCTTTTGTAACTGTCTTGAAATTGCTCATTAATTTGTCTTTGAATGTGTGTTCCCTGTGTGAAGTCTCTTGGGCAATGGAGGATGCACCTTCCAAACTGCACATCAAAGTCTCCCAAAGAAAATGAGCTGCCATAGCAATGGTGCTGACCAGCTCAATAAATTCCTCTTATCATGGCTCTCTCTCCTTCCATGTTATGCTGCCCTAGTCCATGCTCCTATTAGCAAGCCCCTCTTTCAAATTTTGCTTTCTAAAGTAGGGCAAGCCAATGTTAAAGCAATTGTAACTCTTTAATGTCTCAAGCATATAGGTCCTCAGAAAGTAATAATGAAGTAAGGCAAACTGTGACTTTCCTGAATTTCTGTCTACCTACTTGTCTGAAATAGTTAGTATGAATCACATGTTCACCACCACTGCAGCATACGATCTACTTACGTCATGACAAAAAATGCAGATGGACCATATATTTGGTAATTCTATGAATGCTGAATGGTTGTCTAAACATACATAACTAGAAGCCATAATTAAATGGTTATGACCAATTATCATGGGAAAACAAAGAGAAATGGAGATAAAGAGAAATTATATTTCTTAGAATAATCAAACTTTAAGAAAACTGTGAATAACACTTAAAAATGTACCAAAGTGAGATCTTTGAGTAAAGGAAGTAGATTAGTTAGAAAGTATCTGCAAACTACATCAAAGATTTATTCAATTATTGAATTATTAGAATTTGCACAACTTGTAGCAATGTAACAGTGTGAAGGTCAAATGTATCCATTCTGCAATGTTAGGTAGTACAAAGGTTATTTCCTCTATGCATACCACTACAACAAGTCCAAGTGAATTTCCTTTTTCCTGGATATATCTAGTCAAGAAGACAAACAGGGCCTGATAATAGAGCAGGAAAAGTACAAAATATTATGAAAGAAATTATTTCAGACTAATTCATACTTCCTGAAGTTGGCCAATTTTTTTTTTTGTGGAGGAGGGGATCATTTTTATCAGATTAAGTCTAAGCTCATCTAATAGAAATAAAACGTTCAGAACATAGTTCAATGAAAATGATTTTTGAGTTCAAAAGAACATCTCACATTTGTGTTAGTTACTATTGAATACCAAATAACCAGAAGGCTTAGTGCCTTAAAAAAACTGCAGAAGTTTATTTTCCTTTTCTGTCTTTCATTTTCAAATGGAATCTCTGTGGAAGCTTCACCTCTGCACCATGTGGCCTCAGCTCAACTGGGCACTAGAGAGTCACTTCCAAGATCATTCATACACCAGACTGGTGAGTGGATGCTGGCCATTGGCTAGGAGCCCCATCCCGTGTACCCGATGACTGGTCACTGGGTTGTGTTGAATGTGGACCTCTGCAAGCTGCTTGCACTTCCTGACAGCATGGTGACTAGGGTAAGTGAGTGTCCTTAGGGATCAAGGCAAAAAAAAAAAAAATCCTCTTCATCATTTAGCATTAGAAGTCACAAAGTATTAGAATCACTTACAAATACCTCAAAAGGAAAGAAATCCATCTCAGCCTCATGGGGGCAGTGTCAAAGTTAAGTTGTAAGGAGAACACGAGTTCATATTGTTGCAGTCTTCACTAGCTCAAGAGTTAGTAAGGAGAGGCAAAAGATTTTCTGTGGATTTGATTTCACATAAAAATCCTTTTGACAATAGTGTTTGACACATAATTGTTCTAAAAAATATAGACCTAAATACACTAAAAAAATGGTACAAATTATCATCTCTAAATTTATCAGCTGGCAAACATCAGAAAAAAATCAACTTGAATGGTCTAGTGAAAGAAGCATTTCCATTTGCTAAAGTGACCTTAGTCAAACTTTTAAATAGCTATGGACTCTAATGTCTGCATCTCTATGTTGGAATTAATTATGACAGTTGAGAGCACCGAATGACGTATTTTACATAAAGCATATAGCAAAAAAATAGATTCAAGTAACATTATTTTACCTTCTTCCTTGAACATTGTATTTCATTGACTATTAGCAATAATATTTGAGTTCCACAATGTAATTAAAGAACACGTATAAGACGTCATGTGTAGAATTATGTTTCACTGAGAAAATTCTAAATACTAAGCTGTGGAGTGACATAAATTGTCTTTGGTACATATTAACCAAATATTCCATTTCTGTAAAATTCATTTAACAAGCCAAATGCTATACTGGTATATTTTAGTCATGTCATATATTCAGAAGCAAGATGTTATTTACTCAAGAGAAATGAATTTAGAAAGCCTTGGGGAACAGTAAAATTAAAAACCAAAATAGAAACACCCTGTTCTGCTTCCAACAAAAGCAGGAAGTGGGTTGTATAAAGGAAATAATGAAAATGTGAGCATGGCATCCACTTAAAGTACTTGTATTAAATTATAACCCATTAAATTAATGTGAACAGGATCAAAATATATTTACTGAGCATTGCAAGCAGTAAAAATATTCAAAATATTTGTGTATATTTTCACCATTTAGTCACAATCAAATAAGTACAAATAATGTTAAATGCAGAAAGGTTAAGAAAAGAACAAGAGGAATCGCGAAAGTTCAGAAAATGGTAACTGGAAAGGAAAGATTGATATGAGATTTATATAATCTAGTCAAAAGGAAAAAAAAGTCAATTTCTTACCAATATGCAAAGAATTCCCACTTTGCTTCCTTATCCTTAAAATGTTAATAAATGATTTAGCAAATGATAAATCTTCAAGAACAATGGTTTATAAGCGTCTGAGACAAGATACAGAACTAGTTTGCAATCAGTCTTCCTAAGAAGCAGAAACCATTTCACTTCTTGGTTTTGATGTTTTTGTAGAAACAAATCACAAACTTGACTGATGATAATCACTGACACACTCTGTACTAGAAACTAGAATCTTATTGGGGGAGTGGAAATAATTTCAAAATATCACATATGGCTTCATCAGTTATGTAAAAAATAAATAAAATGTTATTCTCTCAGCACTCCCTATGAGAATTCCTTTTGGGAAGGAGCAAATTTATTTAAAAGATCATTAGTAATCTTGACTGTGGAGAAGGGGGACAAGAGAGTATTGGGACGAACTTTTTGAGCTTGCCCTTAATTCACCACAGTACATCTTTTAAAACTTCACAGTGGAGGGCCTCCCCTGGTGGCGCAGTGGTTGAGCGCTGGGCTGCAAAGCTGTCCACAGCCTCTACAGCACCAGTTCAATCCCCGGCCGCCGGTGAGGGTCCCACATGGTGCAATAGACCTCTCCTGCCACGCCCACTGCTCCCCTCAGCAGTTTCATCAGTCTACCTGTTCTGTTCCCCTCTCTGGCTCTGGTGAATTCTCTTACCCTCCTGCACTTCTGGCTGTACCCAGTGCTTGTATAAATCAATCAATCAATCAATCTTTAAAAAATAAACAAATAAAACTTCACAGTGGAATATTATTCAGCCTTGAAAAAGAAGGAAATCCTGTTATTTTTTGACAAATCTAGAGAACATTGTGCTAAGTGAAATAAAACCAGTTTGAGAAAGACAAATATCCCATACTATCACTGATTTGTGGAATATAAAAAAAATTAAAGCTGACTTTATAAAAACAGAGTATAAAAGTGTTTGCCAGGAACTGGGGGGATAGAAGAAATATATTCAGTCATCAGATGAAGAAGATGGAAGCTTTTAATATACAGCATGATGACTATATAGCTAATAATACTGCATTGTATAATTGAAATTTGCTAAGAAAGTAGAACTTAAATGTTCTAACCAAAATAAATAGAAGGTAAATAAAAAATGTGAGGTGATGGATGAGCTAATTAACTCTATAGGGGAATCTTATCATATACATTACATCAAATAATCATGCTGTATACTTCAAATGTATTATAATGTTATTTGTCACTATACCACCATAAAGCTGGGGAAAAAACACCGAACTTTACAAAATGCTTGCTTAGATTGAAGTAAACATATGATAACTGTTGAAGATAACTTGAGATTTGCAACAACAGTGTTGTGAGAACTCAATGTACCCAAACTACTAAGTGAAGCACAGTGGGTGGTAGGGCTGGTGGAGTAGGTAAGAGGAGTGACTGTAGAGAATTCAAAGACAATAATAAAACCAACTAAATGTCTGTCTGTTTCTCTAGCAATTCTAACCAATATGAGTGATCCAATGCCTCTTGAAAATAAAACTTTGTTCAAAATTGGTCAATTTTTAAATCTCAACAATTACCCTGATGCCTGTTGAAATTTTTTAAGATATGTAAGCTACAGATTGGCACATTTTTATTACTTATCTTTTAATAAACATTGTATTCTTCCTGGAAATTAACTTGGAGAAATCCCAGTTATACCATTAGCTTGGAACTACCAGACTTGGGTCATGAGTCATTTCAAGACTGAGAACTAGATTTCTGTTTTTAAATTTTAGTCACTGGTACTATAGTTCATCTTGAATTGGCTATTTAAATGCAGGATATATAATTCCATAAGTGATCTCAAATTTTTATGAATTATTGACAGAAATTATGATTTTTTTGGTAAATATATCATTTTGAAGCCACCCGAATTGATTCAGACAGGACAGTTTTGCAATTTCCTGAATATATTGTGAAATGGAACTTTTATGGATCTCTGCCTAACTTTCCTTTTTTAAAAAAATTTTCCTAACAAAAAAACATTAGGAAAAAAACTAAGGAAATTTTAATAAAGAATAGGCTATAATTAATAATAATATATAAATATTGGCACATTAATTTTAATAAATACACTGTTAATGTAAGAAGCTAATAGGGAAACGGGGTGTGTATGTGTGTGTGTATGTGTGTGTGTAGGAACTCTCTGTACTTCATAATTTTTCTATAAATTTAAAATCCTTCTAAAATAAAAATTTATAAACTCTTTTAAAAATTCCTAACTATACAATGGTTGCTACATGTGAAGCTGTCTTTGAAATTAATTTTTTTTAATTGTTCTTCAATCAATTATAACTAAATATCAGTGAACAGATTTGACCATGCTGTTTTTTAAACATGGATAACAAAGAAAAATAATTTCCATGATGTCATTTCAGGTTTTCAGAAGTTAGAAAATGAAAACATACATTCCAATATTATTATTTATTTTTCATCATCATGACAGACCAAATGAGTGGTAATAACTTTGTTATTTTCTTTCAAAAAATGTATCAATGCAATGAAAATTTTAGCCCATTATTCTTCCTTTTGCACTGTGATATTTTAGTATTTTGTTGGGGAAGTTTTACTGCTTAATTATATATATTTGAAATATAATGTACATGAAATACAATGAACAAGGATTTTCATTATCTTTTTTACTCTTCTGATCACCAGTATCATTTGCTTAGTTTCAAATTAGTATTGAAAATATTTTGTCATGTAGGAGAACTTTGCTAAAAAATTGTCTGCTACAAATAGTTCCAGTGCATGGAGTTATTTATATAATTCTCTGATGTTTAAAGATAGAAAAATTATTTCCTATTTGTCTTTTAAGAATACTCATGTTTGGCTGATTGTGTATTTTCATTTTTTGGTACAAAAAAACCCAATTATTTTTTGTCTATGTATGTACTAATACAGCATTCTTTCAAATTCAATAAAATTATTTTGAAGTTCCATCATGAAGTTCCATCTCATATACTTAAGAGATTAATTGAATTCTGATCATGAAGCAAGTTTCCAAAAATTATTGTTATTTGCAAAACTTTTGTTGCAAAACTGTTAGTTGCAACAAAATAACCAACCAAGAAGATCAACTTAGAGGAAAAATATCACCAAATTTAGTCAAAACACCCAGGAACTCTCTCAGATCAAACAAATGACATTCGTGTTTATTTCAGCACTTAGAGTAGTGAAGTGAGTTCAGGAACTCTGCCAAATATGGACACAGTAGGTCCTCTTCCAAAGTTTTACTCCCTCTAAATCTGTTCCCAACTTGAGTGACTTCTATTCCAAAAGTCCATTTATGAGTCTATTTGGATTTGTCTTTTCCAAAGCAATGTTAGGGAGTGGCCTCAAATCTGCCACAAACTCTATTTATTCATAGGACAATATAACTTGGGGACCTAAACCATCTAACCCAACAAGTTTAAAACTAATGATGTTGTTAGAATTGTAATAATTATTGTTCCCAAATAGTGCTTAGTGACCTTGAGTCCATCAAGGATCCTCTGTGTCCTTCCAGAGTCCATTAATATGGAGATGTAAAAGACAGACTACAGTGAGCTATACCAGAAACTGGGCTTCTCTTGGGAAAAACCTTTGTGGCACAAAGATCATTGTCCTAGGTTAGGAGATTCAGTAGGAAAGCAATAGTACAAAGTACAGTAGTACAGTAGTATGAAGAAAGAGCAAAATCATTCCCAGGTTAGAGGTGTCTCACAAGGTACAAGAACTCTCAATCTTGCATTTCTCTACAGAGACCAGATTTTATCTATTTTACCAATAATTTTCCTTGGCAAACTTGACTTTACACTTGAGCAAATGATGAGAGGAAATATCAGCTCAGTTGATACCAAGATCCCCACCTCAGCCTGGGGAGCATGGAGTGGAATGGATGTTGAAATGGACAAATTAGACAAACTTACTTTTATTTTCCAAATATCAAGGTTTGTGATGATTTATAACTCTCTATAGACGCCATACAACAGCAGGGAGATGCCAGGTTCTCTCCTACATGACAAAATAAGACTTGTAAATAGACTTTTCCTGGAAAGAAAATTCCAGAATAAGATTATTTCCTTTTTTTTTTATAGTGTCCCTTTTTGCTAATCATTTCAAGAAAATGTCATCTTCACTCTTTGTAAAGTCATTTACTTCCCTCTCAGATGACATGAACCATCTTAAAGAATTTCTGTCCTAAAACCAACTATGATTTCTTCTGTAGAGAAAATAACCCCCCCAGGAATCCTATTTGATAGTCTAGGGAGTATAATGATGATATGCTCTTCTAAGCAGAGATTACTTACTTCTTGCTACTGAAAAAAGGTGCCCCAGATGATTCTTCAGGTAGTGAACTCTAACTCTGAAGTCAAAACTTATAGTTTTGTACACTAATTCAATAGCTTATAAGTCTGGGAAAGTTACCAGATCATGCTACGCCTTATTTTTACCACTGATGATAATAATAACACCCAACATCAGGAAAGTTTTAAGAATTAAAAGCATAGTGGCTGGCACTAGCATAAATATTTAATGACTGTATACCTCTTATTTGTTGTTTATATTGGGACTTTTGTCCTTAACATTGTTTTAAATCTAGCCCAATTCCCCAATTCTCTAGCTGATTGGCCATATAAATTTTAATAATCATAATACTTTTAGCCATGTTTACATAAAACCAATCTTTTCTAATTAACAATTTAAATATTTTTTGATAAATTTGCTTCTCTTTAAATGTATTTTGGTTGTGTTCATTCATGTCTCCAATTTGTTGAAATAATTCTGAAATCTAGTCCTCTCCAAGGAACAAATTCCTCCTTTTCTTTTCTCTCTCTTCCACTCAGTGTGATGTTATTGTGAACACAGTCTATGTTATCATCAGCATAAAAAATATACATATTTAATATTAATTTCAGAAGTTTTCATTACCCAACAATTTCATGGAGGGCAAGAACTACACTTTATTATTCTTTAACTTTCCTTTCCATTCTCTCATTCAGAAATGCAAATAAACTGTCCACCTAACAGGTGATCATTTAATGCACTGGGCAAAATAATTTAGAATCTTTCACCATTAACTACCCATCATCAATATAATTGTCTGCTTATTATTGTGATCTATCGTCTTCCTTTCCCCAGATGTTAACCATATTGAATTTGAAGTGAAGATATATTACTTCTGTCCCTTCAAATATGTCACTACATTGAGTTACTTTCCCTTCAAGCCAAATATCACAGAACATAAGGGAACACACATTAGCTGGAATTTAATTTTTTCAGATGACTTGCCAATGCTGGGTTGGGAATATCATCCAAATTGTACATTTTGTACTGTCTACTGGAGCATAACAAGCCTGAAATTTAAAAGCTTGGAAAAATGTTACTAAGTACACAACTATCTTAAATAATTGGTGTTATCTTTTCTAGCATGGCCTAAAAGGAAAGGTTGTAAAAGATCTGACAAAACATATCAAGTGGCAATCACACAGTGTTTCTTGATCTTGTTAAATAAAATCTGTCTGGTGGAGATATTTTAACAAAATTTACAGGAGGTTGGGATCTTAGATTCTTTTCAGACTGCTGATTTGTCTGTAATTTTTATGATTTTTCCTATTTTTCACAACCAAATATGCATTTTTAGTTATAACAAAGCAGTACAACTAATTGGCTTCCATTTAAAGACCAGTGGAACATTACTTGTTAGTTAAGAATGAAAATGAATAACATATTTCTGATATTGAAGTGTATGCCCATTTTACAAATTTATGGTTTAGTTCCCTTGAAGAAATTTTGTGTTTCCCAATTAAAAGAGCAACCTTGTTGTTTCTATTTATATTTGCTATGTCAAAACCACTATTTTAAGCATTTTGTTAGATAGGAAATTCACTTTTTGAAATTTCTAGGGCTCATTTTATTAAAAAGCTACCTGGCATATATTTACTTGTTTGTTCTCAACTTTTGCCATGTACCCTGGTCCCATGGATTTTGGGCTTAAGCATTTAACATGCTTTGGGATATGAGCAAATGTGACATATGCCACTGTCAAAGATTAAAAAAGCCAGACACTAGTTAAAACAATGATACATTTTATTAAGTAGTAAATTCTTGCTAAAGGGTCCAAAAAGAGCCCAAAGTAAGCTGAACTCAACTTCTCTTTGCAGAGGTGGCTATGTATTTTACAGGGGAGAGTGGGAGACAGCAGAGACATAAACAGGGAAGTGGATATTTACAAAAAGCAGAAAGGGGGGTGTCAGGGCCATCTGGATTTGTTGATTGGTGCTTATCTGGAAGAGAAACAAATTTCTGTATCATTATGACTGAAGGTAGTGATGCAAGAAGTTAGGTCTTATGCTTCCATAGGGGCTGGAGAGGGTTACCTCCCTGAACGTTGCATTTCAAAAAGATGTTTTAGGTCCTAGAGATAGTTCTGGTTGGTGAAAGATTTATATCTGAAAGGGACAGCAGAGGGAGGATTTATAATTGCAAGCTTTGTGAAGTAACTGCTCTAAGAGGGAGTTTGGGAGTCTGTCTACCATCAGGTTTTGGCTGGAACAAACTGTAAATTTGGCAGCATTGCGCTTTATCAGGCAACATTTTAAAAGAGACTGGAGTCATCTTATAGTATTGAAGCCTTTAGTCTCTTAGTGTGTTTGGAGAGCGGGCTGCATGAGGCACTGGACAAAATCATTTCCATTGAGAATCTGACGATATTATATGTCCAGATTGAAGCGTAGTCAGGAAAGGGTTCAGAGGAACCTGACTAGAGTTTAGTTAACAGTCTTTGTTACCCTTTTAATCAGAAGATTTAAGTATCACAGAATGACTTGGCTACTGGCCTCTTGCCCTGGCCTTCCACCACGATAACAACATACACCCAAAAAAGCTACCAGAGAGTATGTGAAGCTAAATCTGTTTCAGCAGAGCCCATTAATAGCTCAGAAAAGTAGCACTATTAGAGTCCCACATAGCTCAAAAAGCTTGAAAAATCCAGAAGAATCCAAAGGAGCTGGAAAATCCAAAAAAAACCAGTGGAATCTAGGACATTGGCAGACAATCCCAGCAAAAGATAAATAGTGTTTCTCATTAGCTACTGATATTGGAGCTTTTACAGCTGCAGCAAAGCTGATTGATTCAGTACCATAGAAACATTGTCATGGGAGAAGCTTATTCATCTCATCCACCTCCCTCCTTTATTCAGAGATGGGAAATGATTTACATAGACCCACTCCCAAATGAATTATTAAGACAAAGGAAATACAATTGTAATTATGCCAGGTTATTGGCCTTCTAGTTACCTCCAAGTAATACCTAAAGTCCAAAAAGAAAGGGAGGGTGGGGTGAAGAGAGAGGTATGAGGGTATCTGTCTTGTCTGTGTTATGGAAAATGTTTCCTTTCACAAAAACAGCAATAGGTTTAAAGGTTTTGATTTTCCAGGCTTCCAAAACTACTATCAGGAGAAAAATAATGAAACTTTTACTTAGTATACCTCTTAACGGCAAGCAATGGGAAAACTAAATGAAAATGCTTTGAAGGACTTTATTATCTCATATAACAAGAATTCCAAAGGAATGATGTTTCTAATGTTGATTCATCAGATTGTTTTCATGACATGGTCTTTGGGTTTATGTCTTCCAGGTTGCAAAAATGGCTGCTAGAACTCCATGTATCACATATAGATTGAACAATAGTCAACCCAAGAAGACAGGGGTTACTTCTACTCATCAGTTTGAATGAGGTGAAAACCTCTTCCTAAATCTTCTAGTATATTTACCCTAAACTTTCATTGTTTAGGCTTGATAAAAATGATATTTTATTAAACCTGGTACAAATAAAAATACAGCCCATGGTAGACATGCAAGGCTGACTGAGAAGGAAAATCAAATATAGGATAAATATGATAAAAAATACATTTATTTCTTTATTTGAAATGTAGTTTTGTGTATTTACAAATTTGATCTTTGACATTCCAGCTATTTACAAGCAACCCAGAGGTTTCTGGTACACAGAACTTTGTCACAATGCAGAGGCAATCATTTAAATGTAGTTCCAAGACTGTTATGTCCAAGTGAGTCACTGACTGGTAAGTAAACCTGGCCTCTTACCTAAAATGATTCTGTTACATTTGACTCCTTTTTGCACACACAATTTACAGTCAAAGTATCAGCTTTTATTAGGGGTTAGGGAACAATGGGGGAAGGAAGAAAAAACTGGCAGAGCACAGAAGATATTTAGAACAGTGAAACTACTCTGTGTGATAATATAGTGGCAATATATATCAGTATACATTTGTCAAAACCCATAGAATGTGCAGCACCAAGACTGAGCTCTTATTATAAACTATGGGCTTTGGCTGATAATGGTATAATATAGGTTTACAGATTGTAACAAATGTTGATAACATGGGACATGTTGTAGGCAGGAGCCTGAGAGTATATACTGTTCTACTCAATTTTGCAATGAAACTAAAAATTAAAGTATACTAAGAGGAAAAGGACATATAAGCAGAATTTATTCCTAATTAATTTACAAAGACATCAATTAATTATTCCACAGTTTAGAATATTGATTATAAAAATACTTAAAAGAACAGTTTATTTAGGGTAACTTATGGGAATAAATGCACTATTTCATAAAAAGCATGTTCAATATACCAATTAGTTGGCAACACACTCTCTAGAGAAATGCCTGATCAATTCAACATGGAGCATTTATCCAATAATATGTTCCTTTGGCAATGTCATATGCTTATTACCAAAGATTAAAAATTATACTACAATGCCAAAGGTTTTATTTCAATTAAAATGATTTAATGTTTGTAATTGCTCAAAGACAGGTAATTGGAGAGAAACAATGCTAAGTATGTAAGTGTTGCCTTTACTAAAGGGAAGGTGACTCTCAAAGACAACTCTCAAGATTTAATGCCTTGCATCTTTTAGACATAACATGGAGATTCTCATGTTAATGTCTTTCACCTTCTCTGGTTTTCTTTTTCTGATCCTGTTAATTGTTTTAGTTCCTTGCCATTTAATATCTCACATAATAAAATAGGTCTTACTCTGGTCTATCTTTCTTATATTGTAAAAGTCAAATAACTTACTCTCATATGAAAAATTATCTGCTATAAACATTCTGACAAATCAATAAATTGATGCAAAAGAATTTGGTAACCATTTTCTTGCAGCAACCAAGTTCTATTGAATTTTTTCATCTCTTTTTTCCAACTTTAGAGAAATTTTGTTGATTCAAAACACCTAGAATTTGATTCAATAAATCCAATCATTTCCATACTCTGTCATGAGTAACTTTAGAAGAGTTCAATTTTGGTCAATTATTTGTGAAAAAAAATTGTTAGGGTTTTACTTTACTTTATGTTTTTTATTAAAAAAAAAAACACAGGTGAAATAAATGTTTGTGTGTGCAACAGGCTGAATAGCAGCCCAAAGATATCCAGTGCTAATCTTTGGAAACTGAATTTTGCCTTATATTGCAAAAGGACTTTGCAGAGACAATTTAGTTAAGAATCTTGAAAAGGAGGGCCTCCCCTGGTGGCACAGCGGTTGAGCACTGGACTGCAAGGCTGCCCGCAGCCTCTGCAGACGTCTGTTCTATCCCCGACCACCGGCAAGGATCCCACATGTCCCGCAGGCCTCTCCTGCCGCGCCCACTGCTCCCCTCAGCAGTGTATTTAGGTCCATCTACCTGTTCTGTTCCCCGCTCTGGCTCTAGTGAATTCTCTCACCCTCCCTCGCTTCTGACTATACCCAGTGCTTGAATAAATAAATAAGATTTATTTAAAAAAATCTTGAAAAGGAATGATTATCCTAAAAATATCCAGTGTATCCAGTGAAGTCAGTAGTTATATGATAAAGAGGAAGTCAAAAATGATCTGACTACAGAAGAAACATTACAATGGAAGAAAGAGGTTGTAGTGATGTGCAAAATGGTTCAACAATTAAAGAACTGGACTGTTCAGAAGCTAGTAAGGGAATAGAAGTGATTCTTCCCTAGAACCTCCAGAGGAAAGCAACCTTGCTACCACCTTTAAAAGCTCAGTAAAACTGATTCAGCTCTTTTGGCATCCAGAGTTGTTAGAGAATAAATGTGTTGCTTTAAGTAATCAGTTTTTGCTAATTTGTTTCAGCAGCCATAGAAACTAAAGCCATATGTAAAAGCAAAATGACAAGGTACATTAATTAATGTAATTAATGCCTGTGCAGGCACATTTGAAAACTAAGCAACTAAGAATGGTTCTTAAATTTCATTATATATAAAAATCAGCTGGTGGTTAAAATATGCAAACTCTTGGATGAACTCTCACATTTCCATTGTATATGTATTTACATATATACTTTAAATGTTTATATGTGTGTTACATATACACACATGGATGTGTTATATAGATACATATATATGTGTGCAATATATTTGGTATGTTTTTATATATTGTGTGTCATATATATGCACACGTGTGCATGGCGTGTGTGTATTCTTCAATGAAAAAAATAACACAGAAGTTGTGTGACCTACAGAAGTTTGCAAACTGGGAAAATAGACATATGTTCCAGTAATGATGGATCAGTACTATAAATTTTGTGGAAGATGCCAATTCCATGAGTTTTACATAATATAAAACCTGGTTGTGAGGCAGTTTTTTATTTCTTTTTGGTCTTCAAAGACTAGGAGGAAAGATGCAACAGCTTTAAGTGATTGTTTGGGTTCACAGCAGAATTTTGGGTGTTTGCATGTTTGGTGTTAATCCTTGTTTAGAGGTGGGCACAATCCAGAGACATCAGAATTCTCTCCAAACATTCTTTCAGTGTTATCTTTGGAAAATCAAGTTACTCTAACTAACCACACAAGCAGAATTTTAATGCTTTAGTCAAATGAACAGCAATGTTAAACCTTATTTATTTAAGCTGCTTTTTCTTTCTATTCATTTCAGAGTATTTCCTCCTTCAATTTTCTTTTATGTTTATGCTCATTATCTACCTTGATTATTAGCCAGATTACATTTTAAAACCAACTAGAATCTGGTTTCAATTTTTGTTTTAGAATGGCCGACCACAGTGTTTCAAGCACTTGGCCTTTTTTCCAATTAGGTTGCAGTGACTTTTTAACTTGAAAATATTGTTGTTCTTTCTGGTTGTATACTTAGCAAGAAAGGAAAAACAACTTTCTCCTTATTTTGATAGTCTTCTACCAAATAATAAAAACCTTATCCATATTGCTAAAGTAGAACAGTTCACTAAAACTGGTGGGAAGTGAGACACAATGAAAATTAAGTGGCATTGAAAATTTTGACAAGTTAATTTTGCATATTCTTTAAAGAAATCTAACAGGATTAAAGCAAACTACAACTCTGAGTTGTGTGATTTAAAAATGTTCTATCTATAGAGTTTGATTAATATAAAAATATTATTGAGTTTGACTGTTGTAGTATTTTCATGCTTAAGAATTCTAGTTCCAAATAATTTTCAATTTATTTTGAAGGATAGTTTAACAAAGGCATGAGGGGAAAATAATTTTCGAAGGGAGTAAATCTTATTAAGAGACGCTATGGAGGTATGGCTTCCCATTTGGCTACTTCATTTCTAATGCTGAGGCTATAGAGGTTTATTCTGCTTAGTGTTTCACATCCTATCATTTGGATCACTAGGTGATACTGGAAGTGATTTATTAAGATTTGGATAATGAGCACTCAAACATTATCCTTATGACCAATTGTTCTTCAATGAAGCCCTGGCATATTTGTCCAATACTTAGGGTTTTATTCAAACTCTGATTGAAAACTACACCCCGTGAAGGAGAATATTTACCAATATACTTAAAATATCACTACAATTCAATAAAAAAATAAACATGAGAGCAAAAGTACTAATGCATATGTTGTACATGTATATATGTATGTATGCATGTAAATATAAAGACACCACATTCCAGTCATTTCCCTACTAACAACATTATTTTTTCATGATTTTCCAACGAAGAGTCTTCTGATCACCTAATAATTGACTTGCAGAGTTTCGAGATAAATATCAATCCTTTTGTTTCATCAAAAGTGTTACAGACAAATTATAAATACAGCTTGTACCCAAATGATTATAAATATAATTACGAACTTTGATAAACAGCAATCAATTTTAACATTTGAAATACAAAATCTGTTATTAGAATCTTTGGCTCACATAGAGGTTCTGAAGCAAAGTTTTTATATATGGAAAATAACATAATTTATTGTTTCACAGCCAAAATTATTTATGAACTAAAAGTAAACGAACATAAGTGTCATCTTTGCCAGGCAAATAGATTCTCAACAACTACCTTGCACCTTCCTTATACCAAGGTTTTCCATTCAACATCTCTTATAAGAGCATTAAGAGTCTTATTGAGAAATATTGCTTCTTTCTGAGTAAGTTCCTTGGCCCCACTTGAGCACAGAGTCCAGTAAAAAAGTGGAACCAAAGACAGTGGCCCTGCTATGTCAACCATAAAGATGATTCTCTGCAATAAAAATAATTTCTCCGGCAAATACCGAACACAGATTTAATACTTATACTTTCTTCTTTCTCACCTTCCACTAACTACCCTTCCACAATTCTTTTTGATGAAAGTGCAGAATAAATATCACAATATGTTCATTTCTCTAAAGCTCGTAGATTTATCCCTAAAAACTATCCCCTGGGCTCACAATTCTGAGTCTTTATGAAAAAGATAAACCAGATACATATCAAAATGAAAAGTAAAATCTGAAATGAACTGTAATATTATAACTTGGTGTTCAGTGGAAATGTCTGGCAGGAAAAATAAGACTGCAAACTAGGGCCTCCCTGGTGGCGCAGCGGTTGAGCGCTGGGTTGCGAAGCTGCCCGTGGCCTCTGCGACGCCGGTTCGATCCCCGGCTGCTCCCCGGCCACCAGAGGAGGGTCCCACATGGCGCGCAGACCTCTCCTGCCGCCCGCTGCTCCCCTCAGCAGTGTACTTCGGTCCTTCTGCCTGCTCTGCTCCCTTCTCTGGCTCTGGTGAATTCTCTCACCCTCCCACGCTTCTGACTGTACCCAGTGCATGTATAAACAAAAACAAACAAACAAACAAATAAATAAAAACATGCCTCTATAAAAAAAAAAAAAAAAAAAAAAAGACTGCAAACTAGTAAATGTTATTTTCTTCAAGTATTGATGCAAATTAATTTATCTTAGACAATCCTTTACTTGGGCAAAGATCTGTCTTATCAAATAATAATTTATCCATCAAATCTTCCTTTAAGATACTTACCTTATGCTGTCCACCAATCCTAAACTAGCAAGTCACATATTTTGCCTTATTCCATTAGCTTTCCACCTTAAAACATCTGCCCAGATGCCAACACCCAGTATTCAGATTTTCCTCTTGTGAGGTCCTGCTGAGAATTGTCAAGGTGGTATTCTATCTCTTTGCAGTCATTTTTAATCATTTCACTTTGTCAATATAGAACAGAGATCTGGAATCTTACAAACATAATCATCAAAAATTCAAGCTGTTTTTATTTTGATTCATTTTACAAGCATCTTTGTTTTCAAGACTTAAGGGAACAGAATTGGATGGTTCCATCACAGCCAATGAGTATGGAAATTTCACAGAGAGAATTTCAGGATTATTTAACATAGTCTCATAGATTGTGAGCTTAGATCAAAAACATTTTTCAGTGGTTTGTTTAAAATGTCAGCATTTTTTTTAAGTGCAAAAGAACTGCAGAAGACAGACATAATTTTTTCAATTTATGTGTGCATTTCTCACAAATTAAGTCCAGACTTGTTTCCTAAAACAACATTTGGAAGATATTTATAAAATAGGCCAATGACTAATTATTTTCCCACTTAAACAAATAAGTATTTTAGAGAAGGTAATTCCTTTTATCTTATTTTCAAAATCAATTCCAAAACTAAAAAAAAAAAAAAATTGACTTAAATTCCTAAAAATAAAAAAGCTTAAGGGAATTAAACTAAGGGCTCTAAGTAAATATTAGGGAAAAGTCTCAATTTCAATCATCTCTATTTTTCATGAAGTATTATAGGCTTTATCATATATGAAAAAATCTTGGAGCAGGCTGTAAAAAAAAAACAGTTGTGTTAATGATTGTGTTTTTGATATGTGGTATAAATGTTCTTTGATTGTAAATGCATAAATGTCTGTGACAACTCTAACATCATCTATATTACTGACACTATACTGACAAATTATTTGATTAAGTATCTTCCAATATTGGTTCCTTTTTCACTCAGTAGGAAATTTTAATACAGGGTATCTAACCTGAGTTCATGGAAAAATTGTGGCACAATAATCCTAAGGCTTCTCACCACAGAGAATGGGATTCCTGGCTTCCTGGTGATGCTTTTCAACAGGAATCATTTTTCAACTGTATTTGATAGTGCAAGCACCAGCAGGAATGCAACTCAAGTATTGCTGCTGACATTTGGAGTTTAAATCAGCCTTAAGTCTCCAAATCTGCCCTCAATGGACATCAGTTCCCAAAATGCATTGCAAAGAGCCTTTTACAGAGAAGAAATTTTATTGGAGAAAGCTGATTTATTATTGAAGAAAACCAAATCCTTTATTAAAAGTTTCTACAAACAGAAAAATTTAGACAAGAAAGAAATACATAATTCAAAAAGCTGCTGCAAGAATGTGGGCTGACCCAGCTCATGTGCAGAACATTATGGAGGTTTCTCAAAATATTAAAAATAGATCTACAATGAATTCAGCAATTTACTCCTAAGTATCTACCTGAAGAATATTTTTGAGACACTAGTTAAAAGGGACATATGCACTCTTAGGTTCACCATAGCACTGTTTACAATAACTAAGACATGAAAACAACATAAAGGCCCAACAACAGATTATTAGATAAAGATAGGGTATACATACAATAGGATACTACTCAGCTACAGAAAAAAAGGTGGAATCTTGTGATTTCCAACAACATGAATGAAACTGGAAGGATTATTATGCTAACCAAAATAAGTCAGAAGAAAAAAGACAAATACCAGATAATTTCACTCATATGTGAACTAAAGAGAAACAAAGCAAAGGGACAAACTCAAACCAAATCTATCTCTTGAAATCTGACTGTAGAATCTAGATTACCTGGGAGAAAAGGTGTGAAGGTGAAGGGTGATGAGACCCTGAGTTCTGTGATGGAGGAGAATTATGGTTTGCTGGAGGGTGTGGTGTGCTGACATAGATTTGAAGAGGTGTGAACCTATAACCTTAAAACATATGCAGTGTTGCAAACCAATGTTATCGCAAATTAAAATAATAAACCACTAAATAAAACACAATTATGCCCTGAAACTAAAACTACTAGTTTTACTGATCTGAATTGCATCTTCTTCTACCTTATTTCCTACCCCTTGAACTAATTTAGACTTTCTGCCCCTATTGGGTTTATGTCATTTTTAATTAATTAGCTTACATGTTTTATGAAAGCAAAAGAGAAAGATTAAAATTTCAGCCCACCCAACAAAACACTGTATAAGACAAAACCAGAATTTAGATTTATGTTTTGTTCTGATGAAGTATAATAATTGGCACAAAATAGCCAATATCAGCAAAATCTCAGATTCTAAAAATGAATTCATTTTCTTACATTTAAGAAGTTACATACAGTAAAAATACAGCATAGGGTTTCAAAATTGGCATATTCTTAAGGTAAATTGGGATTATTGACTTTATTCATCCATGAAAATAAGTTCTGGCCTATCTATGGTAGCAAAGGAACGGTAATGAGGATATTTATGCGGAGAGAGATCCAGTCCCTTTAAAACTGAAGAAAAAAAGCAGAGTGTTTTCACCTTGTCGGGAACAGGCTGGGTTTGGACTATTTCTGCATCGCTCAAACCTGTGAGCCTGGCTCACCAGAATCCCACGTGTCCACACTTGGCCAGTTGATTTGCTGTCAGCAAAGAGAACCCAAAACCAGGCACCAAGCCCAGCAGAGTATGATACCAACTGTCTGTAAGAGAAAGTTCAACCTAAACTCTGGCCTCACACAGGCAGTCTCTGTAAAGGTTCTAGAGAGGCCAGGTAATACAATGTGGAAATGCAAGAGAGTTATTTCCACAGTGGATGGACTTGGACCAATGCAAATTTGAAGATGAGGAAAAGACCAGAAATTGTTCACCTGTCATCTTCTGTGGCCAGTTCTGATACACAGAAGGTCTCAACTTTCCTAAAGATGTTCTGCAAGATGAGTGACCTGTTGTGTGGATTGCATGACAACCTTGTTAATGCCTGTACAATGAAGCTTTAACCTGTAAGTCTATTGCCTCAGGAGTCACTACCTAAGGAACCCATGTTAATACAGAGTGAAAATAATCATGCTTGCTTCTAGAAATAGCTTATGTAAAGATGGAATGACATGGCTTTAAGACTAGGCCTTCATGAACTTTAAAGCACGTGGAAAGGACAAGATTTAGGGATGGCCACAGATCTAAATTAGAGCTAGAATTAAGTGGACACACTAGCCCCTTCCTATGGTAATAGAGATAGAATCTCACTTTGCCATGCCCAGCTCAGGTCCAAGGTCCTGAGGAGAAAGGACAGGGGCGTGCCCACGAGGCTGGATACCACATCACCTCCAGGTCACGGTGAGGGTGTCTAAACAGAAATATTTCATTAGAAATAAAAGCAGACTCAATTTTCAGTACAAATCAATGAAAAGCAGGAAGTAGATATGTGAATGAGAATTTCCTTCTTAATCTTTATGTCTGGGCATCCTAATGGGTTTGCACCAAGGTGTAACTTAAAAGTCTAGCTTCAGGAGATAGGAAAGTTAAAGGGAAACTGCCTGAGAAATAAAGGAAACTCCATTAGATCACAGCTTCATTCATTTCAGCAAAACTTTTTTTGGTCCCTATTCTGCATGAGTTAAACAATCAAGATCTTTAAAAGGAGCACATTGAGTGAGGTCTTCCGTAGTTAGAATTTCAGTATTCGGTCTGCTCCCTGATGCCAGCTCTGTGGTGTTATTCAAGTCAGTTAAAAATTCCAAATCCCAGTGTCTTTTGTGGAGTCCAGATAACACTTGCCTCACTAAATTGTTAGCAGAAACAATTGATAATATGAAAGATTTTTTTAAAGTGTAGCCTTGGTTGTAATGCCTGTGGTTACAGGGTACAAAAAAAAAATCCAACTCAATATGGCTAAAATTGTGAACGTATTTATTTGTCATTACCACATGTCCAAAAGTAATTGCTAGCCTTGATCAATTCAGAAACTAAAAAATATCAACATTCTGCTACTTCAGTCTTCTGTTCTCTTGGACTCCCCTGTTTGCCATAACTACATCCTGTCCTCATTAAACATTGTATTTAAATGGGGGAAAGATCTCTTTTCCTATGACTCCCTCTTTATATTAGGCAGAGAAAAAGGCCCGGAAGTCCTAGCAGACCCTTCTCAGATTTTGTTGTCCAGTACTCCACCGCAAGTACTCCACCGCAAACCAATCATGAGTAAGAGTGTGTCCAACTTGGGGTAAACCAACCAGCATTGGTCCCCTGGACTAAGGAACACCTCCCTTCCATTCCCAGAGACCACTGCCAGCAGTTAGAGGAATAATCAAGGTTTTGTTGGCACAGAAGTGGGGAAAGGTTGTTGACTAGGAAACCAAAAATGAGAACATAAATTAAAAAATGTTAAACACATAGATTTTTAATGCACTGTATTACAAACTTCATAAGCTTAAAAAAAAAAAAAATAGGGCAAGTTCCTGTCCTTCAGGATCTTAAAATTCAACCTAAGGAAACTATGAAGCAAATAAAACTTACTGAACTTGAGTTCTGATGTGTATGAAGGAGGATTTGGAGTCCCACTGTCTTCAAAGCAATGATAAGGCAATAGTTATATGTGTTTACCACCTAATCAATCACTTCTGCAAATATATACAGACTTATAAGATTTCCCCATCAAAAATAAATTCTGATTTATGAAACTCTGATTTAAAACTGCAACTCCTAAATGTTACAGATTTAAAAGTCAATTTGTTTACTTTCTCTGTGTTTGGGTTCTGATGTGCATGGAAATCTGTGTTGTTCAAACTTGGGGGGCAGCGTCCTCTAGACCCCTGAGGGGGTCAACAAGTAAGATAAGAGGCCAGCAGAAAGGGGTAATTTCATGTCCCATTTCATGGAACTGTTGACATAAATGGTACAGGGCTTCAAAGAATTAAAAGTAGAGACAGGTGTTTAGGAACTTGTAAGCAAATTGTTTAACTGGGCTGTAAAAATCTCCCCTTTACCCTTCCTGTCTTTATTCCACTTTCCATTCATTGCCTGTGTGTTTGAAAACTCTGTCTTGCTATTAGTTTTTGATGAAATCAGTATGTTTATCATATTTGATGGTAGACTTGGTTGTTTGCAACTCAAGGTTATGTTATTTTTTCCTCAGATTCAATTGGCAACCTCTGCAGATTCCTTTGCACAAAAATGACACCACGACACCAGAGTTCTAGTGGCAAAGAGCAAATTCTGCACCTCAGCAATTCTGCCAGCAAGATAAAGCATTGCCAACTGATTTTCCTTTTCCTTAAGGAAAAAAACAGAAAGGATAGAATACATTCTTTGAAAACCTCAACTACAAAAAAACTAATCACATATCAAATAACAGAGCAATAAGTTTTAGAACTTTCTATGATTTTAGATGCTTGGTTGGCTCTGTAACTCCCCTCCCAAGCCATCACTTGCCACAGTGTCAGAAGATCTTGGACCCTGGAAACATGCTTGATTAGCATGACTAACTCTCAGAGTCCCAAATTTTCAGACATCAGCCACAGAAAGGAGCCAGCAGACACTGGATAAATAATAAATAATTAGAAACAGGTTGCATCATTCACTTACAAATTATATTTCCAATTTTTTTTATATCCACAAATTTCTAGTAAGATGAAGTTATGCAGTTTCATTAAATTATCTAGATGTCATTTAAGAAAAAAGGAAAACAACTTAAGTATAATTTCAAATGTCTCCTTTGCTGCAGACAGAAACATGTTGCAATCTCTGTTGTGTGAAGCTTTCCCCTGTTCCTGCTGTCTGGGCAACCTAGGGAGTCGTTTCACGCCCCCCCACCTGGACCCCAACACCCGCTCCTCCTGCCTTTATGGTCAAGCTTCTCAAAATAGATTTTACACTACGTATTCTCTCCACTCCTTTCTCACAAAGATCTTTCTGCTTTCATCAATTTATTTAAACATTTCTTAAAGTCTAATGGCCTCTTTTCAAAAGCTCTCAAACTTTCTGAATCATCAGTTACTTGTGTTCCAAAAATCCTCAGGCAAGACACAACCCCTGAAAATCCTGACAAACTTCATCACGACATTGATTTTTCTTCAGTGCAAGCATTCTCCAGAAGGTTCTCTGTCTTCGGCCTTTTTCTCTCTGACTGTCTCACCTGGTCCTGTGGCTACAACTGCCCACTGTTTATGCCTCTATGCCTTAAATGTTACTTCTTATGTTAAACACCAGACCCATTTGTCAATTCAAGTTAAATCAGCATATCGATGCACCAGAGAACTTAAAAGAATTTCCTTTGTTTCAAACCTGTTCCTACACCCTCTATTTAGCTTCCCCCACACCAGGATTATAACACTGGAGTCATCCTTAGCCCCGTCCTGTTCTGAACTTTCAGCATATGCTGCTCAGTTCTCTCACTTCTTTGTATGCAATTATTTCCTTATCAAAGGCATGGTTTTACATTCATGTTCATTCTCAAATTCCCGTTACTTCTGTTCCAGATCTTTCTATGAGACCTTTTTTTTTTTTTTTTTTTTTTTTCACTCTTTCTGCCTCCTTCTGATGTTGTTTTGGAGTTGTTGGGTTCGGAGAGTAGGGTCCTTGGGTTAGCTCTGGGAAAGTTTTCACCAGAGCTCCCCTTTCAGCAGCAACCGGCAAGTTCCCAGGTGAGGTTCTCCATGACACAGAGACATTAGTTATATCCAAAAGGGCAGGTTTATTACAAAAAGGGAGAGAAGAATAAAGGACACTTGCATAGACACAAACAGGCAGAAAGGGCTGCCCGGAAAGGGACAGATTTGCTAAGAGAGAGGCTTGCATGGTGTCTCAGGCAGGCGGTCTTGAGGAGAGCTGCCTCTGCTGGGGGAGGTCAGTAAAGAGAGCCCCCCATCGCCCCCCAGGCATGGTACAAGTCATGGGCAAGCATGAAGCTGCTGCCCTGGAGAGGGACAGAGAGTTGGTGAAAAGGAGCACCTGCATAAGCACAGATGGGCAGAAGGGTTCTGTTGCCCCCTGTCAGTGTAGAGATTGTACAGCTAAAGCCACTTGCTCTTTGGGAGGGGCTCATTCCTTTGTGGAGTAGTTTGTTGTTTACTTTGAATAAACTATGCAGAATTTGAAAGGGGCCAGATTTCTGCAATGGCCTTCAATCTCCATAGCTTCACCTTCAGGTCTGAGCTACTGAAATCCCCTCCCTTTTACCCCCACCTCCAGCTCTTGGCATTATGTGAGCCAGGTTTCTGATCTTGTGGTGCCTCCTTTCCAGTTTTTTCTATTATTATTCTCCACCACTTCCACTCATCTTGTCCCCTGTCAGTTATTTTCCTAATATAGGATTTTGACCACGTCACCTCTGCCTCAAAAGTCATCTACTCTGTCCCCATGTTCTACAGAATGAAGATCAGTGTCTAGTTTAGCATTAATGTCCTTCATGACTAGGGTATAACCACCCTTTATCACCTTAGGAAAAAACTCTGGTGTAGAATGTATTGCTTTAATGAGCTAGAAGATCTCACAACAATGAAAGACAAAAGAAAAAAGAAAGCAAAAGTACAACAAAAATAAAATAGAAAGGACAAGTTGGTTTTTGTTTTGTTTTTTTGGTTTTGGTTTTGATTTTTTGTTTGCTTTTTAGTTGTGTGTGTGTGTGTGTGTGTGTGTGTGTGAGAGAGAGAGAGAGAGAGAGAGAGAGAGAGAGAGAGAGAGAAAAACTAGAAACTGTGTTTTCACAATGGTTGTATTGCCACCTCCTGGGTTGATTGCAGCACTGCATTTGAAGCTTTTTTTTTTTTTTAATTCAGAAGTGTCAATGGTTGTGGTTTCAATTTTCAAAAATTCTCTCTGGATACAGCTTTGAATGTCTTATCTAAGAACAGATGTTAGAATTTAGTGTAAAAATTATCTTTGAAAAGCACACAAAATTACAATTAAATTGATGACTTTTGCTCATGAGACACAATGAGAAAATTATTACTAAGCAAATCACTCTAAGCCCAAAATGATTGACTTTATCAAAAAGGAGAGTGTCTTGTTTAATCTAAGGAAAATTTCATAAAAATCATATTTTCTGATAATACTCAACAATTCAAATATTTGTCAATTTTTGACACCCAGAACAGAATTACTTTTTTCAAGTGAGAGCTTCCCAAGTTAATTTCATTAGTGAACACCGGTCTCAGCTTCCCATGGCCAATAAAAGGAAACAGCTTGAGGAGAAGGAAAGTAGTTTAAATTGTTGACAAATTGAGGAGAGCAGCTGACTCGTGTCTGGAAGACCACCGTCCTGCTCTTTGGCAGAGGGCAGGGGTGTTTATCCAGAGTTACAAGAGAGTAGAAGGGGGGATGTGGGCAGGAGTTAGCATGTCCATTCTGCGATGCCATCTGGAGATTTTGGGGAGATTCAGGTTGGCACCAGCTTCTTTGCTATCACCGGGTGGTCAGCAATTTCGATGCTTCTTCTTCCCTTGAAACATAATAAAACAAGGTTGTTAAATCTAGACAGTCTAGTGGGACAAGAAGAGAGACAATATCCTTTCATCACACCATTCCTGTTTCAGTTTCACAATTTCTTGCCCCAAATTTATAGAATATAAGATTTGCATATACCCTTCATTTGGGATAAAAATCATTTTGCATTGTATTGACATGTGATATTTCCTGTGTTTCCCTCTCAAGATGCAGTGTTGGTTCAAAATATGGTCCTTTAAGTCAAATTGTCTGTTTCAAAATGTTAACTTGGCCACTTGCTAACAACCTACCAAAGCTCATTAAAAGGACAGCATTCCATCAACACTGATGAAAGGTGAAATAAACCACAAGAACTTTTAGTATTAGAAGAAAATGAAGTTTGCTAAAATGCAGTTGAAAAAACACATGATTGAAGAGAGGTCAGGTGTACAAGAAAAGTTTAAGTTCAAGAAAGTTTGCAAAGAAGAACAAAAGAACACGAAGAATGTGCTAGGAACAGGAACATAGAAGTAAGGTCCTAACTTGATACTAAGGAGGAGAATCATACAGATGCTGCAGTTTTGCCCAGGGATACAGTGTGATTGCAAAAACTTTTACCAACATAGGCTGGAGAAGCAGGGAAGGAGAAAAAAATGCCAACAGTTTGAAGGAAACAGTGCACCAAAATGCTGGATAAAGCCTATGAGCTCTTGACCAGCCATCAAGTGCCAATCAGAAACGTGTATGTTAACAGCATGGGCTAAAAGCAACCAGCATCATTTCATAAACATCAGTAAATTTTTCTCAATCACTTAATATGTTGGACTATAAATATATGTTTGTTCCTTTAAAATTTATTATACATAGCTGCTTTAATTGTATGACCTTCCTTATAGATTCACAAACAGTTCAGCATGTTAGTATCAGGTGGTACATCCCTTAAAATGGGCAAATTTATTTCCCAGGCAATTTTAAGTAGACAGACAAAAAGATATGTTTTAATAACCCAAGAAGCTAGTGACAACAGGCCAACCAGCTGGAATGATTGGGTAGGGAGAGACTCCACCTGATATCTGATGGCTGGACTTCTTCCAGATCTCAGATCTCACAGAAAAAAAAGTAGTGCCTGATGGAAGCAGTTTGACTCAGCAGGTCAGACTCATCTGGACAACTGTGGGCAGTATAGCTTCTCTCAGGCAGGGCACAGGCATAACAGATCAGGAAGATCTGGCTGTGCTCTGCAAGCCTCGTTTATGTGGCTGGATTTTGCCCCAGTTTCTACAGGATGGACTAGACTCTTCGCAGATGGAGGGTGTTTCAGTTCCTGTTCCTGTTTCAGGGTCTCACAGAGAAAATCACTTGGCTGCACCCCCACTGTCTCCAGGAGCACCTCATCTTTGCCTTGCAGATAAGACCTCTCTCTCTCTTATCTCTCTAGTTGGCTAACACTTCCCTCCCTCCACCTGCCCCAAATTTATGCAAACTCACTCCTGAAAGACTGGTGGGAACCTTGGGAGGAGGAAGGAGTCAAGCACCTACACGGAGCCTGCCATCTCTTCAGAATCCTTGAAAAACTATTCATTAGACTTTTGCTATTAGTGTTAAGTACTTTCACGTTTCCCAAGAATTATAAATCTTTGAGAATATAAACTTTGTCTTTTATTTAAAAGATCTATTTATTTATGCATATGAGAGCTGCGGTACAGGCCAGAGATGTGGGGGGTGAGAGGATTCATCAGAGACAGTGGAGAACAGAACAGGCAGAAATACACTGCTGAGGGGAGCGGCAGGCGAGACAGGAGAGGTCTGCTGCGCCATTTGGGTAGCTCCCTGGCCGGCTGGGGATTGAACTCATGATGCAGGGGCTGCGGATTGCTTCATAGTGCAGTGCTTTACTCCTTACGCCACCAGGGAGGCCCGAAACTTTGTCTTTTAATTCTCTTTTTTCTTCATACTCTCCTTTTCTTGACCTTCAGTTTAAATTTGAAATCTAGTAAGTCATCTTCTGCTCCCACGATTCACATTAGATCACCTTTATGAACAATTCCAAATTGTGCCTCTAGATGGGGTGCGTGATGTATTTCTTCTGCCTGAGAAAAGCAAGAACTCCATCAGGTGACTCTGGGACTTTTATATCTGAATTTTGATTGTTTTGCAAGTTTGGAAAGGATCTACCTCATTTGGAAAAGATGGGTAAAAAAAATTCTCATTTAAACATTAAGAAATTGTTTCTCGGGGCGAGGGAGACCATGAGTAACTTCCCAGCCGCCGCCACCCCCACATCCCCCCCAGCATTAGCAAAGTGAAATGTTTATTTCAGAAAGTGAAAAGAACAGACGCGATGAAAGAAAATGTGCTAAAAAAAAAAAATAAATTCTTCTGCCAACGGTTTATTGTCTGGGGTTTTGATTTAAAATTCTCTCTGTCGTCATTTGTTAAATGCCATTTAAAAAAAAAAAGTCAACTTTCTTGCTGCCTCTAAGACAGGCTGGAAAACTAACTTGCAATGCTTCATTGACCTTGGCTGTCCATTATGTTCCACTGAAATTAGGACGTTATTTTCTCTAAAAGTAAACGCCAGAAACTTTTTTATAGATGCTAATAAATTAGATTAAACTGTTCTCTGTGACCCCGCTTTGCGGGTTAAAGGTCAAAGTTCACATTGGCTTCAGTTCACATTAAAGTATAATCTGCTGTGTTGCTCAACCCAGCTGATGTTGGTTTATTTTTAATGCTGCCCTCAGAGGAAGGTAAGAGGAATTCTTAATCGATTTTAAAAATTGCCTTCATCTGACACTGAGGAGAAACCCAGAGACCTTGAATGCATCTTTCACTTTGAAAGAAAAAGATGTAATGTCCCATGTTAAGGAAAACATTCTTTGGAATGTCTGGCCAAATAGATAGTATTTGATTTTGTAAAAGAAGCCACTTGTGAGACACACACTGAACTATAGGCAGGAGCGATTCCCACTTGGCATATGTCAGATGAACCAGCCTTCCCCAGTGCAAAGGTAAGCGATGGACCATTCCATAGTGATCTATACCCTCCATTTACCCAGAACTTGTATTTATATTAACTGGAAACACTAGTTTAGGAACCCACAACAATATGGCCCAGTTAAATGAGCATTTTTGACTGGCTGTTGCCTCCAGAATTTCCACTGTTAGATTTTTGTTGTACTTCTTTGGGGAACTAGAAGAGATACTGGTGGGTATTGTTTGAGTTCCTTATCTTACTGCAATGTTAGAAGCTACCAGAACTGTTTTTCATCCATTTGCCCAAAGGAAGATTCTTGGAAGAATGTCAGAAGCCACAGGTAAAGAGATGAGGCTGGCCAAGTAGGCAGCCTTTCATGTGGGGCCTTGGGTGAAATGAATTCTCTGACGCTGGCAGGCTTGAAGGTTTTGTCGTATAGATGATGTCAAGTCCATTTAAGATTCTGGGCATGGGTGTATGTTTGAGGATGGTGGTGACATAATGATGTTGTCATAGCAAGGATAACAAACTGAAAATAGAAACCTACTATAATGTTTTTCACAGTTGGCTCATTCCTCTTCATTTTGACATAAAATGCTTAAGTCCATCTCAGAGGACTCTCTGCAGCCAAGGTGTGTTAAATGGAATGGTGTTACAGTTAAAAGCCTCACACATTTACATTTCCTTCCAAGGTACAAAATGGAGATGGATGCTTTAATTCCTACTCCCCTATGGCTGCATTCCTTCAACTTAATCTCCACTTATTGAGCATCTCAGTTGTCTCTCCTTTTTAGATCTCTAGTCTTTGGTGCAATCAAAATGTTTTTCTCAGTATTTATATGTGCCATCTAAGATCCCACTGAAGAGCTGACTTCCTGATGCCAGTGAAATGACACTGGGAAACCTTCACATAGATTCTAAGTAGGGAGCTTAAGTCTTTTTCCCACTAGCAGGTCAGTTTTGTTTGTTTCACATTAGCAAATATTTATGTGGAAGGTAGGTAGGTAGGTCGATGGATAAATAGATAGACAGGTAGGTAGGTAGGTAGATAAATAGATAGATAGAGAGATGCTAAACAGTACCACATATATATTACAGAGTATACTATAGACATTTTTTTTTAATTTTATTCTTACAAGTAAAAGGAAAATATCCTAAAGTTTTGAATTTCCTATTGACAAGTTAACAATACCTAATCGATAGAGTTGTCATAAGTCTTAGATAACATAACATAAAAGGTACCTAATACAGCCTGCTCCAAGGCAGGTGCTGGCTCACGGTGGCATCTGCTTCATCTCTAGCAGATTAGAAATGGACAGAAGGAATTCCATGCTGTATTTGTTGGGACAGTGTCAGGCAAAAGATAGAAGTTTACCTCAAATTATTTTAAATCAAAAAGGAAATTTCTCTCTTTTTTTATAAAGAAACTCAAAAGTGGCTGGATTTGAGGCCTCCATTGGATTAAATCTATTAGATATCTTCTCCTCTCTCTCTCTCTCCTCCTCATTTTTTTCTTTCTTCCCTCTTTCTTTTTGTTGTTGGCTTCATATTTAGAAGATTTCTTCCCAGAAGTGACAAAGACAACAAGCAGTTGCAGACATGTCCTTTACCGACTAAACAGTCTCGAAAGAGAACATTTCTTCTGATGCTTCATCAAGAATGTCCCAAAGGGCTAGCACAGCCTAAAAGCCATAGAAATCCTGAGAATCATTAGGAAATTAGGATCACAACCTTTTTATGTCAAATGTAATTCCTAGAATCCTGCATGGAATTAATTCAAATGAGGAAAAAAGAAATAGACTGACAAATATTCAAACAAAGGCAATTACTCTGCTTAAAGGTGTGAGAGGACTCCTAGTTGGGTCGTAAATTAATGACTAGAGTGCAGCCTTAAAAATGAGAGCTTCAAACATGCATAAAACAAGACTTTTATAGGAGAATAAATTAGAAATTCAATCACTAGGGCCCTTATAAGTAGAGAAACACAGAGACACACAGAGGGAAGGAACTCATGTGAAGACAGAGGCAGAACTGGAGTGATGCAGCCACAAGCCAAGGAACTCCAAGAACTGCTGGCAACCACCAGCCTCCAGGAAAGCAGCTGGAACAGATTCTCCATCAGGGCCTCCAGCACTCTAGAAGAAAAAAATTCTGTTGTTTAAACAACCCAATGTGAGGTAACTTGTTAAGGCAGCTGTGGGAAACTTATAAAGATGGCAATATGTGACAATGGAATGAAAATTAAAATTCTAGATGAAAGAATGTTTCATTCCCCTTTCCAATCCATACAGAAGGCTAGTTGTCCTGCTGAGAGCTTCATTCTTATCTGTAAAATGAGGGTCATAATCTTTCTCCTGTCAATTGACAGGATTATATAAAAATTGAACCAAACCATCTAAACTATATAGTCATGGAATGTGCCATTTTGGTCAGTGACAAACCATACATAGGAGAGTAGTCCCCATATGCTTCCCCCATCGACCGAGGTGGCGGTAGGCTATACCATGCAGGTGTGTGTGGCTACGCTCTCCAAAGCTCCCACAGTGAGGACAGCACCTAATGATGATGCATCTCTTAGAATATCTCCCCATTGTTAAAGGGTACATGACTTCTCTGGGGATCCCAAAATGTGCTCTACACCTGAAGACCTATAAAGATTGGTTCCATGTTGAAATCCATTTACAAAGGGCTGCCTGTGTGACTTTTCTCCAGAAGACCACAAAACAGATTATTTTGTAAAAGGCAAAAAGAGGACTTAAATTTGGAATCTATGTAATGTTATTTAACCCATCTCCTCTAAGTTTTACTTGATGATGAAATATTACCTTTGAAGAACTCCAATCAATATCTATAGGTGCTTGTATTTCTTCAGAGAGCACAATTTAGGAAACACAGCCCTATACTATTGTAAGATACGTGGTCTTTGGTGTTATACACTTAGGGGTTATTTATGTAGGATCATCCATGTAACATTGTGGCAGCCTTCCCACTTGTGTGATTCGCCCACACGGCCTCTGTTGAATGGAATTGGAGGAGTTGAATAAATGGAGTAGCAGGTTTTATAAAATGCACATGCCACCCCCAAGTCCAGGAGCAACAGAAGTTTTCCTGCCTCCAGAAAAATGGCAGGAAGAAAACAAACATCTGCTAATGCTCCTCCGTGTTCTGGGCCTCATGAGAAACAGTTCCACAAATATTATCTCATTTCATAGAAATCTTTGTGGACTTAACATTTAGATCTTACTCCTATTGCTTATATGTGAGAAAGAAACTATTTATTAGCAATTTTATTAGGCATAGGACCTAAAATAAGTACTTAGCAGTCTTTTCCAGCATCCCATATCATACAAATTTTATGAGAAAGACCCTTTCACTATTTTCATCCTAGTGGACCATTAACTGCTAACTGCCCTAACAACTCTGAGCTATGGGCTAATTCAGTTGTCATCCTAGCTGTGAGAATTTAGCTGTGAATACAACAGATGATAGTCCCTGCGTTCCTGCAAGGAGGCTAAGCACAAGGATATGAGTGTAGATATAGGTAAAGTGATGACGATACCATGGGGAAAAATTAAGCAGGAAAGTAGAACCAAGAGTGAGGTGAACTGTTATTTCATAGGTGTGGACAGGGTAGCATTCACTGAAAAGAGACTTTGAGCAGAACCGAGTTGGAAATGTAGGACTAGTGAGAGTACCAGGGAGGGAGGAGAGAAAAGGGCAGAGGAGACTGCAAATGCAAACAACCTGCCTATGATGAGAATGTGTAACATACTCATGGAACAGAAAGGAAGCCAACATGGTTGACACAGAGTAATTGGGGCAGATAAAGAAGAGATGAAGTCAGAGAGGTGTGGCGTGAAGACATAGTTATATAGGGATTTCATAGGACAGGTAGACAGACTTTCACTTGCAGTGAGTTGAGAAACAAATTAGGGTTTTGAGCAGACAAGTGTTATGACGTGACTTATATTTACAACCATCATTTATTCAGAGAATATGGCTGTAAAGTAAGAAAGGAGAAAGCTGTATCAGTGGGAGCACCAATTAGAAACTGCTAGTCTGAATTATGCTGCTGATGATGAATCAGATCAGGACTATTTTGGCAGAGATGGTGAGAAGTGTGAATGTATTTTGAAGATAAAACTAACAAGACTGCTTGATAGCATGTGAGGTATGAGAGAAAGGAGTCAAGGATGAATACAGGTTTAAACAAAAGTATCTAGAAAAATAAGGGTCCGTTAAATGAGATGAAATGAATGGATAAGAGTAAGGGATTCTTTTCTTTCCTTTTTTTTTTTTTTTTTGATGGGGGTGGTGAAGGACAATCAAAGGTATGGTATGGGACAGATTTCATTTACAATGACTTTAAACATCTCATGGAGATAGTAAGTAGGAGGTTAGTTGGCTCCACTAATGTGCTGTTCAAGGCTGAGCCTGGGTCCAGTATCATCTGCTTAAAAATGATACTTAAATCCATGAAACCAGATGAGATCATTCAAGGAAGAGTTTAGAGAAGAGCAAAGGGCAGGAGATCGAGTCATGGGTGTGCCAAAGTTTAAAAGATGATTGATGATGATGATGATCAAAGAGGTAGAAACCCTTGGATCAGGTAGCACAGGCAAAAAGTAAGCCAGTCAGGGTACTTTATCACAGTCAGCAAAGTTCTTTATCATGTAGCATGTTTATATTCCTATCAGGAGAGAAACACTGCAGCAGGGGCTGGGAACTCTGCTCCTACCTTCTGAAGTTGGACACAAAGGAAAGACTATGGAACCTTGGTAAATGGACAAGAACCAAAGTTTGAACCACATAGATTCCATCAGTCATATAAAACCAGATACTCTTCTGACATAGTTTCAAGATCATAAATACTATTTGCTTAATATATATCGTCATGTATTGGGCACAGCTATACCAAGCACTGTGCTAGTCATTTCTACACAGCATACTTCCTGTGCCTCTTTATACCCAGTCTCCAGCCTGCCCCCTCACCTCCACTCTGTGACCAGACATACTTATCAGCATATACCACAGCAGGTGGTTCCATGGCTTTCTGTAGCACATGAATGCCCTTCCAGATTCTAGTCCTCCATGCCCTCTGCTCAGGCCTTCCAGGCTTAGCTGGATGGATGCAACCCTTTATTGCCAGCCCAAGGATACAGCTCAGGCCAATGCCACTCTGCTGGTTCCCTTACATCTACTCATCATCTCATAAATTGCCTTTCTTAAACTTTCTTCAAATTACCCTATTTGAATGTGTAAGCTTTTTCTTTTGGGAACCCTGAATATTAGAGCTTTAGGATATTGTCTTCATAGTCTTTCCTTCTCGATCACATCTCTTTGATACAGGCATGATGCCTGTTTTACCAATTAAAAGAGTGGTCATTTGCCTGAATTCCCACACAAAAAAGGGGCAGAATCAGGATTTTAACCCAGGTGTGTTTGTTTCCAAAGCCTGTTGTCTCAAGCACTTCCTTATACCACAACAAAGCAAATCTATCAGAGTAATTACAAAATCACAAGCAGTTATTAGGTCATAAATAGATCAATAAAAGGTGATTTAAAATAACAAAAATAATTGCACATTATATGCCAGGTTATCAGGAACATGCACCAGAGACCCATGTGAGCCTCCTCCATGGCCTGCTCAGCCCTGGGTTTAGTTCCTCCCAGAGGTAAAGTCAGGCCATGCAAAGTCATCAGCCCAAAACTGCTGTGGGTCCAGGACTCTCAGGCACTAATCCCGCCCGGTGTGTGGCCTGCCAGGAGCATGTCAGCATGTCAAAGCCACTCCCCAGAAGTCCTGCGTGTCCTGGACCACAAACCCATGCTCTTCTGGGGTCCCCAATGGGGAAAGGATTGTGCGGGAAAAAAGAGACAATTTTCTTGTCTGATTCTTATCCCCTCTACTGTTGTTAATTCTGCTCACCCAAAAAAAAAAAGGAGTCCTCTCTCAGTTCCTCCCTAAGTAGCTACCACTTGATTTACTCCACATGCCTGACCAGGAAATCTGAATATGTATGAGAATATTGAAACACCCACTTGGCTGGGGGGTGGGGTGCAGAAAATAGTCACAGGGTAGGGTCTAATTCCTCTGTATTGACCAAATGGTGTCAATACCACAGAGAGGTAGTAGTATAAAGAAACAACCAACGAGGAAAAGGGAAATTTTGGCTCCCCTTGTGCAAACTCAATAACGCAGTGGCTGGCATTCAGGGTTCAAAAGGCCAGAAGCAACGTAATTATTCTGGTAAAGTCTCAGTGGTTCATATGGTTTAGAGATTTAAGGAATGGTATTAAAATGCCATGAACATAATCCACAGAATAAAGCTTTTAGAGCTATTTGTTTTTGTTTTCTGGTTTTTACAGAAAAGAGTTCCTTGCCTTTCTGGAGTCCCTTGCATTTCTTCATAGGCCTCTTATTTCAGAAGCTTGGGTTTTAGAGAAATAAATTAGCCAAATTCCATGGCCCTTTGAGGTCTCATGGAAAGGTGGCTATTTAGAAGCTGATCATGCCAGAAGTAAGGAGGGAATAGGGACTGGGGTCATTAGTGCTCACTGTTCTCTTACAGACAAAGCCCATAGGGTGTGATTTCTAAAGGCCGTGAGGCAAACATCCTTTTCTAAAACCTGTACCCTGATTTCAATCATATGTGGACAATAAAAAGCTAAGCAAAGGAACAGACAAAACCAAAATAAACCCTAGAGACCTGACTGTAGAACTGAAGCTTTCCACAGGATTAGAGGAAGTTGTAGCCAGGAAAAAGTCTGTTCCCCTCCCCCCAGAAATTAAGATCCATGATGGCCAGGATCAGGGGAGACTCCCTTGAAGGAGAGCTACCCTGGGGCGTTTTGTATGGAAGCAGAAAGTCTGCCTGAAAGCACCTCTGCCTGAACAGAAGTGGGCGGGGGATCTGTACAGAATGAAATCCCAGAAAATCTCAGGCTGAGTGGTGATCAGAACAATAGGCCCTGAGATGTGGAAAATTGTTGTCTGACACTCTCTGAAGGGGTGAGGAGTCCTGCAAGGATGTCTGTGAGGCCCTGGGAGCAAGAAGCCAGCTTACAGGCATGTCAATTAAGTAGTTTTGTTCTTTCCCTTTATCTGTCCTCCTTCTCCCTCCTTCAGCCCCAGAGTCAGAAAGAACAGCTATTGAGTGGCAAGAACACTTGGCAAAGAAGTAAGAACCCCATCCCACTCTCTTCACCAAAGGCAGATTTGTCCAGTGCCAGCTCTGGCAAAAAAAAAAAAAGTCGAATTTTTTATTGCAAATTTTAATATTATATATTCTGACAGAAGATTCTAATTTCTGAAATAAGACTATGGCTTATAACTCAAACAACTAGGGGGACCTTTTTGTAAAATAAGAATGATCAGAATGTCATGGTGTCTGATAGTTTTCTTTCAAAGGCAGAACAAAAAAATCTTCCCCAATGGTATTAATCTTAAAGGGGTAGTGGGACGAGAAATATCTTTTTATTAAGGGTCACTATTCAGACTTGTTTATTGCACCATTTAAAAATGTCCATAGGATAGTTGATCATAGCCTCACCCCTATGTCTAGGTCAAGTCTTGATCCTACACTGGAAAGTAAAACCCCACACATTGTGGTGAGGGGAAGTCATCAGCGGAAGAAACCACGGAGGGTTTGGGAGGTTGATGGTACGTTGCTTACTTGATGCCTCTTAGTTTGTCCTTGTATTAAGATTCTTACAGGTAACACTCAGTCTTTTGATCTCACCACAGGTCAACATTCTATAGAACACTACTCACTGCAGTAGAAAGAAGCTTACCTTGAGTATGTGACCGAAAGGTAAGGAAAAGATATTTTGACATGTAGGGAAATAGAAAGCACCTTGACCCCGAAAATCCTGCTGTTTTCTTTTTTATTCTTTTTTTTTTTTTACGGTAGTGGGGGAGTGGTTTGACTCCTTTCAAAATATCAACTAAGTCTGTTCTTATTTACTTCTCTCAGCCAAGACCATTCACAGCTTCTCACTAATGGAAAATATAATCACAGAACATGAAAGGAGACATTTAATCTCTTAGAAGAAAAAGAGATGTGCATTCATAGACCAAACAATAGGTACAATGTAGCAGCACACTGTCAATTGGACTTAGCAGGAAATAGAACTGGCATGCTCTCTCAAGGATTACTGGGAAAAAAAACATGTGAGAGCTTTGTTTCCTTGTGGTTTTAGGAAGTACTCAAATGAACTGTTTTATTCATAAAATATTTCATAATGTTTTATCAGTACCATAAATAGTAGTCTTCTGGGAAAAAACATGCAGTTCTATGACTAGACCCACCGTGAGGGAAGAGTCGGTGTGTCATGAAAACTGGAAGGAGGTTTAGGAATTTCTGAGTCCAACAAAAATAGAGTGGCATGGATTGTTGTCAGCTCACATTTTTACCTTCTCACACGCAACACCAAGGTGCATTTCCACATTCACATGCTTAATAAACATCAGGTGTTAAAGTCAGCAGACGGTTTAGAAGACAAGGTCAGGTTCCATCCCATTACTAGTTGCATGAGGGTAACACAGCCATTTGATCCCTTTAGGTCTCTATTTCCTTACTTTAAAACAGGAATGATTATTCTGACCTCATAGGAATTCTGTGAAGATTTGATGAGCTAATGTTGCTGTGAGGGCCATGGAAAAGATCTACTCAGATTTCATACTTTGGGAGCATAATCAATTGACAGTCCCAGGGAATGATTTTTTTTTCCTTATTTTTGGATCCACCCCCAAACTCCCACAGGTAGCATCAGTCTAGAAACCCCAACAAATTGAGGGCACCAACACAGGTCTTTCCTGTGAGATATGGGAACTCCCAAAAGGTGATTTTGGCTTGAAGGCCCCATCAGCTTGACAGGACATTTCTAGACTTGCCTTCAAGCTTGAAACCCTTCTCTCCTAGTCCTCCCTTCCCTCTCTCCTCTCACAAGTGACAGACCATCATTGCCTGACTCTCATCTGAAGGCTTATGCTACTTTCTGCTACTCCCTGCCTTTTGTCTGTCACAGGGTTTTCACCCACAATAAGTATGTTATTTTATTCCCTTTCAATATATCAAAGCTAACACATTTGATATGTAACAACTACTCAATATACATAACTTTTTTTTTAAATAATAAATTTTATTTTTATATTCCCCATACATTTGCAACCCCCCCATTCTG
Organism: Talpa occidentalis; assembly: GCF_014898055.3. Classification (NCBI taxonomy): domain Eukaryota; kingdom Metazoa; phylum Chordata; class Mammalia; order Eulipotyphla; family Talpidae; genus Talpa; species Talpa occidentalis. The sequence continues at coordinate 119,466,746 of NW_023604972.1, forward strand.
ACCCCAATCCCTCCCCTCCCGCCCCTCACTCCCCAAAAACTGTCTCTGGTTCATAGTTTTTTGTTGATTTTGATTTTCACTTTCTTATAGTTATTCATTTTCCTGGTCCCTTATTTAAGTTTTCTAGATTCCTGCTATGAGTGAGACCATCCGGTATTTTTCTTTTTCTTTCTGGCTTATTTCACTGAGCATGATCCCTTCCAGCGCCATCCATGTTGCTGCAAATTGCATGTGTTTATCTTTTTTGAATGCTGAGTAATATTCTATGGTGTATATGTACCACATCTTCTTGATCCAGTCATCTATTTTTGGGCATTTGGGTTGTTTCCAAAGCTTAGCTATTGTAAATAGAGCTGCTATAAACATAGGGGTGCAGGTGTTCTTATCACTTTATTGTAAATATACATAACTTTTAATTGTTATTGCCAAGTAAAGTGATAGGTAGTATATGGAATACTTGTGGGAATTCAGAGGAAGGACAAATCATTTCAAACCAAGTCATTCAGAAGATTTCTCAATCTCTAAAGCAAGGTTTGCTTCAAATTGAAGACAGACAATTTAAGCTATGAGAATGATGAAAAAAGAAACACAAACTAGAAAGGGGAGTTCTAGTTTGATTGACTTGTAGGACTCATTTGTAGTGTCATATGAACAGTAGACGTATGCTAAAATGTGGAATGGGTGAGGGTTATGCCAGTAAATTTTGCTATTGTAGCGAGCAAACTCCAAATCTTATTAGCTTACAATAAACGTTTGTTTCTCATTTGTGCTAATGTTAGTGGCTATAGATCAGCTACTATGGCATCATATCATGTGCCTTCTCACCTTATTCTGTGTCTTGGGCTAAAAGAGCAAGTCCTATCAGGGAAACAAGGCTTGCCAAGGCAAAGGACTGATGAAAACATGCAGTGACTCTCGAAACTTCTGCTAGAAACATGGCATATGTCATGTCTGCTCATATTCCATTGGCCAAAGCAAGTTCTGTAACCAAGAATGACATCAATAGAGCAAAAACAACACTCCTCCTACACAGGAGGCCCTAAGTGTTAGATTTGGATGGATGGGAATATACAATCTTCTCACCAGAAGGGGGCTAACTAGTTAATAACAATAATTCAATCTCCCACAGATCAGAAATTATTTATATATCAATATATAAATGATATATTTTAGTAGGCCAATGACACCAGCAGTGTTGTCTTTCTTTGGGTACAGATATGACTCTGGATTGGGGAAATGAAGAAAATAATAATACTGTACTGGTCAAGGCAGGAGATGATGCGTGGCAGGCTAATGTAGTGGCAGCTGAAGTAACTTGTGTCCTCTGTTCTGGTAACCAACTCTCTAGGTTTTATTCAGAAATCTACACAAGCTGATGGAGAAGAATATTGCTTGTTAGCATGAGGAACAATCAAATCACTTTATATCTATCAGGATATTAGGAAGTCAGAGACAACTCTTACGTTAGGTCTCAGAAAATTATGAAAGACTCAAATTTGTTTCAGAAGCCACTGTTTTCCTTGCACCTTTCTCTTCACAGAACTCTACAGATTCCATCTTTATCAACCAAGCCCCAACCCACAGTACTCTTATTTTGAAAACCAGATACTCAAGTCTCCCCATTCACAATCCTGCATAAACTTCCCAGACCCTATCATGAGGGTTTCCATAAAAATGGAAGTATTGTTGAAACCAAACTTCCTGTTTTTGACTTGAACTTCCATTTTGTACTACTCTTCTCAAACCTTCCCTCACACACACACTCACCAATGTGATCAACAGCCTCAGGACTTAGCTAGATAACTGGTTTTAGGTTGTTTAGCCTTCCTTTATTTATTGTAAGCATTTTCAATTACAAATATTTTTATTACATAACTAATTGATCATAAGACAATTTTTTTTATGGAGTTTATGTTCAGGTTTTTTTTTTTAATAAATTTTATTTTTATATTCCCCATACAATTACAATCCCCTTATTTTGACCCCAATCCTTCCCCTCCCGCACCCCCCACTCCCCATAGAGTGTCTCTGGTTCATAGTTTTTTGTTGATTTTGATTTTCACTTTCTTATAGTTATTCATTTTCCTGGTCCCTTATTTAAGTTTTCTAGATTCCTGCTATGAGTGAGACCATCCGGTATTTTTCTTTTTCTTTCTGGCTTATTTCTCTGAGCATGATCCCTTCCAGCGCCATCCATGTTGCTGCAAATTGCATGTGTTTATCTTTTTTGAATGCTGAGTAATATTCCATGGTGTATATGTACCACATCTTCTTGATCCAGTCATCTATTTTTGGGCATTTGGGTTGTTTCCAAAGCTTAGCTATTGTAAACAGTGCTGCTATAAACATAGGGGTGCAGGTGCTCTTTGGAATTGATGTTTCTGTGTCCTTTGGGTAAATACCTAGGAGTGGAATTGCTGGATCCTATGGAAGCTCTATGTTTAGTAGGTCCAGAAATCTCCACACAGCTCTCCATAGTGGCTGGACCAGTTTGTACTCCCACCAACAGTGCAGGAGAGTTCCTTTTTCTCCACACCCTCGCCAACATTTGTTGTTGCTAGTTTTTTTAATATGTGCCATTCTCGCTGGTGTAAGATGGTATCTCATGGTAGTTTTGATTTGCATTTCCCTGATTACAAGTGATGTTGAACATTTTTTCATATGCCTGTTGGCTATTTGCATTTCCTCTTCAGAGAAGTTTCTTTTTAGCTCTTCTGCCCATTTTTTGACTGGATTATTTTCTTTGATGTTGTTGAGTCTCATCAGCTCTTTGCAGATTTTTGTGATCAGTCCTTTATCATTAGTGTTGGGTGCAAAAATGTTCTCCCAGTTGGTGGGGTTTCTCTTTGTTTTGGTTATTGTCTCTTTTGCTGTGCAGAAGCTCTTTAATTTGCTGTAGTCCCAGCTGTTTATCTTTGCCTTCACTATCACTGCTTTGGGTGATGTGTCTGTAAAGATGTCTTTGATGTGCATATCACGTAGTGTTTCGCCTCTATTTCCTTCGATGTATTTTATGGTTTCAGGTCTTAGATCATAAGACAATTTTGATGTAAAAGACAAAATAATTGATTAACAGTTTGGCTCCAAGTTTGGTTTCAACAATACTTCCATTTTTATGGAAACCCTCATAATAGTCTATATGATTAGTGTACATGATGGTCTTAAATAATGGATTAAAAAACTGGGAAGAAAATATGGTGATAAAACTTATTGAAAGTACAAAATGAAAGAGAATACAGTGAGATTGTATACTATGCTAGAAAATGATAATATGCCAGTGTTGAAATCCTTTGGTGAACACCCTAAAACCCAACCTCAAAACCAAAAGTTTCCCAAGCAATGGCAAATACAAAAGAAACAAGAATTCACAACAGTCTGGAGAGCATTAACTATCCCCTCTTTTGCTAATTTAGATACAACTTCTTCTTTAATGCTATCTTTATCAAATTTGTCATGTGATATTATAAGTTGGGCGCTGTAGGGTAAGGTAAAAGGTATCGGGCTTTTCTGCCCTCCCGCCATCAGGATAGATGACAGAACCCTGCAGTCCTGAATGCATGCCTGATGGCGGGCACCTGGAGTAGGGTGTGGGCACAGGTAGATGGGATTCGACTGGGCTAAGACTGGGCTTTTAAAGGCGGCATCATGGGGATGCCAGCAGAAGCCAAGAGAAGGCCGGAGAGCCCATAAAGTGAAGGCCTGCTGGGGGCTGCCAGCCTCCCAGGCCCTCAGCCCCCCAGTACTCCTGCCTGCCCTGTACCTGGTAATCCCAATAAAAACCTGCAAAACCATTGATGACTCTGACTCCTTCTTTACCCTGTCTGCCTGATCAGAGAAAACCTGCAGAGTGTCCATTCCTGCCCCTACAGGGGCAAAGAAAGAATCAGACTTCTTCTACCCCCGCATGAATGGTCATGTGATAACTTGATTATAAGTTTCTTGAAAATGACAAAGCAGTTTTGCTATTTGATAGTGGACAGTTATTTTTTTTTCCTGTTTCAATATATCCTTTTAAATTATGTCCCTGTTTTATTTTTCATGATTTTAGCTTTTTAATCGCAAAATCGCTTTATGGCCAATTAGTTGTGCCATGAAAATGTGGCAAATAACTTAGAGTGAATCTGCTGGACATGCATATTACTGTCTAGCCGATTTCCAAAAATGCATTCACTCTAAAATGTTACTTTAGTCTCATGTCCTGAAATACTTGGATTTTAAATGAATGGCTCAGATGGAGAAAATCTTAATCTCCAACCAACCGTCTTTTTTATAAACCACTTTAAGAGAAATTGCTGGGCAAGGAAACCTAGCAGAAGCATATCTGTAGGGTAAATGAGTAAATCAGGCTTTTTGCATCCTTCCCCCAGTTGGTGGAAGCCGGGAGCTGAGGGGCGTGGCCTCAGGTACTCACACCTATAATGATGGTCACCCGGACCCAGAAAGGATGGGTCTGCGCATGTGTGAATGTGGGCACCTGTGCCGAGAGGCCAAGATCAAGAGGGTGGCTTCACTCTGAGAAAGGACTAAAGCTCCAGGAGGAGCGCTCTGAGGTGAGACTACGAGGCTAAGAACGCCAGAAAAAGGCCAGGGAAGGAGCACAAAGATTGGCGAGGGACTGGGAGACTCGGTTACCTGCCTGCCTATGGCACCTCTGCCCCGCTGGTGTCTGTGTCCTTGTAGGCCAGCCTCGCTGCCTGGTGTGCCTACGTACCTGGTGCACTAAGGGAGCCTGTAAAATCTACCGAGGGCTCTGGGACTCTATACGTCTGCCTGAATCGGCAGTGAACCTGCCCTGTCCATGCTGGCACTACAACATCTCAAACCAGTTCACAGAGGCAAGTGCTCTATGTCTTAGGGTCCCAGCTCCGCCACTTGCTAGCAGCCTATGTGAAGTGTGTCAGGCCTGCCTCCTGGTCTGCACAAGCTGCAGATGAACTATGTGCTACGGTACATAGCAATCCATGATCCTATATAGCACTGTAGGAATCAGAGACCAATGCCTGAACATCCAACCTCCTATAATGATCATTTGCAGAATACAGACCCTGCAGAACTCCTCAGAGGTGACAGCTCATCTGCTGTAATCATCTCACATCCATTACAGCTGTTTCTGATAGGAATACAAAGGAAAGTTATGTCAGAGATAATGGTAACCCTAATCCAGCACTGTTTTGGCAAAGAGCTTCTGGCCTCATTTTGAGATATAAGATGTCTTTCTCCATCAGAATATCCTCATCCTGGTAGAGACTATTCTACATTTTCTGTTTTTGTTTTTGTTGTTTTTTTTTTTTTTTAACTCAATGATTCTAAAAAACATCTGCCCCTTTGGCGAATAAATAACCTGACACCTACTTATGAGTGGCATCAGGTCACAAAACAATCATTCACACACCATCCACCCTGGGCACTCACAGGCCTCCTCAAAGTACAGCTTCCAGATTCTCTGCTGTAAATAAGTAGTGTGTCCATTTGGACCTGAAGACACATTGCCTGCAGTCAGTTGCTCCTGAACCACTTCTGAAGCCCTAAGCAGCTATTGAGCAAGGCAGAAAGACCAAGTCGCCTGGTTACTCTGGCGACTGGATTCTTCACCACATCGCTGCCTCAGCACCTGCGACTTTTCATGACAGGTTCCTGTCTGCGGGGCAAAACACGCGCCATCCACTGCTCTACCGCAGGTAAGTTCAAAGCTATCTGTTTATGAGGAAATCTTGCCAAGTTTGAGTGGAGGTAGGCATCCGAACAGGGTAAGACAGAGAAACCCGAGCTTCAAGAGGCTGAGAAACATGGGCTGACTTGGCAGATGACAGGTTTTGTTACAGATTTTTAAAATAATGTTGCTTTAAGAACAGAAAGAAAGCCAAGCCAAGGAACATCAACAGTAAGTTTTCTTCTCCACCCCCACCCCCCAAGATATGTTGAAGCCAGGTTTAATTTTTATGTCAGGAAAGAATTCCCTCCTGAGACTTTCCTGGCCACGGTTCAGTTGAGGATAATGTTTTCCAGCCATGTTTCCAGAGTCCCTCAAAAATTGAAAGGAAAGAGGCGATTGTGAAGCCTTCACTTTGAAGCAGCAGGGGGAGCTGTGATGATAAAGAAATGGGTGGTCTCTTTTACCAAGGTGATTTCTGAAATGCAGTCAGCATTCTCTACATTTCATTTTGGGGCACCAGGGAGTGCCTAAAGAATGAAATATTTACAGATGTTAGCAGCTTTTATACCGCTGGTTTTAATGTGAAGTCTTTGTTACATTTTAAATCAAAAGGAAAAACTTCTTAGATATGTGCGCAAGTTGCCAGCAGCCTGCAAAACAGCTCAGTATCCCATGATTACTTCCATCACCACATAATGAAGCATCTCCCATTCTATATGTTGCAGTCCCAAAATCGCTGTTGGAAATGGATGTTTAAAATGGGACTTCTAGGGCAGAAAATAAAGAGTCCTTATAGCAGCGTCATCAAAATCTACCTAGTCTTACCTCATAAGGATTATTGATGCTAGCCAGATTACTTATCTGTCCAGGAATTCTGGCTTTCAAATTACTTGGGCACATTAAAAAATTAAGGATCTAGGGGAACGTAATGAGGTTAAACTCACTGTTTATCAGTAAAAAGTCTTTGTTTTGTTTGGTTGTTTTTAAGTTCACTGTTTAAACATACCGTGGAATTTCACATGGAGTTAAAGATTAAATAACAACATTTTAGGTAATTTTCACACTTGCCTACTTCTGATTACTTGGTTCTTTTTCACATCGGCAGAACCTATTGGAATTAAAATTTGACAATACACATTTCTGTGACTGGTCAAGGATGCCCCAAAGTGTAGTACACGTAGGCTACCTGCAAGAGCTGACTGAAGGGAATGCTGAGTTTAGGGAAACTGAGTTCATTACAAGAAGAAGGTGATAGGAAATTGGCTGGAACACTGTGGATAGAAGTGGAAGAGAGGCATATTTCAAGGAGGGAATTGTAAATCAAAGACCTCTCTGGCCATCTGTATGGACATAAAAAACACTTTAAAGGCTAATATCATATGGCCCGAAGAATTCCATCATAGCAGAGTGCCTCTGATTTTCAGACAGATTATGGGAAAATGATCTGAGAAAGCATGAATTTGTCAGATAATAGGCTGAAAAGAATAGAGAACTGGCAGGAACAGAGTTAACAAGTAGGTGTTATAGGATGCAATATATGTGTATGCAGTAGTCAGCATATCGAGAGGGCAGAGTTAGAAAAGTTCAAGAATGGTCTTAATCTTCCCTGAAAAGAATTTTGGCAAAATGACTGTTAATATCCTATAAAATTATGAAATTCTTTTCATTTTTCACTTTGAGAAAAGAACAAACACATCAACTATTTCCAAACATGATTAGTTCACAGTATTCTCTCTCCCTATATATTGATCATTGGGTTCACCATAGTTCTAAAAAGTTCAGATTATGCTGCAATTTGCAGATACTCATTCTAAACATTATCTGAGTAGGAAATGTGAGATGTTTTTCCTTCATCTTTAGATTATGAGTCCCTGTATTCTATGAGCAGAAGACTGTGCATTCTTGTGCCCTCCATGGGACTCTGGGCATGCTCTGATTTCCAGGGACATAGCAATGGTGTTAGCCTGTGCTTTCAGGGGTGAGGAAAGTTTGCTTTGATATGATTTGGGATTGAAATTTTTTCATTGCAAAGTTTCTGTGAAATTTGGTGAATTTATATGTGCACCTAACTTATTAAACAGTATTAATTATAAAGTTATAAATATGAGGTTTTCCTATTTATAAGTCATTTTTTCTAGTTGTATTATACCAAGTATAAATTTTCTCCAAGGTAGTACAGATTTACCTCTGTTCACAGTTGTAAGTTAAAATTAAAATCCCCTAGCATTACTGTGTTGTTGTCAATATCTTTTTTTAGTTTGATTAGTGATTGCCTTATATATCTTGGTGCTCTATCATTTGGTACATATGTACTATGTGTTATTTCTTCTTGTTGTATTAGGCCCTTTATTATCTCTGTTGGTAAACAGAAGTTTGGACTTTATTTTGAAATCCAGTCAGCCACTCTACCTTTTAACTGGTAAGCCACTTATATTTAGAGTGATTATTGACATATAAATATTTATTGCCACTTTTTTTTTTGCCTTTGTCTCAGTTTTTGACATCTTCCTTATATGTTTTGTTTAGGTTCAATTTCCATTTTCTTATGGGTTACCTCTGTTGGTTTTGTTTGAAGATTCTGCTGATGTTAGTATATGATAGACTATTTTTGTAGTTTGTTGAATGATTTGATTGCAAATTCATTCTGATAGACCAAGTTTTCACTCTTTCACTTATCTGTGTCAAAGTAGGAAACTAAATTATATAGTAGTCTTTGTGAATGATTTTATTAGAACTTTCAGGAAGGCTTTAGGACGAAAGACAGGTACCTTACTTTAATTCTCTGTAGAAAGAAGGAATTCCCTCTCCTCTCTCTCTTCTCTCTCTCTCTCTCTCACACACAAACACATACACACACACATACAAATTGCATTGTACTAACCCTCTCTGTCTCATTCCCAGCCTTATACAGAATGGAGGCTGCTAGTAGCCAGTCACATCTGTCACCTTGTAGGAAACATTGGTTCTGACTCCAGTGACTGTCAGTTCAGATATTGTATACATCTTTTTCTGTCCTCTACCTTGGTTCCTAGTTCTCTGTCCCTGAAATCCTACTAAAAGCTTGCTTAGATTGAAATTAAAAAAAAAATTTGAAGAAACAAAATATTCAGTGTAAGTATTTGGAATCAGTTAGGTCAGTCTAAAGCTTTTCCAACTTCACCCATTAGCTCAATTTATTTAGCAAATAAATAAGGACCAAATGTCTACCGTAAGCCTGACATGATGATAAATCTTGCAACACAAACAAGAAGATATATCCTCTGCTCTTAAATGTCTTTACCTTTGTGTAATATTTGCAATTCAGGATACTGAATGCTGGTAATTAGGTGAAGGACTAAGGTAAGAGCAGAAAGAGGATGTAGAAGTCACTGTAGACTTCAAAGAAGACATGGCATTTTAGCTGACTCTTGAAAACTGAATGCCATCAATCATTATTCAGGATAAAGAAAATAGGGGAAAACATTATAAGTGGAGATAATAATGGCATGAGGGAGCCTCCTTGGTGGCCTAGGAGTTAAATCTCAGTGCTACCACCACAATGGCTTCAGTTTGATCCCCAGCCGGGGAGCTTACCCACATGGTGCAGCAGACCTCTCCTGTCTCACCCACTGCACCCCTCAGCAGTGTATTTCAATAGATCCGACTGTTCTGCTCCCCACCTTGTCTCTGGTGAATCCTCTTACCCCCCCCACCTCTGGCCTGTACCTCAGTGCTTGTACATATAAATAATCTTTTTTAAAAGATTTATTTATTTGTACAAGCACTGAGGTACAGGCCAGAGGTGGGGGAGGGTGAGAGAATTCACCAGAGACAGAGCAGGGAGCAGAACAGGCAGAAGGACTGAAATACACTGCTGAGGGGAGCAGCAGGCAAGACAGTAGAGGTCTGCCTTGCCATGTGGGTATCTCCACGGCTGGTGGGGCTCAAACCAGCGCTGCAGAGGCTGCAGACATCTTCACAGTGCTGCGCTCAACCTGCTGCACCACCAGGGAGGTCCAAATAAATAAATCTTTTTAAAAAATAATGGCATGTGCAAGGACAAAAATATATAGATTATGCTGCTTGTGGTGCCTATATCTGTGGGGTTGGGGGTGAAAGATGTTCCAAAGTCAGTGGAATCTAATTTACAAATGGCTTTATAGTATCTACTGAGGAGGCTGGGATCTTTTCTGTAAATGAAGTAGAGAATTATCTAAAGCTTTGAAACAAAAGAATGATATACAAAATGTCATTTTAATCATAAACCACTGACATTGATATAGAAAAGACAAGAAACTCAAGTTTGGAAACAGTTGTGATCATCTGGAGGAGAGCTGGCGGTGCATATTCTAAGATAACAACACTGGGGAAGGTAGGGAAGGAACAGTTGAGAGAAATCTCGTCATAGAATTAAATTGAAAATGACTCAATGATTTTAAACTTGGGTGTCTGGATGTTTGACATTGCTCTTCTGAGACAGAAAACACAGGAAGAAGCGGCTCAGAGGATGATAATGGGTGTAGTGGAGATATGTTAAATCTGAGGTGACTATAGAACATCCAGGAGGAACTAACTGCTCAGGAGGCATTTGGGCAGGAGTTTAAGAGAGAAGTTCATGCCAAACATGAGCCTACATGGTGAGTAGATGAGGCTTAAAGCTAGGAGGTGAGATGCCCACTTAGAGCACATAGAAAGAAGTATGCTAAGGAGAGAGCATTTGAAGGACTGAGAAAGGTAGTGGAGTAGCTGGGGAAGACGGAAGATAAAAAAAAGTCATCCAGAAAAGAGATTGAGATGGATCAAAAGCCTAGGCCAGGGAAATGTCAACAAAAGAAAAGTAGTTCTAGTATTAAATGTTAGAGGGAAGTAAGAATAATAACTGGGAAAATGTCATAAGATAAATAAATCAGATAGTATATGGGTGATGCTGCCTTTAGCTGGATCATATTTTTTTTTATGTTCAGATATTTAAACTAAGTGTCTTAAAATAAGTATTTTAGAGAAGTGTTCACTGTCTCTCAGATAAGAAATCTCTGTAAATGCTGATCTTTCCTCCGAACATGAAATGTGCTTATATCCTTACATTTTTTTTTTTAGGGTAAACAATTTTTGAGCAAATAAGCAAAAAGGAAGAGACATCCACATTTGTTTTTCAAAAATAGCATATACTATACATAAAAAGGGCCATCACTAGAGAGGTTGGAAGTGATAACAGCAATTTTTCTCTGTAGGAAAGGAAATAACTTAGATTCAGGAAAAGTAGCTTGCTGACAAGGCAGTCAGTCACATGGCTGGCCTACGGAAGTTAAGAGATTGGTTTATTAAGGTCATAGTTCAGTGGAAAGTGAAGTTGGTGTTCACTTGAATAAAGCTGTCTTCAGTTACACTGAGTGGACTGTTAAAATAGCCAGCAGGAACACAAAAGTGGGATGATAGTGCTTCCTTCCATGCTCTGAGCTTCCAAATGTCAGGTTGGATTATTTGCTAAAAGAGCAAACATCTTGAGATGTAATGAGAAAGTTCATATAAAATATTTCTTCATTCAACATCCTAGTCACATTTTATTCATGGAAATGCAAATTTCTTGAAGAAAATATCAAGAATGAAATGCTTTCAAAGTATGGCATTCTTTTGTGAAAATTTGAATCAATTATTCAACATATAAATATGCAGTTTATTCTTAAATTCATAGGTAACATGTTATCAAGTAAAAATGACTCTTTTGTTTGCCATTTCTGTTTAAGAAACAATAGAAATAAGAAACAACAGAACTCCAAAAAGTCTCAGATTATGTGTGACATTAAAGAAAATGAAGGGCTAAAGAGATAAATTAACTGGTGACTGTACTTCAGGCAACCTACTGAGAATTGTGGTAATATTAATGATATAGTCTATGATCTGTTTTCAGTGATTAAAGAACTAAAGTATTCTCAACATTTGGAGAGGTCTTTTAGACTCCTCAAGTCCACTCAGTGTACATTCCACCATAATATGGTTATCAATCTTCTTCATCCTGTTCTCATTCTGAACTAAGGTTAAAAAAGGATTTGAGAATAGAAGACATGAGCAAAGTGAATTATTATCTTGGCACCTTGCTATGAATTGCTTCCTACCTTTTTTGAAGTTCCATTTCTTGACCCACTTTTGGAAAGCATGCCTGCTAAATTATATTTAAAGCATAGGAGGCTATCTAGATAATCTGCATTTTCTGAGAATTTCAAATTGTATATCCCTTTATGACCTCAAAAATTCATCTGCTCCTACAGCCTCCAATAAGGAGGAAATCTCTTACAAAGTAAGATATTAAAAATCTAGACTTGAACATCAGATTGACTTGAATTCTAATACCAGCACTGTCACTTATAAGCTATGTGCAGAGGCCACTTAATGTCATGGGGGAGAATCAAGTGTAGGCCAGAGATGCAGAGGTGAAAGAATACTCTAGAGACAGAGTGGAGAACAAAACAGGTGGGCTTGTTGATATACACAGCTAAGAGAAGCAGCAGATCTGCTGCACAGAGAGTGATGGGACCCAAGGCTCTATTTATCCTTCGCATCACTGACTGGTCAGGGTTACTAGTCTTGGGTGTGTCCTGACTGATGATCTGAATTAGCACAGAGGATCATCAACTCTCCAGATCATCAGCTTAATGTTCAGGTTCCCATGGCAGTTCCATCTACTCCCGTTATCCATTCAAGTCTCCTTGCCTGCTGGGCAAGGAATGGAGTCTTGGGTTTTTTAATTTAGCAATGATACCACTCAACACTTAATTATTTTGAGTAAAGTGGGAATGAGTAAAATGTCTTCCTTGTGCAAATATTAACTATTAAATATGATGCTACATGTTACTTCTTATAGTGCTCAGAGCTGAAATGGTAGTTGGGACAAAAAAAATCACTTGGATATTTTTATTAAGCTGAAACTCATTTCATCTAAGAGTCTTTATGATTTTTAACATCTCAAAACATTGTAAAATTTTTCCTTTGATTAATTCAAAATCTATCCTTCATACTTAATGCCAACTCTGTCTTGTAAACATCTCAAAAGAAATCCAGTTTTTCAAGAGTTACCACTCCATTCAATACTAATCTGTCCATTGTTGGGAAACAAAGAAGAACAAGACATAATTTTAGGGTAAAATGATCTGGGGTAACAGGAGAGAAAATATATATACAATTGCATGTCTGCATAGGAAAAATATTTAAAGTGTTTAGGGATCCAGAGGCATAAACTATGCATTCAGTTATTATACAAACAGTTATTATACAAACATGGGTAGTATTTTTAGAACACAAAAGAAGAAGTCTATGATTGAAAAAAAAATGTGTAAAGAAAAAATTGTACTATGTTCTGGAGCATGTGTAAGACAAAAGGACATCTTGCTGGAAGAAAATGTCCAAAGCACCCAGGTATATTAAGAAGCCAAAGTGTTGTCAGCTTTACAAAGGCAGGTTTTGCAGACTGTGGACTATGGTATGAATCCCTATGATTCAGGGGTTGTGTTGGTCTATCTCTGCACCAAATATTGAATATTGATTGAACGACAGCAAAATGCCTCTCACATAGCTGTCTTTATTCTTAAATGTAACTTTACTGCTGTTGTAATTAATCAAATGGTCTTAATTCCATGTTTTTTTCATCAGTGAATATAGTCAAAGTGTAAGAGCTAACATAAAGAGTCCTTGAAACCTGTAAACATTAAAAAGAGATCCATAAGAAAAGACCCCATGAAAAGTTGGGGTACTACCAGGACAGAGGTTAGGGATGAATGTGTAGAATGAATTCTTTTCACTTGCCTCCCATTTGTCTGGTCAAGGACATCCCTCTGGCCCTTCCTTGTTGTTTAAATTATATCCTTACTTGGCGCTGGAAGGGATCATGCTCAGCGAAATAAGCCAAAAAGAAAAAGAAAAATACCGGATGTCTCACTCATAGCAGGAATCTAGAAAACTTAAATAAGGGACCAGGAAAATGAATATAAGAAAGTGAAATCAAATCAACAAAAAAACTATGAACCAGAGACACTTTTGGGGGTAGGGGGCTTTCAGAATGGGGCGTTTGCAATTGTATGGGAATATAAAAATAAAATTTAATAAAAAAAAAAATTATATCCTTACTAAGACACCTTTTTTTTTTCCTTTTTTTAAGATTTATTTATTTGTTTATGCAAGCACTGGGTACAGTCAGAAGCACAGGAGGGTGAGAGAATTCACCAGAGCCAGAGAGGGGAGCAGAGCAGGCAGACTGACGAAACACACTGCTGAGGGGAACAGTGGGCGCGGTAGGAGAGGTCTGTCGCGCTATGTGGGACCCTTGCCAGCAGCAGGGGATCGCACCTGCACTACAGAGGCTGTGGGCAGCTCTGCAGCCCAGCTCTCAACTGCTGTGCCACCAGGGAAGGCCCGAGACACCTTTTTTTATTAGCATACAAATCAGAGCCTTGGGGCCCATCATTCAACTTTGCTTCCACCTGCAGCTAGCCAGTTTTAACTGGAAAAAAAAAAAAAAAACCCTAGGGAAAGAAATTGTGTGCAGTTTCCAGTTCCTACTCTAGTATTCTACCTGGAGGCTTTTCCTTCAGTATAAGTTTGTTATCAGATTTCTTATCTTTGCTTTGTCACTACCTCCCTAGCCTGAGGCACTATTTTATCTCTCTCTCTCTCTGTCTCTGTCTCGCTCTCTCTCCACCCCCACCCCACCCCCCATCCTCTGAACTGGTCTACCTTGCTTTTATGTCTGCTTCCCATACTGTATTCTCCACAAAGCAACTGGATGTGATTCCTTTAAAATTTAAGTCAGATCTTGTCACTTCTCTGCTCAAAATCCCCAAAGTTTTCCCAACTCATTCAGAGTGGATTTCCAGTTCACACAGTCATGGTCAGAACTGGCCTCCCTATTCATAGTTCTCTCTCCCACTCCATCTCCTGCAGCCCTTCCTTGCACTCTGTTTCAACCACGTGCGTTTCCTTGTCATTTTGGGGCTTTCCTGATTTGGCTCATCTCAGATGCCCTTGTGACATATGTACAATTTCTATTGCTTGTAATAGGCTGGTCTACAATGGAAAATTAGTTTTGTCTGTGATTTGAGAACATTGTCCAGAAATGCCATCAATAAAACTCACTTTTCTTTTCAATAACTAACTATATATGCATTTATATATCAGGTGAACCATTCTCAGTTTTCATCTTCTGAAATGCTTTGTATTATGGCAATTGACTAGCTCCTTTCCACTTGAATGTCTCTTCTGCTTTGTTTTCAATCTAAAATGTCTCCTACTTCTTGGCTCCTTTACCAGCTCTTCCTCATTTCCTAGCCTTTTGGCAATTTATAAAATTCTGTCTTTGGTCGCTAGCTCTTCATACATATTAAACCCAGGAAATCTCATCACTAATCAAATCTCCATCTATACATAGTGCCCTCCCCAAACCCAAATTTATACTCTCAAATTTAGCCCAGCCCTCACCTCCAATTGCCCACTAGCCAGCTCTATCAGTATGCTCAAATTTCACTTCAAAGTTCACATGCCCCAAGCTGAACCTACTCAATTCTTTCTCAGTTTTTCAAGCAAATAGTATCCTCAGGGAATGCTGCCCTTCTCCACCCAGACACTTTCCTAGAAGTTTCCAAGACCTCATTCATCTGCCCTGTTCCTTTCTGAGATCCTTAAGAGAGAGCATCTTTGCCAAGATCACCTTCATCTTTGAGTACAAAATGGTAGGTGGCTTAATCAAAATCTATCCTTAAAATTAGAAATCATATTTCTCCAACAGAGTAATCCCAATACTCTAAAATTATAGATGCAGATTCTGAATATCATAAACCTAGCTTTTCCATTTGTGATCTTAGGAAATTTACTAAGTCTCCTGGAACCTCTATTTCCTCATCTGCCAAATGGGCATACTAACATCACACATTATTTGGAAAAATTGTGACACTCCTAGTGTCATACTGATTCTTTTAAAAGTCACTAAACACTTAATTTCCCTCATTCTTTCCTATCAAATGAGATAATCATGTTGCTTAAAAGTTTCTCTGCTCAAATGTTTGAAATGTGTCCCTCCCCTTAAAAAGGGATTGTAAAAGGGATCCAGGTATGATTTAATATGATAAGACCTGGGGAGTTCACTGGAGGGTATGACTTACTGGAATTACAAGTTAACTAAATTATGATCTGGAATGTATCAATGATCTTTGTAGTGAAATTTTATTACAAGAAGGTGTATTATCTTTGGATTTTCATTGTCCTCTTGGAGTGATGGAAATTTGTCCTTAGCATTCTTATGCTATGATCATTAGCACTTTGCTTCAGAACTAGTTAACAGAATTAAAGGAACAGAGAGATTGATAGTGATTAAAAGTTTGGACCTTAGATTAGAGCTGCTGGGATCAAACCCCTTCATTGGTTGTGTGTCCTGAGGCCATTTTTAAATTTCTCTGTCTCAGTTATAGTGTTCCTTGATAAATATACTATTAATATTGTTTGAGCTTTAATTTTATTTGATTCCTGAATTAATTAATGCATAAGAAGGAATATATCTATTCCCATTACTCTCCTTTGTTCATACTGGGAAATGACCTTGCTTGTCCTTGGACTTATGCTTACACGAACACACACCACTGCCCACTTCATTGCAGTTATCATTAAAATAAATATGATCCTAAAATGAACCTACATAACCAATATTGGACTTAAATTTCCAAAATTAGTATTTTTTTAAATCTATGAAATAATGACAATTATCATAAGCAAGCAACAAGACTACTGTGTTTGAAGAATCTTTTTAACTGGATGATGATAACCAACTATACTGATGTCAGTATAATCCTTTGACCATAGGTTTCATATAAAATGCTTCACTATTTCTCTTCAAACTCCCTTTTGTCAACATATCTTCCAACTGACTATGACATGGCTACTAGATTCTCTGTTGGGTACTGTATTCTCACTAAAGTAAACGAATTATGCCTTTTTGGAGTACTTGTATTTTATCTCCATTAATACCCTGACATTGTTGCATAAATTTTGAAGGTGGAATTTTGGCATCCAGCAAATACCATGATTTCTGACCTCACTAAGCATTATAAGGACTTCAAAAATAAAACTAAATTTGGAAGATCAGTTCTATCCCCTATCTTTTAATGCAATCCTTGCCACCAAATGTAAATATTCTTACTTTTTCTATCACTCTATCTCTTCTATCACTATGATTTTACTTCGAAGTAATCATTTAATATGATGGAAAATGTAGTACGATTTTAACCATTATTTCCCCTAGGTAGATCTAAGCCAGCTTGGGCAAGTTACTTGTTAGTTTTTTGTCTTGTTTCCTCATCTGAAAATGAACATTATAGCCATAATACCTACATCATAGAATTATTGTGAAGATGAATTAAGGAAATGTGTATAACAGCTAGACTAGTACCTTGCATGTATTAAATACTTAAGACATGTTAGATATTATTAGTATCATTATTGGTTTCATTTTATTCAATTCCTAGAAATACATCCAGCTAAGACAAGGTACAAATACAATGACAAAATGTATGGAAATCTTGAAGTCTCTCATGTTTCAAGTGGTTGTATAGATTGCTCAGCTAGAGAAGCCACAGTCACTTCAAACTCTAAAAACATACATTCAAAATCTAAGTAAATACTGGACAGGAAGGGTAAATAAATAAGCTAATGAACAAATAGAAGTAGAAGCACAGTTTCAAACCAAGCCTTAAGAAATAAATGTAGTGTTTTTTTCACATTAATTAATTTTTCATTTGCAACCTGGGAAACTTTGCAAGGTAGAGAGTTTTGATTTTTCTGGTCCAGTCTGGGATAAATCGCTGCTAGGAGGAAGAAGCTATTCAGTACCAAAATGAAAAATACTTACCTACATTTTATTTTATTTTATTTTATTTTATTTCTCTCTCTCTCTCTCTCTCTCTCTCTCTCTCTCTCTCTCTCTCTCTCTCTCACACACACACACACACACACACACAATCCCAGTATAGATAAAAGATAAAAGTTCACATTTGGACAACTGTTCTGGATTTATCCTTCCCTATTATGATGCTGAGTAAATCATGTCTTAAAGATTAGGACTGTTAAAACAAGAAGCTGTTTTCATCAGAAGGAAGGAAACCATCACTTCACTTCATCTAAGAGTTGATGTGATTTCATAGAGCATCCATTTACTTTTTAAATGGCAACAACTCTATCCTCTATGTGTGTCTGGCAATACTGTTTACCGAAGATCATGTGAATAAGCTACTACAGCATTTGCCCCCACATACAAGAGACTTAAGCATAGCCTTGTAAAACAAAACACTCATTGTCAGAAAGCTCAAAGCTATTAAAGCCAGGAATCAAATATGCACTATAGCAGGTAACAAATATCTAGAGCATTTGACAGCAAATCTGAGTACATAAGGTTTACTATAAAATATCTCCAATAAACATTCCGAAAATATCAAATATACATATGCAATTATAACTGACTGACCATGGCAACCTGAATGTAAGATCTGGTCTCTATAAAAATGTCATTGCCTTTAGCAGTGAACTATGTAGGGGAAAGGAAAAGAAATGGAGAGTCTATCTAGACCTGGCAAGAAAATATGAATGAGCAATAAGTGAATAGAAATCAAGTGTTATAATTGAAAAAAGGAAAGTTTAGACCATGAAATAAAGAACTTTGTTCAGAGGACTTTGGATAGAAAAAGAGTCTTAGATGACTAAGGATATACAATTGGGGTAATGAAAATCTGTAGGAGAAAAAAGATTCTATAAGGAAGTAGAAAATATCATCCAGTATAAGAAATGAGGAAATTGTTTTTTTAAAATGGAGACAGAAAGAGAAATAAAAATGCTTTACATTTTATTACACAGATATTTCCTAGAGCACTTGGTAAAAGCTGTCTTTCTTCATTCCTGTGTCCCAAAGTAGGTTTTCAAATTGACCTGTGTTCTTTTCTACCTGGATAATGCCTACAGTCTAGATATAGGTGATCTCAATGATCTACTGACCTTAGGCTAAACAGCCAGGTGCTCTGTGAAGAGGGTTACTGAGAACTGGGGTGGGCAGATATCTTATGGAAGGTTAATCCTGGATGTACAAAGAAGCAAGTGATAAGCAATGAATGCAAACAAAATCTGTAAGAGCCAATGTCCGAGGAGCATTCAGAGAGGTGGAGTTCAGTCTTGGCCTTGAAAGAAGGGCAGATTCCAGAGGAGGTAGGCATTCCAGGAGGAGGAAACAACAAAAACAAACCTGAGGTAGAAACAATCCATTGCGTTTACAGGACATGAATGGAAGAAAAGTGCAATTGGTGGGATTTTTTTTTGCTGTCATAGCATGTGAACCACATGGAGGATTTTGAACACAGGAGAGAGGCATTAAGAAAGAAGCATTTTAGAAAATTTACTTTGGTGATAGAAGAGACAGGAGAGAGGAGATAGGAAACAGCAAAGTGTGGGAGACTTTCTCAATAGGCCACTTATCCAGTGATGGGTTGGAATTAGGTGGTAAAACAAAATTGTCACAGTAAGTAGATATTTCTGTGGATTTTAGTGAATCAAGAGACTAGATAAGGAATAATGGCTTGTTTTGGGGGTTAGAGGATGATGATGAGACTCAGCATCAATCTATTCCATGGGTGGTTCTTCTTTTCTTATTATTTACTTGGAAGATCTTTTGACAGTTAATCATAGTTGTTGAAGTATATTGTGATTCTTAGGAATGCTTATCTTATTTTCTCTGATACGATTGATTACCAGGTTTTTTTTAGAAAGGAAAACAAAACCCCAAACTGATGCTTAGGGACTTCTAGGCAATTTCTGGTATGAGGTTCCTATAATAAAATTCCACAGACGAGATATCCACAACAATGAATTCTCTCAAATTATTTGCAAGCAGTCAAGCCTCTAAAAATTATCTTTATTATAATGAAAATTCTCTGAGATAAATACTACATGGTAAAGATCACAGATAAACTGAAAAGCAGCATTTTTAAAATTCTCATTTGAATCAACACTGATAACAACTCTATCTGAACCCCTTCTAGCAAAAAGTTTTGAAAAATGAGTGTCACATCAGTTGTTGACAAGATAAGGGTAAAATATACAAGCTTCAAACTCTCCCTCCATGCCTAATAAAAGGAGGGAAGGGTAGACAGAGCAGAGCCCAAAGCTATGTGAATACCAAGGATATAATTGATGCCATTGACTCTCTAAACTTACTTTACTTCTAGCTGATATCAGTTAACAGAATGTCTACAGTACTCCCAAAAAACCGCTTGTCCAAAAGGGACTCATTTTCATGATTAGTATCTTCCTCCCGTATAACACAGAGCTCCTCAGGAATGAGATTAAATTAAGTCATCTGCTTCCAGCTCCTACGCATTTGTGTTTCTGAACTCAAGTCAGGATCTTACATTTATTCCTAGTAAATGACAATGAAATTTGATTCTTAATTTTCATTCTCTTGAGAGCTATGTGAGTCTTGATTTAGTCATCCAGAGTATTAACTCTATCTCTAGTCATCTAGTACCCCCAGATTTTGACTATAACTTCATTATTAAAACTTTGCTCCCTTAGCTTCTAAGAAATCACTTTCTTGTAGTTCTCTATCATCTTTCTAATTGCTCATTCTTCTTCATCAAACATCCATCCATCTGTAAGTATGAAATAACTACTGAGAATCTTCTATATTCTAGGGACTGGGCTAATGCCATGCTTGAAAGTGCAAAGGTGAGTAAGTTACAACTTTGTCTTTAAGCTCATTTCCCCCAAATCCCTTGGCCTTCATTTATCCTTGGGCAATTTTACTAAAATCATTACTAAAAATATGTACTATAGTAAACCTTGAACCAACGCATACAATTTTATAATTTGTCCTGAGCTCCAGATATTTATTTTCAGTGGCTTACTAAGCTTTATTTAATTATCCCACAGAAAATCTCAACTTCAACATGATCAAAGTGTTACTCATATTTATCACCACCCCTAACTACTTCCATGACTCTTCCTGTATTCCTGATCTTGATTGATGATACCATCATTTCCCTAGTCATTAAAACTGGAAACTGGAAGTCACCCCATATTCCCTATCATTTAACTTTCACTTATAATGGGTCATTGGGTCTTTTAAATTCAATCTCATAAATATCTTAAGTACCTCTTTTCCTTGGCATCCTTACTGCTATTGTAGTCGCTATGTTCTATCAAATGGATTACTACATTCTTCTATTTCTAATCCCATTTTCTTCCAAATCAGTTTTCCATATTGCTATTGGGATGCCAAAAGGAATTAAGTAGACTTTCAGAACGTGTATTCTATAAAGTAGAAAGATTTCAATAAACTGGAAAACTAAAGCATGATGCAAAGAAAAGTATCTAGGAAAATAAGATGGAGACAAGAATAATATATAACACTTTCCCATTCTTGCTGGGACCCTGACACTGCTCTAAGTGCTTAGCATGTGTTACCTCCTTCAATCATAGAGACCCCTATGAGGATTGATTAAAAAAAACTTAAAGGTTAACATATCCAGGGTCACTTGGCTAGTGAACTAGTAGATCTGAACCCAAGTTGTCTGTCTCCAGAGCTCATGCTCTTAATCACTCACTGTGCTGCCTCCTAAGAATAAAATAGAAGTACAAAAGCTATGTCATGAAATTTTATATACCAGCTGCAGACAGCCAACAGATTTAACTATTAACTGTCAAACAGTCAACACAAAGAAAAAAGAAAACAGTTACCAGATTCACAGTGTCAGAAAGTACAAACAAACCAACTGCCCATGAAAACACTGCAATGTCCAATGCCAAAACCAAAAAAAAAGGGGGGGGATGGATGGAGACAAACTGACATAAGCCAATTATTTGCTCAAAACTCTTGACAGAAGCTATATCCCCTGAAGTTCAGAGGTAGATAAGAGCTATA
Source organism: Talpa occidentalis (assembly GCF_014898055.3). NCBI lineage: Eukaryota > Metazoa > Chordata > Mammalia > Eulipotyphla > Talpidae > Talpa > Talpa occidentalis. The sequence continues at coordinate 119,488,315 of NW_023604972.1, forward strand.
CGTTCCCATAGCCACACGTGCAACATGGGTATGCTGTGTTGACAGCAAGTCTCTAAAATCAGGTACCCTTTTCTACATTTAGAAACATCCAGCCAGAAAAAAATAGTCATACAATCTTATGAGGTTGGTGATATCTCAGCTTTTGCCTCAGGCAAGTACTTTGCAGGAAAGATTACTAAGGGCAGAAGGAGCCACATTCTAGCAATCAAATCAGCCATCTTTCTAGTTTGACCAAATTACAGCATCCTCTGTGGAGTGGTGGGACATTTTTACCCTTGCATGAGTGGCTGCTTCCTGGATGTGAAAGGTCGCTGGTATCTGCAAAATTTCTAGAAATCCACCAGCCTTGAATGCCAGCCAAACATCAGTGAAAGCTTATTTCTGTCTTCTCTTTGATGGAGTTCCTTAAATTTTTTGTACCATGGACCCATTTGGCAGCCTGGTAAATGAAGCCTGGGAACTATTTTTCAGAATATTTCAGAATATTTCAGAATGTTTTTCAGTTAAAAAAATCATGATATTTCAGGGCCTCCCCTGGTGGTGCAGCGGTTGAGCGCTGGGTTGAGAGGCTGCCCTCAGCCTCTGCAGCGCCAATTGGATCCCCGGCCACCGGTGAGGGTCCCACACACACACACAAAAAATCATGATATTTCAAATGAAGTCAATTATGAAGGAATGCAGTTATTAAAAATAGTTTAATAGTAAAAATATTTGCTTCTGTTTTATAACCTTGAATAATAAGACCTAAGATCTATATATTTCATGCTTAGATCTATATAATCTGCATAAAGAGGAAAGGCTATCACATTGTTCTAAGCACAGAGTTATTTGGAAGCATGTAAAGAACTGTGAAGACACCCATGAAAGTATAAGCAAACTGGAAATTCTGGGAAGAGGGCTTGTCACTCATGCAGAGTTGTAGACCAGCCTCCATTGTCCTGATGACTCCCACAAGGGGTTGTGTCTTCTTGTTGACAAAGAGCAGTCCTAGAACAAAGAAAATTGGTGACATAAACATATCCTTTTTTCCCAGCACTTGAGTGTGTGTGATTTAACCTTTAACTCTGGTTTGTTGACGTAGGTGAGATGTCAAATACTTTCTACAGAGCTGTTGGCAACAGTTTAAAGTCTTTTCATCACTCTTTTACTGAGTCAAAGCCAGGCACAGGCTACCTGTCACTTTGGTAGTGGCCCTCCCCCACTTTTTTCTCCCTGCCACTTCCTCCAGACTGGAACAGGAAAGCAGCGACAAAGAGTAGGGATCAGCCCAGTAGACACTGTAAATCTGCAATATTTGAGAGTGTCACTTCCTGTTTTTTGAACGAATACACGCCTTGTATAGAATAGAGACTGAGGTCTTGTGACTTAACTGTGAACAAATGATTTAAATTGTGACAAAGAGTCCAGAAATTGTGATCTCTTTTTCATCCTCCTTTAATTCCTCAGACCCAGAGATAAAGCCCCTTATTTCCTATCGATCAAACCTCTGTCTTGAAAAAACAAAACAGTGCTTTCTACCCGCTTCATACTTAGAGGAAATGCACTTCAACTTTTCCTGAGGCTCAACCCAAACCCATATGTCTACTCAGTCAGGACAAAAATTTTTAAATAGATGCATTTCTGTTTAATGTTTAAGCCAAAGGTATAAAGTTCTTGCTAGTTTTGGTTTTGCAAGACAAAGGTCCTTCCATTACCAAAAGGGAAAGAAAAGCATAAAAATTCTTAGCAGTGTAATTTCATACATATTTTCCTCTTTGTGGTTATTCTGTGCCCTTAGAGATAGGAGACAATTCTGATGAAAGAATTTAACTCTTAAACTACCAGCAATATGACAGCACATACCAAAAAACACCTGGAGAAATCATCATGGACAAACTAGACGCCATCCATTAGCATTTTCATCTTTTAAGACTGGTTCTTGCACTCATTTCTTGGAAAGGAAATCTCTGTTTTCATTAAAGAAAATTGGTTATGTCAAATGCTCAAAAATAACAGAGGGAGGTGTCAGGGTGGGGGTAGGGCAGAGGAAGGTCACTGTATGACTCAGACAAGTTTGGCTTCTGTAATTAATATTTTTAAGCCATTTCACTTCATATTTTAAATAGAATTATAGGGAGGGAAGGAAAATATAATACATAGCTGAAGTAGAATTTCTAAATAAAGTGCATAAACATAGTTACTGTCATGCAGCCAAAGTAGGGTGTGTCAAGCCTCTATAGACATCCATAGACCCACATAGCTAAAGCAGAGTAGATCTTTCATGTGTTAATAGATATAGATGAAGGGTTTTTTTTTTTTATTTTAAATAGGAGAAAAGTTTTTTATTTGTTTATCTGTTGTAGTTGAAGCTTCTGGGGGATATCCATGGCCTGAGATTCTGCCATGATCCTTAACTACCAGGCAATTACAACCAATCTCTTAGCAAGATTTCCTCCCTCTATCATTTTTCCAGAGGTCTACCCATCTTCTAGATTCTTGTCATCAACTTTAATTTGGTTGATTATTGATTAGCACCAGCTTCTCATACTTAGGCTCATTGTAGTTGGATGCAATACACAAAGAGGGGCTTGATGCCTGTCTAAAGCTTTAGCAGCTTTGCTAATTCTACCCCTTGTGAAGCAGTATTAATGGCCATTAACCTCCTTCCTCAAGGCCTTCCTCAGTCACAGGGGTGGGTTATATTTAATGTGCCAATATTCTACAATAGCACACAACTGAGCAGTAGGATAAGAGTGGGTGTAGATTGTACAACCATAGGCTCAATTTTCACTTCACCGGGCACTTAAGCAGCTACACCTTGGGAGGAAAAGGAGGAATCTCGGGCTCTTAGGAATCATGGTACCTATCTCAGACACCATCTTTGTATCACTGCATGCACTAGGTACTTCTGTGACCCAAAGGCTTTAAATAGCTTGTGTGCAAGACAGAAATGGTGTTAAATTACTCTACTTAATGGGATCCCTTGACTTAAACAAATTCATATGTAGAAAAAAGATTTTAATAAATGATAAAGTATAGTGTACACTTGTTAAACATCTCCCAATTCAAATTTTAGACATATCAAGTTTTATTTTTTTTTAAAAGGCATGTATTTTTATTTATTTATTTGTTTGTTTTTATTTGTTTGTTTGTTTGTTTATACAAGCACTGGGTACAGTCAGAAGCGCGGGAGGGTGAGAGAATTCACCAGAGCCAGAGCGGGGAGCAGAGCAGGCAGAAGGACCGAAGTACACTGCTGAGGGGAGCAGCGGGCAGCAGGAGAGGTCTGTGCGCCATGTGGGACCCTCCTCCGGTGGCCGGGGAGCAGCCGGGGATCGAACTGGCGCTGCAGAGGCAGCGGGGAGCTTCGCAACCCAGCGCTCAACCGCTGCACCACCAGGGAGGCCCCATATCAAGTTTTAAATTACAAGTTAGAGAATACTAAAGTTTACATGGTTAGATCTGACATAGCAGTGACTATTTAGGGAGCTAAATATTCTGTAAAATTCATATTTTGACTCATAAGACAAGGAAGGGTAAAAGCAAGGGACAGAGGTAAATACAGGTTTCCACGATAGCAGAGCAACACATTTAAGTGACACATTTAGTCAAGAGCCAGTTACGTGACTGAATTTAAGAGTTTCATAAAAGTTCATTAAATTATCTTTGATATGAGGCACATTCCTTAAATTGTATTTCGCTTGTAAAAGTTTTCCATTAAATGATATGGAAAAATGTATCTTTTGTAGCATTTATGAGCATCGAGGTATTAAGAGAGCAACATAATACTTGGGAGGAGGGAAGGAATGGAGAGGATGGTGGAAGGACAGAAGGACGGAAGGAAAGAGGGAAGGAAATAAGAATCAGGACACCGGTAGAAGTAACTCATTGGAAAAGACCACCGTCAAGGGAGTTAGACGTCAAAGAAGCAGCATAGAGAGTTTGAATCAGCTTCAGATCAAAGTGTGCACTGCTATTGTGTTTTGCCAGGCAGGCATCCCAACTCCTTCCTATATTTTTCCACTCCTTTCCAATCACTCTTGGGGGTCTCCTTCCTTATATGTTATTAGCTATTGACAAAACTTACATTCACTAAAAATGGAAAATGATAACTTTATTGAAATCACATGCCCATGAATCTGTATGTACATAGCAGATCCAATTCTATAAAAACTGTAAGAAACATTTTGGGAGATTTTTCCCAATGGCATTTTGCCATGGCCAGCATGACCACATAGAGTCATGCTGGTCATCTACATTTTTCCAGATCCATCACCTCCCATATTGCCCCTTTTTTGTGCTACTAGACCTCATTCAGTTCTTGGCGTACTACTTGCCATGTGATATTTTCATATTATGTAAAACTTGCTGATATCATATTGACTTTATGTTCTCACTGTTACAGTCCTACTGACATAACTCACAATTCCTTGATCACTGAAGCATGTAGTAATATTCATTTGGGGATGAAATGTCCCTAAGACAAAGCATACAGTTGTGTTTGCGATGTGTATGTCAACGTATCAAAGCAATTCAACTGGAATAAAGATTCAATTTACCCTAGTGGAGTGAAGGAACTCAGTTGATTGTTTTGACCTTCTGTCTCTAAAACAATAGGTTGGTTACCTTTCACTTCCCTTCAACATTATGGTTTTGAAACCTAGGGCTTATTTAGGATAAGCTATTATTTAAAAAAGAAGACAATCAAGCATGTGCTTATTTTAAAATTAACATGCTTGTTAACTTTTAAAGTTAAAATAAAAGGGCTTTTATCAAAATCAAAATCCAAGCAACATCCTTACATACAAGAAGAAAACAATAAATACAATGTTAGCTTTAAAATTTTATTTACTCAATTTACCTTTATTTAATTTACTTAAGTTACCATATGTAATGTTAGCAATGGTACTATAAAATGGTGTCCTTGCTGGAGCAATGATACACTGGCACATCCTTTTGAGAAAATAACCATTAATTTCTTGGCAAAAAATGGAACATAAGTTGACAATTTATAATGTTCATCTACTTGACCCAGAAATAACACCAAGATTTTTTTATGTACTAAGCTTTTGTTCTTACAGAAATGTTCTAAACAGCCAAAGACTGGCCACAACCCACATTCTGACTATAGGTATATATTTAAATTTTGGTAAATCTATAGAATTTAATATTATGCAGACATCAAAAATAAGATCTTCAAAAGAGTAATAAGTGAAATAAAATTAATATAATAGCCAAGAAGAAAATGTAGGCTATTAAATTATATATGTGGCAATTTCCAATTTAACCATGTCTGTAAATACATAATAATACATAAAAACCTTGATAAGAAAGAGAACAAAGCTGGGATGAAACCTACCAAACCAGTTTTTATATTTGAATAGTAATCTTGATATTATTTTTATACTTTTCCATGGAGAAGACCCTAAAAACAGAGCCTAAGAGTGGGCTTCAGATATATGTGATTTATTAAGGGGATGTGATCTTTAGGAAAAACCTGAAAGGAAGTAGATCAAGCTGGACAATAAAAAGGAAAAAGTCAAGACATATGTGGACCCAGGTAGAGAGTGTGTAGTTGGCTGAGCAGGAAGACTGCAGCATAAGGCACCACAGACTTATCTCACCTTGAGTACATGTGACCAGGTTTCTGTGCCAGCTCAGTGGTGATACGGACACCTCCCCAGCAAGTGGCTCCCATCTGTAAATGCCAGTGCTCCAGAACAAGCTCAAAACACCTGAGGGGTGGATGAATCGACTGGCAAAGGAAATCTGAGTGCGCTGCCAATAGAATCTACTATATTTGGGTGGTATCAAAAGGATACACTTTTAAAGTAATGCTTCCATCCCAATTTGAAAGAATGCCGATTAGCAGCAAGACAACTGCAACAGCCTGGTAAAATAGGAGACCTTGAGTAGGCTGGAATTCTAAGGAGTCATTAACAATGCCCCAGATTTCTAATATGGGAGCTTAAAAATATTTCTGCTTAGTTGTGCCCTCTGTTTGCTGAGATCTCCTGACAAATTTTGAGCAGCAGGTATACTTAATTTCCTCTAACGTTAATACTTTTTCCATACATTTGTGAGCCTGAAGCCAGCTGCTTGGTCTCCCCCAGAGATGGCTTAATTTTGGAATTGGATGAAAGGATTTCTTGGTCCAGTGGTGAAAATTACTGAGACATTCAGGGATAAGAGAATCTATAAACTATGTCATAAAAAACCTCCACCAATTCTAGCTTTGATGTCTTGGTGTTGTCAACAAATGTGATATGCTTTCCAAATGTGCCTCCTCATTCAGTCGTGTGCTGTGGGCTGAGCTGTAAAGGGTTGTTGAAGCCTCCCTCTGGTAGCAGAACAATTTAGGGCTTGTCAGAATTACTTCAGATCTTTCCAAGGCCTGGGCCTAGTGGTTCAAATACTGTGTGAAGCAAAGAAGTCAATCAGATCTTTTGGTGAATGTTAGATAAATCTCGAAACTCTTTGCTTTTCAACATGTTATGCCCCAAAAGAGCACATTCTTTCCTCTCTTACTCCCTCACAATTCAAAGAGAAGTCACCCAAAGTAGCCAATGAAATGCTTAATAAGTATGAACACAGAATGTACTGAGGAAGGAAAAAGAACTTATGAGAAATGTTAAGAAGAAAGAGAAAAAGTGGGGGAAAAAAAGAGAGACACTTGAAAAACATCTTTCTCTTTACTAAGCAATTTGCCTCCTAACGTTTTTGTGCTCCAACGATAGTCTTCAGGAAACTTGGTGATGTCATTTCCTTTTAATTGGCCAGTTACATAAATGTTGGACAAGAGCCAAGTAAAACAGGCCTCAAACAGATGGCCATGTGTGTAAATGCCAGAAAGTGAGAACAGCCATTTGCAGTTTTTGTTTTTTTTTTAACCCCACACATGGTACAATGTTTATTTTACAACCTCTCTTATGGACTTATGTGGATCACTCTTGTCATTTTTCTAGGAAAAAAATCCCAAAGGAAGCAATCATAAAATGCAAAAGACAAATCATGAAATAGTGAAAAATAAGATGATGAGCAGAAGTGAGGATTGAGCTGGAAGAATATAAGCCATCAAAGAGCGGTCCACTCAATGCTGTTCACCTTATCACACATGCTAGGGGAGGAAGAGCTCCAGGCTCAGGACATTTCAAGCAAAGGAACTTTTATCATGAGCCTGATGATTCTCCTTAAGATCCTCAAGAAGTTAGAAATGAAGTGGGTGCCTGGATTTTACCAAAAAGGCACACTTTCAAGACTTTTTTTTTATTTCTTCAAAGCAAATCAAAATGTAGCTTCAGTGTTCCTTTACAATGAGTGATTCACTTATCTCCCTGTTCCAAGTACATATTGATGCAATCAAGGGGAGTTTACACTTTTGTAACCGTGAAGAATTTCAGTTATGCATAATAAAACACAGCAAGGATTTTGAGCTTTTCAGCTTTTAAAAATGAAATTCTTTTCTTGTTTTCTGCAGTGACGGATAATAGCATTTTTTGTTATTGCTACAGATGAAAATGTACCTTGGGTGTTCCTTGAACACTTAGTAGGCCACATGTTCTCGGACTCAAAGAAAAGTAACTTAGTTCTTCAGAGCTCCTCTCAATCAGCTTCCTTTGCTATTTCAATTAAGTAGGACATGTAGATTAAAAATTTTGCCTATCTTCTGAAAGCTAAGTGACATAGATATCAGTAGAGAAGGGAAAATACAAGAGTAAACTAATAATGGTATTTCTTTTGATTATTTTCTTCTTTGTTAAAAATCTTTCTTTTATTTCTATGGAGATTAAAGAATTTGCTTTATCTTTCACCCATCAAATTTCCAGACACTTGCAGCTATGCATTATCGTCTCTATGTGATAATATAGCAGCTAAATGTCAGTCTTACACGTTCACAAATAGTATTTATTAAACAACAGTTATGAGCTAATAATGACTGTGCAGAAATGGGGGATAAAGAGATATAAGCTAAGGGATCAAACATTTTACATACTATTTAAATATTACTATTTCAGTCTTCTCAAAGCTTCTACCTACTTTTGTGCTAGTCTAACACTTGGGTCCTAGGAAAATATTTGGGACTCTCCGGTTTCCTGTGAGAGTCCTATACCTCTTAGGTCAGGGAAGGACAGTTTTACAGATCCCAGTATCTTAAGGTAGGATTGTGTCCTCAAAAGGTTTTTATGCTTATTTTGGACCCTGCTGCTTGCACTCCACCAAGCAGAGTAATAAGTTCCATATGCCCATTTTTTTGAAGAACACATTTTCAAAGCAGCAAATGTTTTGACGGATTGACTCTTGGAGAGCCTGAATATGGTTACACACATCTTTTAGCATTTCACAAGGACCCTACTGTTACATTCTGGGAAGGGGGCCAGGGTAACCTACCTACTGGTGTTCGAAGTAATGTTAAAATATTGAGAATTCTTAACCATCATGCTTTACTGAGACATATTTGGAATGTGAGGATTTCTTTGCTGCTGTGGAGCTTTGTGAATGTGTGTGTGGCAGGGGGAGGGCGCGTATGTGTATATGTTATAAATTAAAGAACAGGGCCTTCAAGTCAATAAATGAACAAAAAACTTGATGATGAGAGTTTTGAGTGTTCACTCTTTTAAATCTTTCCACTAAAGTAGTTATTGAATTCTGAACTTAAGCATATATTAGCAATGGAAAATGACAAAAATATTATAGTGGTTATACAAGAGGTTCAGTATTGCTTTCTTCAAACACAGAATTTCATAATCTCTTGTTTGCTTACTATTATCATTTCTTTGCATCCTGTGTTACTCAGATGAATAAGCATTCTTTGGCCAGTCTTCTCAAATTTGTTTAAATAATATATTCTTCTGGGACATCTCTTCCTTCCTTCCCTCTACTCCACCCAGGGATTCTGATTCAGTAGATCTGGGGTTGAGCCCTGTAAATTCTAACTTTAAGAATTACATCAAGAAACATTTAGAAAGCTTTAAGAAACACATCAAAAGCCAAAAATTAAGGTTCTATCTGTGTGTAGCCAGTAACCTCCTTTTCCTATTCTTTTCCTTTTGTTATTGATTCTGAATTGCATTCATGCAATCTAGTTCTTTATATTTTTTATCTTATTAATATTTCTGCATCTGGTTGTTCTTTTTGTTCTGATATCATTATTGTCTTACTCCATGCATTAAAAAAAATATCCCTAATGACTTCTAAACAACCAAATCTATTTCTCACAGTTCTGGAGTCGGAAGTCCAAGATTCAAGCTGCTGGCAGATTCAATGTCTGGTGAGGGTTTGCGTTCATGACCAGCAGCTTCTAGTTATAAGCTCATATGACAGAAGGGGTAAGGAAGCTCTCTGAGTCAATTTATAAAGGCACTAATGCCTTTCACGTGGACTCCATTCTCACGATCCAAACACTACCCACAAGACCCCACCTTCAAATATCATCACATTGGGGAAATAAGTTTCAACATATGAATTTGGAGAGATTTTGAATAGTCAGACTATTGCATGTCTGTTTAAAGTGGACACACACACGTATATAGAAAACTGAGTGTTCAAAGTGATGCATTTTAAAATTATTATTACATAAGAAATTATATATACCATGGTAACAAATTCCTTACAAATGTGGTTCATTAGTAAAGGGAATGTAAAAACCTGAAGATAAAATGTTCAGAATTATTGTTTATTGAAGAATAACACAATCCAGTAGTCTCTCATAGAGTAAGGCAATTGACATGTTTGACTTGATGTATTAAATACTTAATGCATAAGGTGGCAAGATAGCCAAGAATAAAGTCAAGTATCTAAATTAATATCCAAGCTAAACCTTTGAAAACACTGAGATCTTTACCTTGTCCTCTAACCTCTTAGAAGCCTGTTTAAAACAAGAGCCACCAAATAAGTTTATCAGAGATTTATAGCGATAACCTATGTAGACTCTAACATATAGTAGATGCCCACAACTTTTTTAGTTTTATCATTACCATGAATATTATTATTGAAATATTAACTGATGACCTGCTCTTGTGAAGCATGTACAAGATGACTATGTATGCTGTACTGTAGAGACCCTAGTGGAGTGAACCGAAAATGAACAAGTATTGAATGTAAATTAAAAAAGATTTCAGATATCATTAAATTGTGGGATGAAAGCATAACAAGATAATGTGCTGGGAGTAACTAGAAGGAGTAGACACAGAATGGCCACGAGTGCTACTCACAGAGCTGGCACAAAGCTCTCCCGAAGGGCATGAGCCATAGGAATATGTTGTTCAAGGAGGGAAATTGGCAATCCCAGTAGAGGGGGAGACACCCTCATGGATGATGGTGAGTAGGAGAGAGATAGGGTGAGAGGCAGTAGGAAACAGGCAGAGATCACTTCCCCAACTTGATTATTTTCTTTTAAACTAGAGACCAGCATTTACATATTTTAAATGTTTAAAAAGAGCTTATTCCTATTTGAGAAAATGGAGTCAGAGAAAGTACTTTTAAGTTCCCTTTTCTTTGGTTAGGTTTAGTTTTTCAAGGTTTGTCTGTCTGGTAGTTATTCTTTGCGGTTGGCATCGATTCTGGTTGGTAGGGCCCTATGGCCATACATTTTGTTACTTATTTTGAAAATCACAAATTTATCTTATAGTATTTTTCCTTTGACTAGGAAAAATGCAGATGGATTTTCTTTTAAGCCTAGAACAAAGAATGTCCCAATGACATGTCAATGAGGAAAAGAACTCATAAAGTGCTTGTTTAGTTAGATCGTCATGCTCAGTATCTCTCCCATATCACAAGTAGTCATGTTGGGCCACTGATGGTTGTTCAGCACTTTCTGAATTGCCCAAACCTTTGAGTCATTGCCCACTCAAATATAGGACATTTTGATCTTCCAGAAGAATGTCTTTTTCTAATACAATGAATAACTATATACATAATCTTAGGAATCACTTCTTTATAGTTCTATAAATTAGATAGCAAAACTAGCAAGTGTACCATTTTGATAACAAAGTGAAGACTTTTCATTGATTTATAAAATTTCTGGATTAGAGATTGCCGTTGAAGTTTACTAATGCAATTCATCAATATAGAAAGGCAGAAAGTGTGTTACTTTAATATAATTCTTTAATTAAAAACAGCTTCTAACCAAAATTCAAATTGCTGAACTCCCTGAATTCCCTGACTCTTTCTACATAAATATGAAGGGGCATATAAATTTGCTGTGTATGAAGGAACTTGCATCCTTATGGAAACTTAAAGGAAAAATAACATTTTTCTCAATCATGATTATATGAGTATATTTTATTTAATATTTATCTAGAACAAAATCCTTCTATATCCAAGCTTCCTTCCAACAGAATGGACTTCATAATCCAGATATTTTATATTTTCAAAGCTCTGAAATATGAAAAATGAAATACTAAGTAGCAGGGAATTGGTGTGTCCCATTATGCAAACATTTAAAGGGATTTGGGATAAACATGAGTAATAAAAAGGGGATAAGCAGGTCTTAGGACTAAGATCTATGGCAAGTGCATGCTAATATATCTCGTGAGGTTGTAGCCAGAGGGCATGGTATCTACTTAAATTATGATGGCTTCTGAATTGGGACCTTGGTTTTTTTTAGTATCCTTTTGAATGCAATAGGGTTTCCCACTGATAAATATTCTATCCCAGCTGGTAAGTGATAGGAAAAAAGGTCACCAATTCCCCGAAGCCACCATTGCCAAGTCAACATGCCTTGGCCAAAAACAATGGTATGTAGGAGTCATTTGGCTTTTATGTTCACTAATAGGAAGCAGTAATAAGTGAGGAATGCTGATGATGTCATCCTCCAGGATAGCTGGATCAAGGGCTTATAGTACCTGAGGCTTTGTGGAGACTTGAATAATGTGGGAACTAGGGATGCCCAGATCAGATCATGTAGGTATTAGACTTTACTTATATTTCAAAGGTGGCACAGATGGCAGGCAGCAGTGTTATAATCAGACAAGCACACATTAAGGTGCAAAGCACAGGGGAAGAGAAGGAGAAAATGAATATGAAATACTTTTTATTAAGCTAAGCTCTGTGGGAGTCACATTGAACATTCTATCATTTAAGTTTCCCGATATCTTTTGAAGAAAGGATTATAGCTATTTCATAAAGAAGGAAAATGAGGATCAGAGAGGTTAAATTACTTCCTCAAAACTGCATGGTTACTCAATAAAGCATTCAGAATTTGAACCAAATCCAAGTCAAAGATCCTCCCACTGAACTGACATGTGAGTGTGTCACCTGGCTCTGTGACCAGTGAGAGCATCCAGGTGTGAGAAGCAGGACAGCATTTATGGGCTTGGTCAAGTAATTACAAAAAATGGATGTGTGAGCTTCTGTTTGTTTGTTTGCTTGTTTCTTTGTTTGAAACAGCAACAAATTAAAGGGTCTGCCGAGTGTTCCAGACAGGACAATATATTGTTTCTTAGAATCGGAATTATTTTTTTATTTGCTCTCCTTTGTAATATCAGAAATGAAATCAAGTAATTAAGTTTCAGGTCAAGTTGATATGACTATCACTGCTTCACAGATCCCAAACATAAAAATGTCCTGTATCATCCCTGGCCTACCAGGAATTGCTAGTGGTTGGATAAATTCTCCCTACTCATATCCATATTTTCAGCTCCTATAACAAAGCAGATGAAATCACCTAAAGCCTGGAACAAAGAAAACTTAGGGTTTAGCCCATTGTCCCCTCAATGGTTATTTTTTACAGACAAAATAATCAAACTCTAGCCTTGCTCTAGTGAGTAACAATAAAAATGTGTTGTGCTTCAAAGACTCACATGACAGAGCAGGGAATTAAGGTTTGTTGGCTCCTAACCTTGTGGTTGGGAACTGGCAAACTCTGTTGCTGAAGGTCCTAAGGCATTATCACATTTGGAGAATGAGGACATTCAAGATACATTCAATCCAGTGGCTCTCCTTTCTTAATAAATATAAAGCAGAAGGAGACTTGTTAATGCACCAATAATATAATTAAAACACCAACTGGTCTTATTGGGTACTTAGTATGGGCCAGTCCTATACAGGCATTATGCAGTTGATTCTCATACATGTCTATAAGGCAAGCATTATACATGCTGGCAGTAAAGATAGTGAAGTTCAAAGACATTACATAACTTTTCTAACTTCATACAGTATATGAAGTCCAACTGGCACTGAGGTTGAGCCTAGGGTATAACTGCTCAGTGGGTCCAACCCCTTCTGCCTGAGTCAGCTCCTCAGACTTTTGCAACATGCCCACATTCCAGGGGACTCAGAATAGGTAGGCAGATCATACAGCAAAATGTAAAAGACTAGTATTCTACGGTGAACATAAATTTTAAGATCTACCCAATAGGTCAAATCTACTTTCCATCCAATCTACTGATTTGCCTCTTCCTCGGACTCTAATACACTTTGAATCCAGCATGGTTTATGAATCTCTCCACCATGATTTCCTTGAAACCTTCTTCAACATGTGCTTTAAGTCTCCACCACTTCTTAGAAGATTAGTTTAATGATACACAATACAAATGCCATTAACAATAAAGATAGTTAATACTTAGAGCTTGTTTTGTGTCCATATTATCACAATTAATCCTCACAACAGCCCTTCTAGAAAGATATGTCTGCTAATTTCTGCTAGAGATGAGGATATTGGGACTTAGTACAGTTAAGTCATTTCACAAAGGATGCATATTTAGTTTTTGGTCAAACCATATCTCAATCCACCTCTGAGTCCACAAAGATGCTCTAAACCCTGTAATTCAAAATGTAATCTCTGGAACAACATCTTCCTTAGCTATTAGAAATGCAGAATGTTAGGTTCCACCTTGACTTATTCAATACAATCTGCATTTTAACAAGATCTTAGATGTTAGGCCCTTGGCATGTGAGAAGCACTGCTTTGACACTCCAATAATGACACACTTACTGGAGATAAGATGACCAATTGCACTGGTCTACTCAGGACTATGATTGGCTTGGGAAATGGAATTGTCAGTGCTAAACTCAAATCTCAGGTCAGTAGGAAAAGTTGGTCACCCTAATTGTAGAAATGGTGCTTGGGTTCCCTCTGCAGAGAGATTAGTGAGTTCTTTCTCTGTTCATGGGCCTGGATCACGTCCTGTACCCCTCTCAACCTGACCTGTGGCTTCAAGAACTTATTGAGTCTGTCCCTAGATTGTGCTACTGGTATTCTCAGTATGGTTGGGGAACCTGTTAAGGAAAGATGGATCTTGAGTCCCAGACTCCTTGCGAATTATCAGTGAGTTCCTACTACTTAACATTCTACCAAGGACATGACAGGAAGTATGTATTCAGGAAAATCCAGAAATCCAGAAAAGAGCCCTCATTATTTTAATATTAATGATTTCCATGAGTGAAAATTTACTTCATATGTTTATAATTTGTTCAAATGTCATTATGTCATTGCTTTGTAAACACCATTAAGCCTTCAAACATTGCTACAGATTTCTCTTCATAAAATTCTGAGAAGCTGTGGATTTTATCACCCATATCGTGACCCAAAAGAGGCAACTCATTTTGGGCAAAAATAGTATATAAGTTCTACAATGTGAGTTCCACAATGTTTCTTTGTCCCAAGGGAAAAAGAAAATTTCTATTTTATGTATTCATATTTATTCACAGAAAATCTAACTATTTTTGATATATAGAGCAAACTGATTCTCCTATTTGGCTTTAATTTACTTTGTGGGTAATAAGAAAGTCCTGGCATTATTCTCAACAGTTAATATCCTGTGGAGAGGCCACAAAAATCTTCAGTGGCCAGGACTAAATCTTCCTGTCAATTTTATTACTTATTTCTCCCTTGAAATGTTGAACCACTTGCTCAGCAGATCCCTGCCTCACCAAAGCACTACCAGTGATTTCATTGCTATTTATTTTTAGGCCTTTATCTTCTCTCTCAACCACAGTGAGAAATTTTAAAACAATCACTGCCTTTTACTCATTTAGTCAGCAAATATTTATTGAGTACCAACTATAAATTAGTTGCATAGAATATAATTAAAGTGTCATCAGTACCTCAAGTAACTTTAATCCAATCTCTGGGATAAAACTCGGGAAAAAAGGCACAATATACAGTAGGGAATGCCTAAACAGTCACTGTGATGCACATCAAAAGAATTTAGAATTTCAAACATGTAAAAGATTTCCTTTTATGGTAGAATTAAGGAAGAATATTAGGAAGAAAATAATCTTTTGGATTGGGCTCCTTGTGAACCTTATAGAAAAAGAAACCACAGATAAAAACTGTCCCAGGGCAGAAAAGAATAGTATGCGCTGTGAGAATAGGACATGTCTTATCTGGCCGGGATGGATGAAGAGACTCTAGGAGAGATGAGGTATTAAAGGCATTTCAAAACAGATCATGTGGCTTGGGATATAATTCAGTAAAGAACAGGAAGTCACTGACAACTTCTGAGCAAGCATTTTTATAATCTGGCAAAACATTGTTCACACAGCAGGAATGTATAGGAAGGACAGGGGGGTCTGGTGGGGTGGGAATGCAAACCAATTACACAGAACTTATTGGAGATCACTAAAAATAGACCACTGGGAAACAACCAATCCTGTCTTAGAATTGCATTCTCCAGTCCTTAGGCCTTGGTGCTCTTTCCCTCAGATACACTCTATGGTTTATCCTATATTCATCTGACTTTCAGCATCCTCAAAGGAGCAATTTTTGATTTTTGCTTTTGATTCCTCAGAGAGTCTTAAAATGATTCTTAGTGAAGAAATACACTGTAGGGTAGGTTTGACAGAATACACAAGGAGTAACTATTACTTTCAACCAAAAAATTAATAATAGCTCACTCATTAAGGACACATTATGTCACATACAAAGTGCAAGGTGCTCTGCCTATAGCTGGTTTAATTCTCAAAACAGCCTCATGAGGAAGGTATTGCCATTTCCATTTTAAAGAAGGGGAGACTAGGTAGGTTAGTGTAGTATATTTTTCTGAGGCTATTGAGTTAATGCTTTCCATGGGAAGAATCCACAATCTTATGTTCTGGAAGAATTTATAACCCTGCTCTGTTCTTTTTTTTTTTGTTTGTTTGTTATCATTCTTTATTGAGATAACATTTGTTTACAACACAATATAAGATTTTGAGTACAGGTTCACACCTCCTCAGATGTATGTTATCATACCCTATGAGTCGTCAAAGCTCCATTCTTAATTATAACTTTCAGTTAAATCAAAATAATGATCAGTATTCATAATCCTGAAGCAACCCCATTCAGAGAACCATGAGGGAGATAGGGCCAGATTGGCAGTCTAGAACACGAGTTTTAGAATGCTGGGTGGCACAAACAATTAGAATGGTGATGAAATTGTTAATATTTAATATATTAACTACTTATAATGTAATTATGAATGTTGTAGGAATGTAGGGGAAATTGAATCTGAGATCCTTTAAACAGGTATCTTCAGCTGGATAAAATTCACTTGACTAAATGGAAAAAGTAGTCAACAATCTCAGTATAGACAAATAATCTTTTGTTTTCTGTCTCACCTGTTTCTGCCATCAAAGACCCCTTAGAATGGCCAACATTGTGGGTCTAATACCCAGCAGGCTTCCTTTCTAACTGCACATAAAATTGAAGAAACATACTTCATCTTTTTGAAATGACTGTAGTCATGGAGTGTCTGATGAAACCAGATCAGTGTGAATAATGAAAGTATGAAGTCACTCCTCATTTTTCACAAGAAAGACTAGACTATTTAATAGGAACCAGGCAAGAACCAGAATATATGAACCCATTTTATCAAAATGTCCTCTTAGCCAGGATCCTCATGGACTTAATTGTAAAGTCTTCCTCTTGGCAACTCTGGATATAATCATTTCATCCTCACAAATGAAGGCAAAAAATAGTACTGTTCCCCTTGGACTCAATGGCAGTGAGGTAACTGAGGGCACTTTTCCTGGAGTCTCTTTCTGCAACCTCCAATTCACCTTCACTGTAGCCAGTTGTATGTCTGAAAATGGTACCAGATTTCTAAAAGTCACTATTTCTGGAGAACTAATTGCATAATACAGCAACAAACTGCCATAACTGTCATGGTTTTCCACTTCACAGAGGTGGAAACTAAATGCCAGAGGAAAAGCTTCCTCAAAATTTTATGGAATGGAAACTTTTGACTGTAGAGAAAAATCAGACTAAAAGTAATTTATCCATGTATCCATCTATTATACAAATAGTTATTATCTACCAGACACTCTGCTAGGTGCTATAGGAAACTTTTGAAAACTAATTATGTATAATCATAAATTACACCTGTGTAACCCATTCAAATGGTTGTGCACAATGCTTCACAGATTCACGTAGAAATGACCTAAACTATGAAAACACAGCCCCAGGCTGGGCCTAATTAAATATGTGTTCATAAGATACTGATGATAAGCCTCCAGCACAGGTTCATAGCATCTCACCAGTGTGTGGAGGCCACATCATATCCCAGTGCCAGATGTGGAACAATTTTACTTCTAAGATGTTATGGCTCAGGTGGAATTATTTTTATATCTTTTATGCTTGTAAATTGCTATGTGATTTATTATGTTATTATAGTGATATATAATATCACATTAAATTTGCATGTATGTATATGTGATTAGAAGATTGAGGAAAGAGAAAAAGAGAAAGAACAAGGGTAGGAGGGAGGAAGAGGACACAGAGAATGTGAAAAGAAGGAGTCTGTGTCATTCCAGATTCTTCTTTTCTTCCTTCCTCTATAATGTGAATGCAATTTTCCATAATTATCACATTACTTCTTCCTTAAAAAAAATCTGTGTTCAGTGCCTCACTCAGCAAGAGTGATGGGAAGCTTGACATAGGATTTTTTTTTTTAGATTTATTTATTTATTTATACAAGCACTGGGTACAGTCAGAAGCGCAGGAGGGTGAGAGAATTCACCAGAGCCAGAGCGGGGTGTAGAGCAGGCAGAAGGTCTGAAGTACACTGCTGAGGGGAGCAGCGGGCGGCAGGGGAGGTCTGCGCACCATGTGGGACCCTCCTCCAGTGGCCGGGGAACAGCCGGGGATCGAACCGGCGCTGCAGAGGCTGTGGGCAGCTTCTCAACCCAGCGCTCAACCGCTGCGCCACTGGGGAAGCCCCTTGACATAGGATATTCTTGGGGGTGGGAAGGCTCATAGATGTCCAGAAAAGAGAGCGTTCCTTTCCCACCCATCATTCTCTATCTTCTCCTTCCAGCACCCTGGAGCTGGTCAGATGGGTTCCTCCTCCTCATACCATGGTCACTGTTCAAGTTATAGTCCAGGACACACTTAGATGGTGGTGGTGGGAGGGCCCAAAGGTAAGGTTGGGACAGGTCCATGAGAATCATGGGAATCCTTGCTCCCAGTGAATAGTTTAGTAGCAGCGCACCCACCTGCAGGCCTGTCAACTTTGAGGCTTGCAACCTTCTCATTCTCTGGCCCCCCACCATCCATCCACTCCACCTTTGAAGAGAGGCCACTTTCATTGAAGTTCTCATGATACTTCTCCTTTTTGACAAGTCAGATTAAACATGTCTGAAGGTTCAAACTTGAAGAAATAACGTTTTCACTTTATTAAGGGAAATCCAGACTGAAGAATTCAAAGACTTGTCTCTTTTTTGGGGGGAGGAAAATGGAATCCTCACTCTAATTTTTTTTCTTGCATCACAGATAATTGCTTCTATTTATAGATATTATTGATATTTACTTACCTTCATGTATGTACATATTTATATATCTATTGCATGCATTTCTCCACACATCAATGTATATAAATATTGACATCTCTATTATCTATGTCTACCTATTTCACAGTTGTTTCTTAATGGATCATATGCCAAATTGTATTGTCAGTAAATCATCTTGATGAATTTATTGTCTGCTATTAGCCATACCTTCCCTTGGAAATAATACAAAATCTAAGCATTGGTTGAAAGGAAGTTCCACTCAATTTGGAATTTCCTAGGCTGTGAATATTCCAGCATCACATTCACAATTTTTGTTATACTCACATGCCACATTGTGTTATTTTCTTGATGAATTCCTTTAATTTAGTTCATTTAGTTTACTTATGTACGTAATTTTTAAGTAAGTCTCATTGGCAAAATATTTTCCTGAAAATAAAATGAAGATGATGTGCAATCCTTATTGCTGCAACAAAGTCTCTGAGCCCCAGACAGCTCCTTGTCCTATTTCTTTGTGACCTAAAAGCGAATTTAAGAGGAAATAAATTTGTCATCTTGTGATTTAATGTTACTTAATTCTGAATCTTCATGTCACCAAAAAAAAAAAAAAAATTGAGTCTCATATTTTAGAAATGCTGATAGAGTTTCTTTCAGTTTGCTCAAAAATTGGGCCCCAGATAAAATGGGTTTATTTCTTGATCCTAACAGACTTGAGACTAATTTTATATTTCTTCACCTTGCGCTCCATGCACTGACACAATTCATCCATTTTCCCAGCACAGAGATTATTATAAGAACTCTTCATTATCTATGTCCTGCTTATCTACCCAGAGGACAAGTTCACTGTAGGCAGGAGCTATGTCAATCTTTTTTGTCTGCTGTCCTCAACTTGGTATCTTTTACTCTATAGATGCTCAGTTAAGACATGTAGCTTGATTTGATGTGAAATGCCAGTGATACATTACCAAGAATCAGAATGGCTCTTCTGTCATTTCCAGATTAAGATAAAGGGCCATCCTTGCCAGGAATTGTGTGAGAAGCTTGGGTGACTGCCACTAGGAAGGCCTGGTGGTGGCAGAGTGGATGAGAGATTCTCAGAGGGTTGAGCTGCGTAGACATAATTCTCATCAAGGGAGGAAAGGCAATAGCCATGGTGGTTATAAAGATCTTAAGAAACAAAGAGAAAACAACCATTCTAAGTACAAAAACAGAAGAGTAATTAATGTGGACCATGAAGGAGAAAAGAGGAAGAGGAAGATGAAATATTAAAGAAAGAGAGAGATGTATAAATTCAGAAGACTAGAACTGGTGAGAGAATTGCTTCTTTAGGAAGCTGAGGGACGACCAGTTCAGCCCAGTTGAAAATAGTAAGATGAAATCCAGCTCTTGAACCATAAAGTTTGAAGTAAGAGTAGAATACAAGTACTTAGAACCACCCAGAACTAATTCAGTAGGAGTGACTTCCAAAATCCACATCTAGCCTATGCAGCTGGTGGGCCATACTGGCTCACAGTCCTCACCTCTTGTCTGTTTTGCATGCTGTGTGAGTTCATGCTGATGGATTAATAATTTGCTACAGTGGACTCTGGCATGTCAGATGGGGTGCCCATAGCCATAGCCCACCCAAGCTTCCAGGTAAAGGAGCAGCCACCCATGCAGTGGAGGTGGATCCAGCTGTCCAGCCTGGACAGACAGAAAATTGCCTTGTGCCCCATATGGGGGCTTTACTCTTTCCCTTATTTCTTAACTTGCCTTAAGGCCAGTTTTATTTGTATGAATTTATACTTCTGAGTAAACTTGTTCCTTGAGTAATATCCATCTACAGTTTCCCTTTATCGGCATTTTACTATAAACAGGAGAGAACTCAGGGCAGCTGCACTGGCAGAATCCACTAGTACTTTTGTTAAATGAAAATCTAACAGTTTCTCAATCTTCCTTGTTTTAGTCCCCCTTACAGCTTCCCACCCTCACAACCCTGTCATCCATCCCCACCCATACTCTTTCTCTGGATTTCTCTTATTTTTTTTGGAGATATTCCTCTACATGTCAACCAACCACAGGAATTGGCCCTGCTATGCTAGAGCATTATGGGGTCCCTGGAGAGGATTCACAGTTATGTCAGAAGGATGGGATTGTCCAAGTTCACACCAAAAGAACTAATTAGTTTCTAACAACCAACCATCTCCAGAGTCTTGGTGTTTGAACAAAAGTTATGAGCCAAACTTCCCACCTCTACTACTACTCACTTTAATCGCAGACATTTGAAGTCAATCTTTCCACACTCTTCTTGCAAACCTGACAAGTTCAGTAACTTCTATCATCCTATCGAATTTTTTGTCCTTTGAATAAGCCCATGAAAGGGGAGAGGGGAGTTGATGACCTCTCCTTCATTTCTGTACCCCTGATGCCTAGCACAGTATTTAATACAGAAACTTTACAAAATGGAAGATTTGCTAAATGAATGACTCATGAGAGTTCAGGAACATCACAGCAGATTAAATGTAAAGGCGAGATATATCTCTCTCTCTATAAATCTATATATATAAATGCGAAGGTGATATATATGTATGTGTGTGTGCATATATGTGTGTGTGTGTATGATATTCCTTAAAACACAGAGAAGAACAGGTCAAAACAGAGATTTCAAGTTTCCTGGGGTACCCAGTCTTCCTGGGCCATGTACTATGGGAGGGGGGTTTTCTATCCAGTAGACGGAGCATGGTGGCAGGATTCTTGAATAAGGTGACCAGCAAACTGCATAGTGATTACTAGTGGTCTAATTCATTTGAAGTCAGCTCCCATCAGTAACACCCATAAAAGTTACAGATACAAGAAGGTTTGTAAAAACTAGACAAGAACCCTATTGCATTGTGCACCCCATCCCCATTCAAATATTATTATTCAACCCCATCCCCATTCAAATATTAAAATCCTAGCTCCCAGTACTTCAGATTGTGACCTTATTTGAAAATATGGTTACTGTAGAACCTACTAGTTAAAATGAGAACATACTGGCTTAGGGTGGAGTCCTAATCCAATATGACTGGTGCCCTTATAAGAAGGGGAAATTTGGACATAGACACACACACAGGGAGAACACTATATAAATATAAAGGCAGAGTCTGGGGGACCAGAAATTGCCAGCAAGTCACCAGAATCTAAGAGAGAGGTATGGAATAGATTTCTCCCTCACAGTCATGGGGTGATTCATTACCTGCCAACTCTGAGTTTACATTCTTTTCCTGAAACCCTCTTGCTGCTATCTCCCAAATTTTGGTAATGACAATGGGCTTGGTTCAGATCTGAGTATACTTGCTAATAGCCCAGACTCCCTAAAGTTCCCTCTTGCAAACCCCAGCTGTAATATTTATTTATAATACTTGAAATTCCTTTGGTTCTTACATGGGCTTGGCCTTTTGGATTTAGATCTGTATATACCTGCCACCTGTGTTTGCTGTTTCCACATTTGACATTTGGGCTTCTTCCTGGTCTCTTCCCTCCCATTTCTGATCAGTGTGTTTTTCTCTGTGACCTCCTGCCACTGACTAGCCACACTCCAGGCACTATTTCTGCTGAGTCCTGTCCCATGAGACAGGACGCCTCCTAAATAAGTAGCCAACAGACAGATTAGGAAATCACAGGAGTCCAAACAGCTGCTGTGGGGTTGTCTGATGATCCCACGTGGTGCAAGCATAGAAAATTATTACAGTCTAAGAAGCACAGAGTTTTAGAGAAAAAGTTTTAGAAGGTGGCTAACACACTCTGAATATAGAGATAAGTAAACAGGTCAGCAATTTCATCACAATCACAGCGCTGGCCATTTGAAGAGCTTGCAGTGGCACGTGGCACTTTTCATGTATTTACCTAGAAGGATGTGACCGTACTGGACTCAGTGAAGGTTCCACAGAGAGAGAGGGGAGCCTGCACAGTGGCTTTAACAGCAGTGGAAGTGAGTACTCCGGGCACGGGTCCAGGTACAGCCACCAGCCACAGATGTGTTTACCACAGAGCCTTACAGGACACTCAGATTGCTGAGGGAAGTGGGAGAAATACCACAGAGCTGTGGGGCCAGTGAGAGGGAATGCGAAGACGACTGTGTTCATGAAATAGCTTGTGGTTGTGGGTAAGGTGATAGGAGAAAGAGCTTTAAGAGAGATGCAAGTCTTATTGTACTTTAGAGAATTAATACATCAGTTGTTCTCAGATTTTAGCATAAAAGATACAGATATCTACCCTAAAGATCATACTAGATGGTGTCACTTAGACTGGAATATTGAGAAACCAATCAAAAGGTCAGAAAAAAGCCAAACTAAAAGCTAATGCTAGAAAGCTGACTATAGAACTGAGCCTACCAGAGGGGGGAGGGCAGGAAGAGGGAAAGATATGGGAGGGAGGGAGCACAATGGACTATGATGGAGGATTTCGTGGGTGTCCTGTTGGGTGGCAGGTAGTAACAATATATAAGTGGGGAGAGCCTATACTTCTATTATACCACAGTGCTGCAAACCAAAGTTACTGCAATAAAAAAATTAAATAAAAATTAAACTTATATCTAAAAAAATGATATGGGTTAAGGCCTTTGGAGTAGGAACCTAGGAGTCTGTATTTCTCACCATCCCGACCCTACCTCATGCTTCTGATGCACACCAAAATTTGATCCTGGGTTTTTGTAGCTTGTGTGTGTGTGTGTGTGTGTGTGTATTTGTGCTGGGGTCAAGATTTGGGGTGGGGGGGATTGAGTGGGGAGGAGGCATGCAATTTTTAAAATAAGACTTTAAATTTGTAAAATTGTAAAAGGGAAAATAAATTCAGTGGGTTATCATTGATGGTGACAGCTTTCAGTAGTTTTGCTAAAACATTACTATATACTGAGTCAAAGAGATTCAAGAAGGGGCTCTGTCAATGACAGGGAAACAAGGAAATAAGACAATGAATTATGTTTATTTCCTTGCTACGTTGTGCGGTGTGAAGCAACCCCATAATTTGATGGACTTCTTATCACCCCAGTTACTGATAGCACCCAGCTTGTCAGCACCTGAGCCCTTAAAAAGACTTTATCTGCAGCGCTCCCAAGCAGAATCAAAGGCAAATTGTCCATGACTGTCTTGAACTGAAACTGGAGCTGTGCAGACTTGGCCAAGAGCAAACCTTGTCAAGCCCAACACACTCTCTCTCTCTCTCTCTCTCTCTCTCTCTCACATACACACACACACGCACACACACACACACAAAGAAACTCACATTGTGTTGTTGTTTTTTACCATCAAAGTGTAGGAGTCGCATGCTTAATACCTTTGCAAACAGCTAGTGCTTAGTCATTTTTTACAGCTGATAGATCATGTTTCTTTTAGCCTCTTGGACTACATGAAAGAAAAAAAAGAAAAGAAAAGAATAACCACAGAGACTGCTCTGGAATCATCCATATGAACTGGGATCATCCATATCCCTCCGTTATCCTCTTTGCCCTGTGGTAGAAATACATACATTTTTCAAAACAGAGGAGAGTTTGAAACCCTGTGAAAATTTTGTAAATTGTTCCTGTGAATCACCCTCAAGTCATCCAAAAGGAGGCCTCTCCATCCCATTCCAGTAAATGTTATTCTAGTTCATGACTGTGCTTGTTGGCTGCTGCAATTTTCCTGGGAATGACTTAGACCTGGCAAGATGGGCCCTGGGGGTAACGGCCTTCCCTGCCTGCTGGAAAGAATCATATTTAAGAATAAATATCATCTTTTGCATTTTAGTTCTTTGATTAACCCACTGTGTCTACTGAAAACTTTTTGACCCAAGAACTAAAATTTCCATTTGAATCTGTTTCTCTATCTTAGTAATCAATTTTTCATACATTCACCTACAAGTAGATATTGAAACACCTATTTCGTGTTTGGCGCTGCTCAAATGTGATCTGGAAATTGCCATTCTATAGGAAGTATAAGACCCATACACAGACATTAATTCTAGGTTTGTGTGGGTTTAGGTAAATGATTAAGTCTCAAAATTACATAGACATTCAAGTTCTAAAATATACTCTAATTTTTATTGTGTGTTAGACATGTAAGTTACCATGTTACTATGTCAGAAATCATACCTGAAGGGAGATGTTAAGCCCAACCATAGGAAATGAGCTTTGGTTGACATGCAGAGGGTTTTGGATGATACTTGATTCTGAAGGAAGAGTAAACAGTAAGCTTAACATGTATGTAATTCTGTCCCCACTTTTTTTCACCCATGGTGGATATATTTTCATTTAAATCTGACTCTATGGGCGTGTTCTAAGTGTATTATTGCTTCCCAGTGTAGTTTTTTTTATTTCCTGTCGATGGTGTAATCTTGTTATAGCAATAGTGGAAGAGGGTTTTTCTAAGGAAGGAAAAAGGTTGTCACTAAATCTACTTGAGGGAAACTAATGATAATTTTGATATGATGGAAGCGTTTGCTCATGAACTTTATAAAACAAATTGCAAGACAGGATTTACACTGGTTAAACAGTTGATAGAATAGAACTTTCCATGTCTCTCTCTGACTTAGTCATTACTTAGCTTGTGTTATTTCAGGATTGCTTAGATGCTAAGACAGAATTAGACTTGGAAGAGATTTACTGGAGGATGAAACAAGAAGGGCAAGGAGATCCTTAAGACATGAATATATGTTTGAGACCAGTAAAAGAAAAGTCGGGGGGCGAGGGGAAGGAGGGTTGCGTAGAAGAGCTGCAGATGGCAGTTTTGAGAAAGGGTGGGCCAGGCCAATGGGAACTCTCTGGGTCTGTTGGAAAGTTCTGTGTTTCCTAGGAATTGGCTTGTATTAGTCTTCCCCATCCCACCCTACACCTGCGTTCAGTAATTAGCTAGGAGCAGCTCTTGGGAAACGTGACCTCATCATAAACACAATGATAGCTCCAGACATTCGGTTATCCTCCCTAAAACGCTTGCCATGAACAATGCATTTTAATGTCCACCACTCTCTGTAAATATATAAGCATCATCATAACCAAAGTTTGCAGAATACATTTGTTCATTTGCATATTGAACAAAGATTTTTGAGTCTTACTATGTGTCAGGCACCATGCCCAGGATAGTAAAATCTACAGGAAACAAGCATGTTCTCTGTCCTTATAAAATATATTATACAGCATATTAATTCCATTGAAAATATTGCCTGAGACTTGATCTCCTGGGCTAAAGCCGTGTTGCCCACCTCGTACACTACTGGTGAGAATGCACACTTGGCTAGTCCCTATGGGAAATAATACAAAGGTTCCCCAAAATACTAAAAATAGGTAACTCCTATGACCCAACATTTTATGCCTTGATATTTATCAAAAGTTTTTCAATATGCACTCCTTCATTCTTTGTGGTACTATTTACAATAACCAAATTATGGAAGCAACCTAAGTGATAACAACAACTGAGTGGATAAAGAGGATGTGATATACATACATACATACATACATACATACACACACACACATATATACATATATACACACAATGGAATATTTACACACCCAGCTACAAAAAAAAAACAACAACAAAATCTTGCCATTTGCCACAATATGAATAGAACTGGAAAAGATTAGGCTGAGTGAAACAAGTCAGAAGGAGAAAGACAAGCAGTGGATGATTTCACACATATGTGAAATATAGAGAAACACAGCAAAGGAGCTGACAACACTACACCAAAAATAACCCTACAGGGGAAGAGTAGAAGTGGGAGAAAAGAAAGGAGGGTGCCCAAAGATTTGTGGTAAAGGGACTAGGGTGCTTTGGTGGTAGATGTGACACAGTGACATACATTTGTGGAGAGGTGACCCTGTCCCCCTAAATCATACACAGTGTTGTAAACCAATATTACCTCAATAATAAAATAATAATAGTGAAAAAGAAAATGACATTGAGTTGAACAATTACACAAGGAGTGTTTCTCAAATATGTTTATCCATACAGCCATTTACATACTGTGCCTTTGTAAATTTCCCCTGCAATAGTTGAACGTGACATCGAGAACAGACGATGACAGAAATACAGAGACAGGGAATATTAGAGATGCGAAGAAACCATCCTGTTTTTTCCCCTTACTTCATACTCTGTTCCTGTCTCAGTGCATGCTCATTCCCATGTACTACAAAACCCGAAATCCATCATTAATTCCTTTGCTATAAAGATTAACTTCTCCAGGCATTATTTTCAAATTGCAAGTCTTTTGGAAAAAATATACTTATCGCTAACACCTTCGTGTGGATGAGGGGAAAAAAATGCTATGTTGGCATCACTAGATACCAAATGATGAGAGCAATCAGAATTGATCCACTCTAGGTTTGATGTGGTAAAGAGTAAAAAAAAAATACATAATTACAATATCATCTGTGAGATGAATGGTGAAGTTCTGTGTCTGCAAGAACCCAACAGGAGGATTTCTGAACACAATCTAGCATTTACTTATGTTGTCTTTGTAAAGGTGGACAAAGATATCCATGTTTCAAGTGAATTCTGATTTTGCAGAATAGTGGAAAACTTATAGATAATATCAATTCATCAAGAAGAATAATTATGGCAATTCTGACTAATATTTTCCACATTCAGAATTATACTTAGGTAAAATTGGTAAAAAGGGGTTTGAAGTGCTCTTATCTTTGTGATGAACACCCACCAATTACTCCTTGTTCCCCCAACTGACAACCCAAAGTCCTGAGCTGTATCAAGGCCTCCCTGACCAGGGTATCATGTTGAGGACCATTATCAGCTTCCTATATTATCATCATCATCGTCATCATCGACACCATTATCATCAAGGCTTGTACCTATCAAATGTTTGATCTATGCTAGGCATTTTGCCCATCAGCACATGTAACACCCACAACCCTGTTAGGTATCTAGATTTTATTATTATTCCCATTTAGTGGATGAGTACACTGAACCTCCAGAAGGTTAGGCAAAAGTTCAAAGAATTAGAATGCAGAAGAACTGGATTTAAAGTTCAGAATTATCTGGCATTAAAGTCTATAAACTTACCTCATACTTGATCAGTTTTGGCTAGCAGTTTGGTGAGGAGGGACATGGACACCCACGATCTTCCAAAATCTATTCTAGAAATTCCTCCCCTGCTACTACTCTTAAATACTTCATTTGCTTCTGTGTTAATATACACATTTGTTCACAAACTGAAGACATGACTCGCCCTTATATATCTGGCTTGAGAAAACTTGACACAGAGTTGATTCCATATTAAACACCCATGGGCCATGCATTATATCCCATAAGTAAGCATCTATTTAGATTTTTGTAATAGCTCAGGGTCATGCCCCCTAAGCTTTTCCATCTTCGTCTCCACTAAGTTTCTAAGTAAAAACTGCAAGTTCTTATTCTCTTTCTCTGGGAGAGAGCCTCACAGATGGTAAATGATCTCTGTCAGGATCCCCAGTTTCATTTTCAAGCAGATGTAATCAGGCCACAAGAATGTTCACTTGTGCATTTTAAAACCTGGATAAAAATGACCATGTCAAGCTGTGTGATTCATTAAATGATAAGTAGCTACTATTTGTAGTACATTAAACACTCAGCACATATTCAATGAATGTCTCCTTTGTGCCGAGAGCTGTGCTAGACTCTGAGGATACAGTGAGCAAGGAAGACATGTTTATTGGTCAATATAGAACCTGTGTTTGCACTCACAAAAACCATGTTTTTTCAATATTTATGTGCTGTCTGCTTTACATAAGTTAGCTCTAATCTTTACAATAGTTGTGTGAAGCCAGAAGAAGGCAATCACCTCATTTTATAGATAACTAAATTGAAACATAGAGATGTTAAGCAATTTGATCAGTGTCATGTGGTTAATGGGACGGAACCAGAATGCAAACTGCTGTTTTTTGACTAAAGATCATTCTTTCCATCATTATTACCTATAAAGTAAGGGTGAATAAAATTCCACTCAAGTCTCAGCCCTTTCTTACTCTCTCTCTCTTCCTTTCTCTCTCTCCCTCCATCCCTGACACACTAATTGTTTTTGAACCTAAGAAAACTCTTTTACCTCTTTATGTTGCATCTATCTTAACTGTAAACTGAAACTAGTAATTGTACTTTTAAAGAAACACTGAAATATCATAAAGCTATTAAATTGCTATGAAAAATTTAGAAGTGCTAAATACCATTATTAATTTAATAATGTGCTCTAATTTTATAATTTTCCATAATTCTAAGTTAAGATGAATTAGCATTTCTCTTGTATCCTCAGCATGTATGGAGAGAAGTTCATATAGTTCCTTCCACTTTAAATGATGTTTTAAGAAAAAATTAGAATTAACTTTGGCTTCTCATAAGGCAAACTTCAGCTTACTGGAAAACTGTGCCAATGAGTATGATTCAGTTGAAAGTGAATTTCACTAAATTGGTGATAAAATAAAAGTTCTGCCCATTTCAATAAAACAGAGTATAAAGAAAGCACTTAAGTATATATAAAACAATTAACACTGCATCTGGCACATTAGATTTGCTGACTAAGATGGATATTTATATGGTCCCAGTTTTCCTGGCATAGCTCCAGTTTATGCTGTAATAATAATAGCTTTCATTTTTAATTAACAGTAGTATTATTAATTAGCTAGCAGAGTTGCCAGACCAGAAGAAACCACTCTGGGGTATGGTAATTTTCACTGAATTATAAATCAGAACTAGATATCTTTAGAGTCCAAAACACTATGTGATCAGAACCCCAATGAAATTATTTAGAAGCATCTGTTTCTAGTCAATACTCTCTTTCCGGGGCCATGGACTATTCTAGTAGGACTGACATGTGGTTAGAGGCCACTATTTTCAGAATGTTAGAATCATGAAATCCGAAAGCACTGTGCCTACATTTACCCCCAGAGATCTGCTCTCCTGCATTAATTCATTATGTCAAATAAAAGTCAGAGAAGTTGTTTACACTGAAATAATCAGCACCCAGTAAAAGTCAGTCTACATCTTAGCACTGATGAATCATTTTTCACCAACACCCAAATGTATTCTTTTAGAAAACCAGCAGTCATTTATACCATCCTCTTCTCTTAGAATAATCAGATTTAGCAGCTGTGTCACTTGGATTCCTTAATATTTGAGGAGATACCTTTAGTGAGCTAAAGCATCTAGTTATTAGTTAGGACCCTAATAGCCTAAAAAGTTAATTTGGAGGTTGTCAAAGTCTTCTGTCCAGTATCACTAAAATAGGATCACCTGAGATCGGGCTAGAGGTTCAAGCTTCAGCTCTCACTCCAGACTCACTGAATCAGTAGCTCAGTGTTTGGCCTGAGCTATCTGCATACTCACACACCCTCCAGGCAATTCTGATGCCAGTCAAAGCTTGAAAATTCCTAAGTTAATGCAAGGTCCCATGATTTCTGATTTAGTCTCAGGATGTCAAACTTTTTCAACTTAGCTCAGGTGTCACAAAGGAGTTCAGCAACTATCAAAGTTGAATTTGATAGCAGATTGACTTGCTTGATGGAATCTCTGTATGAAGTTTCAAAATATGGAAAATTGAGCTCTGAAATGTTATGATGTTGGTATTGGCAACCAGTACTGCTGAATTGCAGAGAAATACAGGCTCCTCTTGCTGTTTCCTTTTCGCTGAATTCCTTTCTGGCCTCTTGGAAAGGTTCCCTTGAGGCATTTCTGAAAATATAAACCTCCCCATGTAAATGAGTTGTTTACCCTCCTGTTCATTTGTTAGAAAGCATTGAATTTTGCTGAATCAGGAGTAATTGCTTTTGACAAGCATACACATAAAACAGTAAGTGATACTGAAAACACTTGGTGCAAGTCTCAAAACTTGGAACGCTCCAGACTCTTAATGATGGGTCATGCCACTTGGCACATCTTTTCATGTAATCTTAAACGAATTCAGGGCAACCAACAGAATAATGAAAAGTGAGTACTGAAAGTTGAACACAGATGAGACGTTATCTTGGGAGAGACACAATACAAAGCATATAGAAACTTCAAAATTTGGGGCTTTTAAATATTAGAAGTTTAAATGAGTTTGTCTCATTACTTCTTAAATAGGAAGAAAGTAAGAAAGAAATCTGTAGATGAAAACTGGATTCAAGGAAGTGGTTGAATTTTGAGTCCCCCAGGAATAGGAAGAAAAAGAATAAAGTTTTTAAAGCAAACAAGGATCATTTTGGGAAAGAAAAGTGTCCTCCAAATGTAGTTGTATTTTAATCCTTTAGTTACTTTATGTATTAGTTACCAAACATTTTCTTTCTTTTTTAATCATGAAAGTATTAAATGCCAGCATTAAATTCAAGATATAAAAATATTTAAAAAATAAAAGAGAGCAGAGGATAAAAGTAAAATGTACCCACTGATCATTTATTCATTATTTTCTATTCATATTTGAAGAGTAGCTACTGTCAATTGCTTGGTGTGTGTGTGTGTGTGTATGTATATATCCAGGCTATCACATATGCATAACTATAAATTTACATAACCTTTATATTATTCTGTTCCTATATAACATGAAGTTGACTGGGTGAATATTCACCAGATTTGGAGTATTGATTTGAACACATACTAGATATAGTAAACAAAAAGTAACTTCAAATATGTGCCCCAAATCAAACATAAAAAGGACAGATATTCTAATCCCTTGTATGCTTGAGATTGAGTTGCTTCTCATATGAGCACTGATCTATAGCATAAGCCAAGGTGCATTTATTTAATTGTTATTGTTTAGGTGTATCCTGAGTGATCAACACAATAGGCTAACTTTATTATTTAAAAAAGGTGTTGTGTGTATTGTCATGTATTATGGAATTTTTCACCTGTCACTGTCTATTATGAACAACTCTACATGTCGGTTTGTACAGATTTACTTCATTCTACAGAAATGAAGATGCAGTGACTGCATCATGATTAATTCTTTCCCTATTGATAGTCCTTGGATAATTTCAATGTGTTTGCTGTTATAAATGAATCTTCACTAAGCCATCATTGTGCATTAGTCTTTGTGTATTTTTGCAAGTAGTTTGATAGAGTAGATTCATAGAGGTGGTTATTCTGAATAACAAAAAATACCTTGTTTTTATAGGTGCTCTCAAAGCATACTGTTAAAAGGCAGCAAGGAATGAGAGCATCTGTAATTTGAATTTTATCATTATTAAAATACTTTCATTTTAGTTGAAAGGGATGTGTTGTTTCAAGACACATTTCCTATTGGTGTATCTGAATAATCATTCTTTGATCTGTCTTTCATTTGATTGATGGTAAATCACATCAAACACAAAAGTTTTTAATTTCAGAGAAGTGTAATTTATCTCCTTTTTGTTACTTATGTTTGTGGCACCGTATCTAAAAAGCATTGCTTAATCCAAGTTCAAAAAGATGTACGCCTATGTTTTCTTCTAAGAATTTTATAGGCTTAGCTTTTATATTTAGGCCATTCATTCTATTTTGTAATGATGCATATCGTGTGAGGTTAAGAGTCCACCTGCTTTCTTCTGCAAGTATATATCCAATTGACCCAACTCTGTTTGTTGAGAAACTATTGTTTCCTACAATGAATTGTCTGTTACATAGCTCATATCAATTCTAGTCCATTGATCTATATGTCAATCTTTTTGACAATCTATACAATCTTGCTTGCTATAACTTTGTAAGTTCAAAATGGAAAGTGTGAGTCCTTACTTGTTATTACTTGTTATTTTTCAAGATAATTTTAGCTATCTAGTTTCTTGCATGCTCATATGAACTTTATGACCACTTTGTCAATTTTTGCAAAAGTCACCCAGGATTTTGATAGGAATTGTATTGAATACATAGGCTAATATGGGGGAGAATATTACAATCTTAATACTAATCATAATATTCTTCAGATACAAGAATATGGATGTCTTTCCATTTATTTAGGTCTTCTTTAATATTTAACAAACTTTTTTTCTTTTTCAGGGTACAACTTATGTACTCTTTTTTAAATTTGTGCTTAATTACTTTATCCTTTTTGATATTATTATAAAGGGAATTTTTTCCTTAATATCTTTTTTAGATTGCTATTGCAGGCGTATAGAAGTACAACTATTTTTTGCATATTGTACATTGAAATTACCCTGCAACCTTGTTGAATTTAAACATTGTTCTTATAAATTTTCATAGGGGTTTCCAAAAACAAAAACAAGTAATTTTTAAAGAGGCAGTTTTATGTCCTTTCTAATTTGTCTGGTTTTGTCTTCCATTTTCTTGCCTACTTATAGAAACTCCAGTACAATGTTAAATAGAAGTCAAGAGTGTACTTTCTTATTTTGCTCCTGATCTTATGGTGAAAACACAGTCTTCTTGGCCACAGCCTCTTGCAGTCAAGTTGAGCTTGGGGTAAGCAGGAGAGCGCCCCAGGCTGCAGCTCAGGTACATGGCTTATAACTCTTTTACCAATATTTAGTAGATTTTATTGACTAGATGCTTTCTATTTGCTATATGCCCTTAGACAATTCCCAGAGATTTTAAATTGTTGTCATTTTTATAATTTTCACAGATTCCATCTGCTTTGGTGAGGAGCGTGTCAGTGCAATTTTTCCTCACTGCCACATGGAAGTCTCTTTAGTTGATTTTTTTTCATATTTTTCTGGCATTTCAATAGGATATGAGGTGAAGGGAAAGTTCAAATACAGATTCAAACACCATCTCCAGAAACTGAAGTGAGGAAGACGAGAAACAGGCAAAGATTGCCTCTCAAGACAGACTACCTGGGTTCAAATGCCAGCTCCATTGCACAGAATACATTCCTAAGCCTCGCTTCCTTTCCTAGAGAATGGGAGCTCTGATAGCATTTACCTCTTCAGATGACTGTGAATACTAAGTGGCATGAAATATGCAAAGCATCTCTCAATCAAGGAGAGCATTCTGGGAAGGTCACTCGTGGCAGCCAATTCTCAGTCTATGCAGACTCACTGGGGACCTACAGACCCCAATTTTAAAAAAAATGTATTGGCCTAATTGACTAAGTGGAAGGTATGAAACTTTATAGTTTTGTTCATACATTCATTCATTCACTCATTCATTTGACACTCCTAGCGAACCCTTATGTTCAAGGTATCATGTCAGAAACTCTAGGGTGAATAGGATGCAGTGATCTCCTGAGAAATTAATCTACATGTATTTGAATAGTTACATAATCACAAGTAGTTGGAATACAAGGCAGTGTCACATTGCTAAATGAAATACTCATCAGCTAAGTCAGGGAAAGCTTCTTTGAACAATCTCAGGCTAGTCCTTAAGTACATCCTAGAGTGCGGACGGATGGGTAGATCTGTTCTTCCTAGCTGTATGTCATAAATTATTTTTCCCAACCTGTTTTAGAGGAAATTGATCAACTGATACAATGTTGAGAGGCTGTATATTCAAGTTTGGGGCATTGCTTAAAGGCTGCCTGTGGGGCTTTTAGAACACAGGGTTCTAACACAGTTCCCCTCTGGCTAAGGGCCCAGGTAAGAGCTCCAAATCCCACCACTCACCTTTCACTTGCTAAAAAGTGATTTGCATATCACTGTGGTTCTTGTTCCGAATTTGCGCCTAAACCTTTCAGTCTGCTTAGATATTTAGAGTAGATGTGAATGTAAGAGCATACATATGAATTACAGTACTAAGATATGAACTAAAGCTGAACCTGGACCAGAGAATAAACTGCCCACCCAGAATACCATATAACCCAACTTGAATTTAACAGAAGATAAATAAACCCCTGCCATTTACTTTGAACAGGACAGTAGAAAGAATGTGGAAGACTAGTGTGTTGTCTATTCACTCTCAGCTTGAAACGTATTTTTTTCCTAATGGTATTCCTCTCAGCCTCCCCCTCTTTGCTGAGGAGAGTAGATGTAATGACCGCCCAGAGCAACCAGGGCTGTTTTAGATTGAGAGTGGGTGGGAAAATGGCTTCTCCCCCATGACCTGGAGGCTGACCTGCTGGGTGATGGCAGTGTGCCACCCATACATTATCCAAATGGCCTGCAGCACAGCCAGCAACCACCCATCAGGGTGGCAGACCTAGCCCCAGAAGAACGCACTGTACCCGGTCAACAGGACATGGCTCCACCCACACTTACCCGCCAGTGTTGTGGATCAGGGAATGAAAAAAGTGTGGCCAAGGCCAGTTTCTTCTTTAAGAATAAACATTTACCCTCTAGGGTTAACATCCACTT
The DNA here is from genome assembly GCF_014898055.3 of Talpa occidentalis. Lineage (NCBI taxonomy): Eukaryota > Metazoa > Chordata > Mammalia > Eulipotyphla > Talpidae > Talpa > Talpa occidentalis. The sequence goes on from NW_023604972.1 coordinate 119,523,164, forward strand.
AAATACCCATGCCAGTCCCTCAGAGACCAAGGCACATCGCTGCCCCAAGTAATTCTGTATAAACTGCATTGAAGGCAGAGGAAGCTAGGTTGCCCCCTCCACCTCCTACAATCTAGACTTTGAAAGTATCTCATTACTAACTGGGCAGTGGCTTTGTCTAGGCAGGAATAAATAAATTCCCGAGATGTCCACGTCAGTAATCAATCTGAAGTGCCTTTACTGTCACTCAGAAGTACTTTCCTGCTCTTGTCAGCACAAGCTCTCCCATCTGTGCTTCCATACTTTGATCCCCACTCAAGACTTTGTGTGCTTTGTAATCTGACTTCAGCCTCATACAATGATCTGATCTTGTCTTTATTTGAAATTTTGATGTAGTGATTCCCTACAGATTTTGCTCATCATGGGTTTTTAAATATTTTTTGCATGATTTTTTTTAAATGTTGCATTTAAATATAATTATTTGAGTGACTGAGATCTTTTGATGTACTCGTGAATTTTACTTCTGAAGCAAGAGGCTCCCTGGCTTTGCACTAATCCTGGCCCTGATCACTGGGGTTTATGTGCAGGGATTGAACTAACCACTGCCCTCCTGGGTCATGACCTGTGTCAAAACTCTTTGAAAATATTAATATGTCCATGAAGACATGGGGTTCCAATAATAAACTCCTTTTGTGCCAGAGTCAGTAGCACTGGAATCCAGAAAGTACTACTAAAGCATGCCTACCTTGCTTCCTGCAGCTGTGTTTCTATGGGATTTTTCTAGGAATGTTCCATAACATTATCTTTGTTCTTGTATTGAGTTTTGCTGTGAGGTGCTCCTCTAGTAAGTAAAACATTGTGAAGTACAATGAAGAAAATGTCTTAAAGGACATGATTATTATTTATTTTGAGATAATAGTCTCCTGCTGGTATGTGAACGCTGATCAAGCAAAGTAAGAACATTATGGAAAATAAATGATGAAACAAAGCTGACAAGTTTATTTTCAAAGCAGGAGGCATGGACCCTATAATAACTTTTCACTAGTGTGACTGTTTCTATTATTCCACATGATTGATGTATGTTTAATGATTTTTATCTGATGTGTCTGGGAACTGTGGAAATGCAATTGGCAAGGTTACAGTATGCTTCTCTCTTAACCAGTGCACAAAGCGGAGATCATGAATTTAAACTTAGGTGACTGGAGACTCAGTTGTGTGGCTCCTTCAACTTGAGCAATGTGGTCCAGTTACCAGCTTGGACATAATGGCTCCTGGCCTGCTAATAGCAGCTACATTTGTGGGAAACTTTTATGTGCATGGTTTGATTCACATACTCACATCTAAATCATTATCTGATTTCTCCATAAATCCTACTAAAAAGTATTCAGGGGCAGACTAGATCCTAGGTAACAAAAACAAGAGAAATCCTTTAAAATGTTAGCTGCTGACCCAATTTTACCAGAAATGGGAAAAAGACAGTGACCCTGCAGGACCAGAATGTCCTCAGCACAATTTTTCTTTTTTTGTTATATTTGCCATTGTTCTTTCTCATTTATTCTGATGTCTTTTTCAGGTACATTAATTATTCCTATTCAGAGATTCCTTCTATGTCTTTCATATTGTCTCTTCTGGAAACATTTTTTTCCTATTTTTGTTTTTGTGCCTATTTTGCTTTGTTCCTTCTAATGCAGGGACACATTCCAATTGTGACTTCCAATTCACTCCATTTATTTTTACAGGTTCTATTGTGCTAGTTTTCTAACATAAATATAATCCTATGATCATAGTTTTGTTTTCTCTTACTTTTTTCCTATCACATTTACAGTTTCCCATTTATTTCTGCCTGTCTACCAGCAGAAAACTTTTGTTTTGTTTTTGAATGCCAATCTGTTGTCTTATCATCTAATATTTAATCTCTTAGTTCATAGAGCCTGTATATCCTTGATTTGCATTAAGAATTACAGCAGGCACTTAATTCTCATTCTTGCAAATGCTTGTATGTCCCACAACAACATTATTTAAATGTTCTCATTCCATATTATGAAAACTTTTAATGGACTCTATGTTTGTTTTGCTCTGTTACTTGTGCATGAATGAGAAAATTTACATCTAGGTCCAGAAATTCTACTAAATGGTGAGTAGATACTCCTAGATTCCTAAGTCACTCTTTAAAATTTTTTTTTAAGATTTATTTATTTATGCATACAAGAGCTGGGGTACAGGCCAGAGGTGTAGGAGGGTGAGAGGATTCACCAGAGACAGAATGGGAGTGTAACAGGCAGATTGACTGAAATACACTGCTGAGGGGAGCAGCAGGTGAGACAGGAGAGGTCTGCTGCACCGTGTGGGTAACTCCCTGGCCAGGGATCGAACTCATGCTGCAGTGGCTACTGATAACTTCATAGTGCTGACACTTAACCTCTTGCACCACCAGGGAGGCCCCACTCTTAAAAAGTTTTTATCAGATATTTAGTTAGAGAATTGAGATATGTGGAATACTAACCACCTAAGAAGTGGTAGGTTATGGGAGGGGAGACACAAAGGACCAGCATCCTCCATGATAAACTCAGTACCTGCAGCAGCCTTCCTTGGTGAAGCTGTGGGGCTTCATTGGAGGGCTTGCTGCTTTGCAGATCTTTGCTTCATGGGCAGCCCTTAATATGCCAGCTTCTGGCTTAGTGTGACTGCTTGTTTTCTCTGGGGTTCTGCTGTCATGAACCCAAGACCTCACAGAGGTACAAAATGCTGCTCATCTCCAAACAATGAAATGGAGTCTTAGCAGTGTGTTTCCCCAAGTAAGGCAGTGTGATGTAACCATGTCAGGGTGACACTTTGATGTAAGCTTTTGGACACATACTCCTGTGTGCAAATGAACCTGTGAGAATGTGAGCACATGGTTCTCCATGGCCAACTAGAGTCCACACAAACATCCTTGAACCTAATACTGATTACAGGAAACTTTTACGTTTGTTGTTCTTTTTAATGTCTGCATTGCTGATTTGCCCCCAAAATATGAAATCCTTATCAGAACCAGGTCTGTACTGTCTCAGTTGACTGTGGGCTCTGGGATTAGAGCATTTAAGATTAAGTTCTGATTATATTTATATCACTTAAAATTGTGTGACTAAGAGGGTCATGTTCATGTGCCTCAGTTATAAAATGAGGTGGGGTGGGGAATAATATTACCAAACTTAGTATTTTTTAATTAGAATAAGTGAGCTAATATATGCAAAACTTTAAAATGGTGACTGACACTGGTTAAACAATTTTAGATGGCATTATAGATTCAGAAGATTCTTATAAGTAATAAACAAATGAACATTTTCTAGGGGTAAAGAAGAGAGTCAGAAGATGATTAAAGAAAAGAATAAAGTCTGCATCCCTAACTCTTCTAGATATATTCTTTTCCATCATAAGTTGAAATGGAGAACTAAGTCATTGGGGGCAATAAATTCTGTTCCAGGACTGCCTGGTGCAATTCTGAGCACATATTGCACATGCAACAAATGTTAATTTTTTACTTGAAGAATCTATCCATGTGATTCCAGGACGTCTTATATATTTCTGGTCTACAGATCTTTTCCATATGGAAAGGGCATCATAGACCACATATCCTCACCAAAATTATTGAGATATGCTATTTTTAAAGAGACATTAATGAGGGCTATAAACCGATTTATTCTAGACTACAAAGAAAGTAGAAATGTGGTTGTATTTAAATGCTAAAATTAGAAGAGAGCAGTCCAAGGGCCACCTGGAGGATCCTTAAGACCCACCAATGGTCATCAGACCGTACTTGAGAACTGCTGTTTTATGTCTATTTATATGTCCCAATGGTGAGCTTATTTTTTAAAATGGCACAGCTCTATGATTTTGTCATAGTTAGTTTGGATTTCATGTCTACTTTGCCAGATCCTTTTTATGCTCTATGGAGTTAAAGTGATTTTAAAATTAATTTTATGACTGCAATTTCATTTTCAACATCATATAAAATACAGTTTATAAATACTCAAACATAAAACAACAAATGCTTCTGCTGATGCCATCATGAAAACAGAATAACTCCTAAAAGGATAAAATGAAAAGAAAAAATAAGAAGTGCAGTTTCTCTAAGCTTTCTTCCTCCCTACCAAGTTCTATTCCTTTTCCCTCTTGCTCTCCTTTGGGGCCCAGCTTTGAAATTGGCACAGAGCAGGCAGAGTGGCCATTTAAGATTCCATTTCACTAAATGTGCCGAGCAAACATAAATGCCAAAGCCCTGAATAAACACACTGCCTGGAGCCCTGGGAGTCCAGAAGGGAAGATGCTTATAGGTCAGGGGCCCTGGGCCTCCCAGCAGCCATCAACCACAGATGGATTCTAGAGCTGAGCGACAATGCAGATTTCTGGAATTAAGATCCCTAGCCCTCTAGGCAGGAAGCCTGATCAGAAAACTTAAAAAAAAAAAAAAAAAAAAAAAAAACAGTGTTCTGTAGGAGAAAAAAGGTACATTTTCTTCACAGAGTATTTCCTGTTTTAAAGAACAACTAAGTTTCCTGCCATCTCCTCAAACCTGTTTTCTTCATCATCATCATCATCATCATTATTATTATTGTTATTGTTATTATTATTATGAAAGAAAAGCAGTTTTTAGTAAATAGGCATCAAAGAAGAGACCTATACTAACTAGAATTGTGGAAGGAAGAGCTTTTCTATCACTTAACAACTCTTCAGAGCACTGGTGGAAGAGTCAAGGACTATGTCTCACTACTGAATGTTCCCAGGCACGTCATGAACCACAGCGGAGACACATTTTAAATTCTGCCACACAAAGGTTTTGATGAAGTATATTTACCTTTAGGGTTACTTCTGGATTTAGAATCTTCTTCTATTCTTCTAAGGCACAACAGTATTCTACTAATACTACCATAAACTCTGAAATTGACAGGCAAGAGTGAGTAAGAAGGCAGTTCAATAGTAAGTAAGAAGGTAGCCTCAAGTCAGTGTGATGCAACGTGAAGTGATAGTGAGGACTTAGAGCAGGAGAAATGTTCACATACTGTAGATGGGAAGGTAAATTTGTACCATGACTATGGAAAACATCATGTAGTAATACCACAGCTCTATGACCCAGCAATTACACTCTAAGAGATAGACCTTAGAGCAATGCATGATGGATGCAGGCCCTTTGGCACATGAATAAGGTTTATAACATGTTCATAAAGCCCAATCTGAAGATGATGGAAATGTTAATCAAAATAGCATGGGTACATTTATATACTGGAATACTACACGACAAATCAAACGAAGAAGCTACACAATGAGCCCTAATACTGAGTGAAAAAAGCCAGACACAAATGTATACTTATAGTATGGTTCTCTTGATACAAATCAAAACCAAGATAAATAAAACTATGTTACTTAAGGATGCATACAATACTAGTAAGGACTATTAATATAATTAAGAAATTGAATATCATTAAAGTTATTACAGTGCAGGAGAGCTGATGTGATGACATAAATGCAGAAGAGGTTTCTGGGTAGATGATGTTTGTCAGTCATCTAAATATATGTATAAATTTGGGGGTACATTTTCAAATCTTGTGTATACATGGTTCCCTGGGTGATAGTTTCTATTTCTGCTTTGCGTGATAATTACATGGATGTGCTCTTTAAAACTGCCTTGTTAAACCATAGTTTTATATTATCTGTTTCTTTCTGAATGCACATTATAGTTTACAATTTTACAGTTTAAAATTTAAACGACAGATTTTTTTAAGAAGACAGATTTTTGAATGCATGAAATTTTTAATTTATATCAAAGTATCAAACACTTGGTGATTGAATGACAATGAAAAACATTTGGGAGTCAAAGATCTGCTGTAAGAAATTTCTAAAATTAGGAAAACTACGATTGAGATTAGAAGCATATTTCCCAGAACAAGGCAAACTATGAGCCAGAAAAAAATGTTCTAATTATTTTACCTTACTTTTACCTTTTTTAGTAAAGAACTTAGAAATCTAAATTGGCATCATGTCAAATGATATTCAGAGTAACCAGTCACATTGGTTAATATGGTTAAACAAGTTATAAATTTTAACATAATAAGTAACTTCTCCAAAAATGTCTGTAAAGCCAGCAGTAAATACCACAGGCTCAATGGAATGGTGTTTGAAAAGGGCCAGACTCACTCTTGTTAGGACCTCCTTATGACTCATCTATCTGGATACTGCATTACAACCCTTAGTCATTATTTCTTAAATTTTTGTCAGGCATCTATTATGTTGCATGATTTACTTAATTCTGTATTTTTTATTTAATCTCCTCTATAACAATAGAAGAGGGAAATTGTCAAAACTTACATATTTGACCTCAGTTTCTTTCACTAGTAATGCATCATTCTCAGTCTTATCTACTTGAACCTAAATGGCTCCAGTTTTTGCAAGATTCCCTGATAATCTCAACAATTGTAGCATTTTTTATATTTCTCCAGTTTTTTGTTGTTCCTTTTCTGCCAATATTTATAACATCTACAATACAGTAGAAACTTATTTTTTTCTTACAAGAATTACTGTTTTAAAAGGTGAGCTACTCAAACATGAATAAATAAAGATATCCAGAGGTGAGAATAAAATCATCTTCTTACACAGACTGCTGGTCAACCACATATGCAGGTGATGATCCTGTCATGTGGCCCACTGGAATGTAACACCATATGTAAACAAAAGCATTTTTTTGTTAGTAAAAATATGGGGGGCAGACAAGGGCCAGCCTAAGAGGGAGCAGAAAGAGGGAATAGGCAGCAACTAAAACTTTGCTTCAGATGTTTGCAATTCAAAATGTTTATGTTTCCTAATAATTCATGCCAAGTTATAGGAATTCTTTCTAATCCTAAATCTGGATTTAAACTCCATGTTTTTCATCATCCAATTTAAACACTTTCATTCTGTTTTCTCCGTTGTATCCCATAGTTCAGCTTTGACACTTCACAAAAAAATACCCCTTTGCTTAAGGTTCATATATGACATTCTTATAAATATTTTTCATACTTGAGGACAACCTATCGGAAAATTTTATTTTACTTTGAATACACAAAAGAGAAGGAAATGGACAAGGTTTGTTTTCTTTAGCATGGAATTCATACCAAGATCTGAAACCACCCAGTGTTAGCACCAAGGATCCTAGAGTTTTACTGTCTTTTCTTCAATCCAGAGTGTCCCTGCAGTTGTATAAGAACAATTCTACAAAACTACCAAGATGCTGTGGTGAGGGGAGGAGGCTGACAAGGGGAAATTTTCTGCTCCTTTTGTCCTCCTACTCCTCATAGTGTAACATCGCAGACACACTATGCCAAACAGACTAGAGCACAGGATATCAACTCCTTTCTTCTTGGAACCAACAGAGTGAACCTAATCTGACCTATTTCCTACAAATAGGACACCTGAGTAGGTGTAGTATGTGTAGTAAGGTCAGAAAAATGTAGTATGTGTAGTAAGGTCAGAAAAATGTCCAATTTGCTCCTTTTGTCCAATTTATTTTGTCCAAGTTATTCCTTTAAAATATAGAAGAGAGCTCAAAGTGTCCTTTTTAATGCATCTGCCAATTTTCTGCTCTTCCAGTTCTTGGTCTACTTTGGTTGAATAATTACAGTGCAGTTACTCTTTCACTATGGCAATGCCAGAAAGGTCAATTTGCAGTAAGAGTCCAGGTGGATTTATAGTTGGTGATGGGCTCTGCTCTCTATGATGTGTCTTGGGGCCATCAGGTAGTCAAGAGCCTGAAGTGATGTTTAGGAACAAAATTAGATACCATCCATCCAGCTAATCTTCAGTTAAGTCCTTGATCTTGCTTTCAGACCTCCAACCCCTACCACTCACGGTAGAACATTTTCTTTCTGAATGCAAGTTAAAGTTGACTAGGCAACCATAGTTGACTATGTATATTTCAGTTGCATTTTATGTTACAGACTTCACATGTTTGTCTAAAGAGTTAAGTTTCTTTAGAAAAATCTCTAAAGAAGTTGACTGAATTTTAGGAATCCCCAGTACAATCATCGAAAAGTTGATATGGGCAGCATTTCATGATGAGCTCACTTTTTTTGGACAGGACTAAAGGAAAATTTCCTCCTGCTTATGCAGAAGAGAGCTGTGGTTCTCTAGCAGCTCGTCTCTGCATTTTACGAATTGAAGAATTGTGATGTGCTGAAACTAAAGGAATCATATGAAATACATTTGGGAAGGGATAGAAAGATCAAGGAGGAAAAGAGAAAGAGACTCTTTACTGCAGGGTGTCAGGAGACAGAGACTCAATAAAAGTCTGACCCACAAGCCTTGCCAAGAAGAGGCAGAATGTGGGGTCAACTGATAGTGATGCACTTCTGTAGAGGGGTGCAATCCAGGCTTCTGAAGTGATGCTCTGAATTCATGGCATTTCCCAAGACCATTGAAAATGCTTAGTAATTGTTTGCAGCTGCTGCTCAGCCATTTCCTTTACATTCCCCAGCCCTGGAGACAGAGGAAAGAAAAAATCTTTATGCCAGTTCTTGTGAACCAGTGTTAGCTGTAAATCCGCTCCACTGTAGTCTATAAAATACAGTTTTATTTCATTGTTTCCATTGCCAAATCATAAAAATATTTAAAATAAAATAAAATGAATGAAACAAATGAAAGCAACCGGAAAGCTTTTTTAAGTTAAAGGAAATTACCCTTCCAATACAGTAAAAGTTCAATAATTCAAATATGTTTAGATTAGTGAGAAATCTGGATTGCAGGCTATTGAGTTCCAATAGTCCAGCTCTTGTCATGTATAGAAATATGTGTGCTTGTCTGTGTGGGTGTGTTTATTTTCTAGATTTGTACTTGTGCCTTAGTGTGTTCAGACTGCTGGAAGGGGCACTGGACTAGAGTTAGGTGCCCCTGGCCTAACCATCTATGGGGCCTCAGGGGAAGTTTCCTGAAATGAGAGGTTAGGACTTGACCTAGACCGGATGGTACATACTTGCCACCTAGCTGTCACTTTCCATCCTGTTCCCATAACCCGTTGTGCTAACCTTGCTTGGTTAACTTTCTTATTTATTTATTTATTTTTAATTTAATCTATTTTTATATCATTTTTAATTTTTGTACAATGTGTGCATTTTCCTCTTGGTTATAGTCCCTGTCAAATTCCCACCACCCATTCACCTGTGAACTATCACCATGGTCTTTTGTTTATTATTAGGTTTTTTTTCCTGGTCCCTTACTTGGATCTTCTGCATTCCTGCTATAACTTTCTTTTAGCTCAGAAGTAGTCTCAGAATATTTCCTAACCCAGAGCTCCAATAAACATCCATCAATCTGTCAGCCTCAGCACACACTATTAAGTCTATTTTGGAGCTAGATGGTTTCAAAGTTCCGTGAAGTATGGCAGTTCCAATATGCTGATAGAGATCCTGAAGGAACCCACATAAAGGAACACAAAGTGTAACCAGGGTATGGCTTCCCATATACAAACCATTGCCTGGTTGTCTTCCATGTACTTAAACATGGGCTAGCATCATAAAATGCATTCTCCTCAGATTTAGAGGAATGGTGGAAATAAGAAGGATGAGGCTGGGACTTAAGGATCTGTGCTTTGGAAATATCCAGGGAGATGTATTTAACATTCAAACCTCAGACTCACCCTGTATATTACCTTTGCTTAACTCTGCAGTGGGCCCGACAAGAATGCTTGCTTAAATTCTGTGTGGCAAATTCTCACACACACTCCCATCCAAAGATCCTTTTCTGGAGTCACGTTTATATAATTTATTTCTTTAGACAATCCGTTAGTGGCAGAAAAAGCAATGGTAGATGTCACTTCAGTCCCTTCTCAAATGAAATTTACACATTCCAAATGAGAAAAAGACAAATAAAATACTTATATCATTGATTGAATTTGCAGCTTTAGTTCTCCAGTCAAGACTTTGCATTTTTCAGACAACCGCATAATGGTATCCACTCAGACCTTCCTGTTTGTCAGGCCAAAAACCCTGGAGTTATTCTCATTTCTTTTCTTTTTCTAACAAGCCTCTTCCATTCTGTTCAGCCAGTTCTGCCAGCTAATGCTTCAGAAATGACTGCTCCGCACCCCCTCTTCTCCTGGAGTCTGTACTGATTCTATCTATAACTTCATAGCTGGTTTCCTACCTCAGTCCTTGATGATCACCACCCATTGTCCACAAGCACAGAGTGATCCCAGTAAACCTGAAATTGAATCATGCAATGTCTCTCTTTAGAAATCTCTAAGTACCCTTGAAATTGAATTCAGTTAAAGTCAGACTTATTTCAGTGGCCTATAAGACCCAATACCTCCTGACACTTACCCTACCTCTGCCTTCCTCCTTTGTCTTCTCAACCATGGTCTCATTGTTCTTTGACCTACATGTATTCCCCTGCCAGCATCTTTGCACAAACTGTAACTCTGCCTGGAAATGCAAATACCCCACGTTCCACGTGGCTTTCTCCCTCTCTTTCTTCAAGTCTTGAACCAAATGTCAACTTATCAGTGAGTACCTGGCTAATCACTACCCTCTTTAAAATTGTAAACCACCCTGCTTTAATTTTTTCTGTAGTATGTATCAACATATATTTTGCCAGCTCCATGAGGACAAGGCTTTTCGTCTGCTTTACTTTTCTTTTCTATCATCTAGAATGGTGCCCAGCTCATAGCGGATGCTCAATATGTATTTGCTCAATAGAAATAAGTGGACGAATCAGTCAATAATGTGTTTCAATGATTGGAGGAAGTAGTGCTATTAAGCAGTGAATAATGGGATCACCATTTTCTGGGAATTTACTTCTAAACTTCCATAACTCAGTTTCTCCCTCTATAAAACTGGTTAGTCATTCTTCCCTATACCAGGTCACAAGGTTGCAATTAGAACAAATAGGTATTATTCTGACACTTTGCAAGAAATGTTATGTCTTGTCTAAGTATTCAGGAGATAGTTATGCAATTTGTAATTTATGTCATTTGCCTATACTTTTCTTTCTCTACATAGTTTCACTTAGCAATTTCTTAAAATACCAATAGCCCAAGAATAAATAAAAGTAAGTTTCAAATCAGCCTATTCTGTTACTTATTCATTTCTTCGTAACTTTGGAGAAGAAAATTCAAAATACTAACTTAAGACAGACATGGTGATTGTTTGTTAAATATTCTCTCCATCCAATATGTTATTTAGATAGAGCCATCATAATTTGCATATAAAATATACTCAATTTCAAAAATAAATTGTGGGGAGCTTCTGGATATCAAAGACTGTCTATAATAAATAGTGTGACACAGAAACATTAAAATTAATGGCTAAAATATATGAGCATTGTCTAGATAACAGCCATTATATTACAACTTTGCATATATAATCTAATCCTTATTTAAGTTTTAAGGAACATTTAAAAAATGAGGTTGCAAAGTATAAAGCATCTTACCTATGGTGACATAGCCTCATAGATGGCAAACCTGTGATTCTTATTTTAGTCCATCTAATCTAAAGATGACATTTATAGCAGTTTCAATTTCTGAAGGTGATTTATGGAGGTGGTAAGAGAAAATATTTTAAATGAGCATAGTTCTAGAAAAATTTGGTATAAGCTTAGGGTGTTTCCCATTATCCTGAATTTCAAAGTGTTGACTGTAAAAACAAAAGTTATTATCATAACAAGTCAGAAGAAGAAAAACTGCTGATAGTACCCCAGGGTGCCTTTCCCCAGGAACCACGAATACTTTCACAATACAAACCAACATAAAGCACTCACAGCATAAAATAAATGGGAATTTGGCATTTGTCCATTGAATGGGATCAATGAGAGGTACACACTGGATGACCCAGCTCTGAGTGATTTTTCTTTTCCAATTTGAATTATTTAACTTACTTGTTTCTAGAGATCAGCGAACTGAAGTTGGGACCACAGTGTCACCACCTGACTCCAGGTCTTGACCATAGCATTTTTGAGTGAAGGCATGTTGTCAAATTAGCACATAAAGAGATGATGTCTTTACTAAGTCTGTCATTTAAAAGTAAGTGCCTATTCCTCTGTATATTTGGAGAGGGGAGAAGGTGGCAGAACTTGCTGAAGACAGAAGAGAAGACAGTTGAAGCATATGCTGTGTGTGTGTGTGTGTATGTATGTGTGTATGTGTGTGTATGTGTGTGTATTGGGTGTTTCCCTGGCAACTCATGGCCTATCCGGACTGTGCTTTTATATAAAGAGATGTTATAAAGAGGCTCTAGCTCTTCCCATCCTATTATTTCCCAGAAAGTTCTCAGGAATTCTTATGGCCTTAAAAAATATTCTCTACCAAATCACATACATAAAATTGTTATCTTCAATTAAACCTAAAGTCTTTCTCTTTGTAGGGTGGTTGGCTTATGTGACCATTTTTGGATATTGTGAGCCTATATGTTGCTGCAACATGTAAACTACTGGGCTTATTGAACACATTTTTACATTTAGAGCCTTTCAATCATTCATTCATGATCACTAATAGATCACTCTAATCCAAAGAGAGAAAACAGGGCCTCCCTGGTGGAGCAGGCAGTTGAGCACAGCGCTGTGAGCCTGTCCGCAGCCTCTGCAGTGCCAGTTTGATCCCCATCGGCCTCGAAATGCCCACATGGCGAGGCAGACCTCTCCTGTCTCGCCCACTGCTCCCCTCAGCAGTGTATTTTGTCAGTCTGCCTGTTCTGTTCCCTGCTCTGTCTCTATTGAATCCTCTCACCCTCCCGCACATCTGACCTATACCTGGTTCTTTTATAAATAAATAAATCTTAAAAGAGAGAGAGAAAACAGAGAGAGTGTGAATCAGTATGGTTCATAAGTGGAATATTAGGAATCTTGAATTAAAGAGAAGGCCTATGGAAAACCAAGGAAGTCTCGGTTAAGAAGTGTGAGAAGTTACGAATAGGTCATGTGCTACTTGATCCTGGTGAACATGCCATCTTTGCATTATGAGCTGAACAAATAATATCTGTCACAAAGGGCCTCTCTAACCATATGTAATGTGTACTCAAAGGTTGTGACCTTGAATTAAAACTTTAACTCTTTTAATGTGTAAATGATTATGCTAAATATTAGCCAAGAAAAATCAAGTACACAGAGAGACCTCATATTTTAAAAACACTTGAGACTAGAGAAACAATAATCCTAGAATTAACTGAGATAAGAACATATGATATCTTTATAATAAAGAAAATACAGACTCCAATTTGGGAAAAGCAAATGTTCTAACAACAGTGAAAAAAAATTGCCAATTAGAAAAAATATCATGTCTATAGGAACTGTCTTTGTAACTAAAGCTAGAAGTAAGTTGTGAGGTTCAAATATTCTTTGTGAGTCCTTTTTGAGAGTTTGGAAATAGTAAAATAGAAGCACTTCCTTGGAGAGCTAGGTGAAAGCCATACTGCCCAAGTTCAAAACCAACTACTACCTCTTACTACTGTTATCCTCAGAGAAATTATTTAAACTCTAAACTGTACCTCAATTTTCTCATCTAGAAATTAGAAATAAAAATTAAGCCCCCTTTATGGGGTTTTCATGAGAGTTACAAAAGTTAACAGTGGTAAATAACTTGGGAAATACCTTGCACAAGGTAAAATCTCTGTAGTACTAGCTATTATTATTTTTATTGTAGTAAATGAAAAGGAAGACAAAGTGTTGTATACAAGTTATTCTCATGATTTGAGGTGACATAAGCCAAAGTGAGAGATAAATCAAAGGTGGTTATGGCACAAGATAGATGGCTAATAAATATTTGCTAATGAATGCTAATGTTTAATGAATGCTAGTAAGTGGGAGTCCCAATTATGGGCCAAGAATATCTAAAGCAAGTCTGTATGTGTATGTGAACTACAAAGAAGGTTGGAATTGAAGCAGAAACATTAAAGGAAAATGCTGTACTTGTTCAGAGGGGGATGAGCATTGGGTTGCAAATACAAATTAATGATCCTAACCACTTACTACTATGAAGAATTAAGTTTTCATTTAGATCTTTCTTCTACTTCAAGCTCAGTGATTTGTTGCACTTAAGAAGTCTCAATAGCAAAGTAAAATAACATTGCAATGCGCTGGATAATTTTGGTGCAATAACAAATAAGGAAATATGACTAATATGTCTCTGTCTTATCTTTTTTCCTGTAGTAATAAACTAGCTATTTTGGGATGGTTGAATATCTTTTTCCCTTCCCATACCCTCCCTTTCCTAAAACACTTTTAGAGATTTTGTTTATCAAAAATGTCTAAGAGGTTTTGTTTGTCAACAGAGGTCTATTTCATTCACAGCATGCATGCTATAAAATTCTAACAAGAATCGCCTTGTGTACTGAAAATGTGTTAGAATTTTTATCAAAAAGGCCTTATCATGAAATGGTGAACATTTTCAAGTTCTTATCTTGTCATTTCCATAACTCCAACAAGTTCAGTAAAGAGCGTGTGAAGAGAATGACATAACCACCTAGGAACAGTCCAGAACATCCATTTTACTACGTTGGGTTTTGGTCCAGTGGTCAAAGGTTATACTCTTCAGTTTACCAATATGAGTTCTGATGAGTCTAATAGAATTAGGAGTTAAGTGGTCATTATATTGGCAGTACCCAGAATCCTGACAAGTGGGAATCAATACAGAAGATGCAAACACTTTGATTATAGATTAAATTTAAATGCAGATTTAATTGCAATGTGGTGTTTGGATCATCGACAGGGTAGTACCAGTCAATGAGTTGGGAAGCAGAACCAATATAAATTGGAGCCGTAGCATGTCTTCTGACAGAATTATTCTGTGGCTTCAGGAAGTCTTGTGCTGCCTTTTTTTCTTAAGACAACAAAACACACATTCCTGCTCCATCTTCTCACTTCTAGCCAATTTTTGAGTTTGGGGGACCATCCAACTCCTGGGAACAATTCTGATACTTCATGTTTTGGCTTTTTAAAATTGGTAATCTATATTCTAGGTCACATCACTAGTTTCAGACTTCTTTCTTTCCTATTGAGAAAATTACTTAGACTTTTCTTGGTGCAAAGCAATTCAAGTTTGTATTCAAGATGGCATTTCTTTGTCAAATTTATGAGATAATGAAACTGCTCTAAGAAAGACAGAGCTATATTGGTATTTTGAAACTCCTTACTGCCTATGTTCTATGAATACTCATGTCGTGTGTTATTGTGAACGAGGAAGATTACAAGATAGTAGATTTTTTAAAACTGAGCTCTATTATAAATGGAATTCTGAAGCCCTAGCATAATGTATCACCTCACCTTCCTAATACCTCCTTATGGACTTACTCTTTTGAAAGTTCCCCTTTAGCAGGCATTAAAGGCAGCCTGCCCAACCCAACAAGCATCTGATGTGGGGGAGTATTCACTAACACCACTCTAGGGTAGCAGGTTGACTTCCTGATTTTCAAATGTGTCTGTTTCCATTGGCCAGCAATATTTTACTCTTTGTGGTTTTGTAGATCTCTGGATTCACTCTTCCCCTGTTATAGAAAAAGTAGAAAGACATGCTCTCTGCATTTTTCTCCACTCTTTTCTGAGGCCAAGCATACTTCCTTTTCAGTAATATTTGTTCACTGCAGAAAAGTCTATTCCTACCCACCACTGACTTCCTCTGCTTGGAGCTGATGGATTTTAAACTCTATGATTCAGGCACTACCCATGCAGTCTCATTTTGTTATAAGGTTCTCATAAGGAATTACAGCCATGAGTCAACCTACCATGGCTGAAAGAATATCTCCAAGAGTTGGGCAGAGAGTAGGTGTTTTATAAACACACTTCAGTAAATACCTTTGAGTTGACCTCAGTGTTCTCAAACAGCAATAATAGACCTTTGTGGTAGACAGTTCTCAGACCATAAACTCAACAAAGATGTGCTCTTAACCCAGTCGAAAAGAAATGTTATCTACTCTAGAAGAATATGTAACTTTCCTAGTTCTAAATAGCTAAACTTTCTATAGGAGATTGGGCCTAAATAAGTGATGAAGGCTGCCTACATTGATCAAAAGCACTTGAAAATAGCTCAACTTCACTCTTCAACCACTGAATGTAATCATAATCAATGCAGTTTCTTCATATTAAAAAGGAAATGTTGGTAATGGAATTTTCAGGGAAAATGAAGATCAGAGTGAATAAAGTCAAAAGAAAGAAAACACTGAACACTGACACTTTTCTTGGAACTCTGTTTATTCACACAGGGAGCAGATTTACAAAAATGAGGAAGTGATTGAGGGAAGCATTGCATCTTAAAAGCATTTATTTTATAGTGCATCCCCACAGAGCTAAGCAGGAAAGAAGGTATGTTATAGAAGAACTTTAAAAATTGACTTTTAAAACATTTTCTTTAAAATACTAGTCTTTGTATGAAGATAAGACAGGCACTATGAAAGGTAGAAATACAATAGTATAGTGCTTGATTAGATTCTAAGAAACTAGAGCAGAAAGCAAATATTTTAAGCTTCAAAGAGTCTTTTTAGCAGGATACTGTCATGAACCAAGTGGAATTCAGCTGGGTCTTCAAAGTTAGGTATGATTTCAAAATAAGGAACTAATTTAAAAATAATTAAACAATTTAACTATTGTCATAATCTCACATTGAAATGAAGAATAATAAAGAAGTTGTTTATTCATCTGCAGCTGTTTTTAGTTACTTTCCCTACATAGAACATATGCAGACTGGATCGCAGAGAACTTTAGATTCTGTTGATTCAACTCTTGATCCTATTTACCAAGCTTAACTGTAGACAGGAAATCTGTATATCAAGTCACTCAAGAAAACTGGTCTCATAACATGATATTGACCATTGACCCAACCTGATCCCACTCATTCACCAAGCTAGATTCCAAAACCCTAGGGATAGTAAAATCTGCTCTCAAAGGAAAATTTTGCCACTAATGAGGTTATTTTTTTTAAATATACTGTAGTTGACAGAAGTAATTGTTTAAAAAGGAATTCCATAATGGCTTTAGGCTGATGACATCATCACTGAAATAAATCTACACTCTTCTGATGAATATGTGAAGGGATTAACCCTCACTTTGATTTCTGGTTATTTTTTTTTAATCTAGGCCCATTTTGCTTGAATCACACCTCATGTAAATTATGAGATTTCCTGGCATTCTTGGGCCTCAAAATTGCCCATCTGATTTGAGTTTGAGGGAAATTCAACTGAATTACTCTTATTGCTTATCTTCACAAGTCACAATATAGAGATGGAACAATATAGTAGAAAGGACCTATGTTTTGAAGTTAGACATAGGTCTAACTTATTTAAGCCCAGGCTCTACTACCTGGGTTGGTATGTGGCCTTGAATAAGTCCTTGAATAAGATTTAACCTGTCTTAACCTCAGTTACCCCATTTGAAAAAATGGATAGTAGATAATATTTAACAAGGTTGTTATAAAGGCCTTATTATCTGGTAGAATTTTAACACAGAGGAATGACAGTTTTGCATCATCCTTAGTATTTACTTATGTTATTATTTATGATTCTGTACAAATCTTTAACTCTTTCTAGGCCTTACTTGCCTAGAATGTGCATGAGTGAGACCTTATGACAATCTTTTCACTTCCTTCCAGTTCTAAGATTTTCTGAAGGAAATCACATCTGCCACCAATATAAACCACAAACACACATTATGAATTTCTGCTGAGTAGTTCTACTTCTGCATTAGTGGAAATTTCACAACTTATTTAAGAAGACAGAGTGGTGGAAGCAGAGGGTTTTGTAGTTAAATATTCTCCAAAACATACTCTCTTGGTTCTGGTGAAAACCCAGTGTAGGGAAGAAGAGAATCATCATTTGGAAACAGCAAAACAGCCCTGATGGTTTCCATAAGACCTATTTATTTTTTTATATTCACTTTTTTTTTTTTAGTTAATTTCCCACATAAAGTTGTATGTAAGTCAGGAATGATGTGACCGGGGGAAAGGAGACAGATTCGAAAATGAAGAGTTTTTGCTTTAATTCCCAGACCTCCTACTCACTAGCTGCATCATCCTGAGCATCCTTTGTCTTATCATCAGAAATAATAATTTCTACACCAGGCGCAGGCATAGGAATATGAGACCCAGTCCCAACTATCTTTTCTGCCCCACCCTCGGAACAAGGGTTTGTCTTCTTAGTCAAATAACAGATGTTTAGTAACCACATGTTGAGTGGAATTGGACGCATATTCTTTCAGGCCTCTGTTGACTTCCAGAGAAAACTGAAATAGTTCCCCTTTTACCAGCAAAACAGTGATCTATCAACATTTTATCCCACATCTTGAATCAGACAGTAATATTCCCCAAAGTTTTTGGACAAGTGCTTTTGAAAAAAAAAGTCCCACTCTCAATGCATTTGAGAAAGCTGGCCTTCGGAATATGCAATATTTCTCATACACATTTGCAGACTCATGCTGTAAAATAACAGGTTAACAACTCTAATGAACACTGCAGCCAGAAACTTGGTCTGCTGTGTTTAAGCCATCATTTCCCAGTAGTGTTTGACTATAGAACACTTTGAGAACCAATTGAGAAATGTTATTTTCTCAAGAAAAGGGAAGGGAAATAATAAGTATAACAATATATTTAGATTTTGAGAATCATTCTAAAATCTGTTTTAGAACATTTGTCACTTCAGGATTGAACACAATGTTTAAGATATGAAGAAGAAATTTGAATAAGACTTAAAAATAGAAAACTCAGTGTGGTTAATAATTGGTCACTACTACATAGAAAATAATGATTTGAGATATTTGAGCACTTATTTCCCAAGCAGGAAATATCATTTAATATCTGGAAAGGTTATAGAGAAAAATGAGCTAGCATTGATCAGTAAGTAAATGTTCTAAAATGAACAAAAAAAATCCATATTTATAACTGACATGAAATGGCAAGATAATAGGAAATAAATATTTTAAGTCCTGATAACTCTATAAGATAGATATATTTTAATATGAGCATTTAGGGCTAAATATCTAAAATTTCTTCAACCAATATATAGTTAATGAGTGCCTGTTATATGACAGGTATGGGGCAGGGTTCTAGAAATAAAACCATAGGGGAAAAAATCCTTGCCTGCAGAGAAAACATATATAAATCTAAGAATCATAAAAATAAGTGTCAGATTGTACATGCATTAAGTTGTCTGAAAGGAGAAGTAATTGTGCTCTGATTTCTACTTTGAACAATGAGCTCTTGTGAACAAGCCTGGCATAGCACCCCTAACAGAGGAATTGCTAAGTAGATATATGTGTTTTGAACATGTCAGTGAACAAATAGACTAGAATATACAGTTGGAGGATAAAGCATTGTGCTAATCAGGGAAGAGGCTTACTAATTCAAACTGACTTCTGAAGGATGCTTATCAAGTAAAGAAGGGAGGGAATACTATGCCGGGGAATACATGTGCAAGGGAAAGCAAGGCACTGTGGAAAAGTAGGAGTCTGGGTGTGGTTGTCATGCAGAGAGAATGGAGTCAGCCTTGCATAACTGATAGAGTTCTAAGCAGAGGAGAGAGGTCCTTGAAGTCCAGTTAAGGAGATTTGTTTCTATCTTAAAGGGAACTACTGAGCACTTTCAGCCAGAAGGAAGGATAACAATCAGATTTATGTTTAAAATTATTATTCTGCCTATTGCATATGTAAGGGTGGAAGGAGGGAGAGCTAAAGCAGAGATAAAGGGTCTCTGGGAAGCTACTGCAGTAGTGTAGGTCAGAGATTGTGGTGACTTGGATCACTGCTGTGATTGGGGTGAGGCAAGAGAAGTTGAGAAGTAAAATCATAAACAGGAAGACAGAAAAGTGGAGAAAAGTTGTACGGACAAATCCTGGATTGCTGGCTTGCATAATTGAAAGGATAATGTGCCATTTGCTGAGTTAGAAGATAATGAGACCCGGATGGCACAGGAACTCATGGACTCAGTTAGACATGTGGAATGAATGCTTGGGAATGACTCATGAGGGTTCATGAAAGAGAATCAGAAAATACCCATTTTCTGTCCTTCTTTCTTATTTCATATGTAATCTGTGAGCCCCTATTTTAGCCAAGATTGTGATAGTGATTGCTCCCTAGGGGCACTAGAAAGTGTGTGTTCCTGAATTTAAAAAAAAGCCACAAGAAAAATATCTGTAACCATATGAGGTGATAGATGTGAACTAAACTTGTCTGGTAATCATTTGGCAATTGATACATCTATCAAGTTGTTATGTTGTATGCCTTAAATTAATACAAAGTAATGTGTCGATTATCTCTCAATACAGTTGGAGGGAAAATGCTGGCATGTGAGAAATGGCTTAAGGAGTCATTATACATTCCCTGTAGAAAGAAAGCCATAAATCTAAATGTCACATGTTTATAGCATCATTTCCCTTTAGGGTCATCTCTTTTTAAGAATTCCATAAAGAACTGCAAAATGACAATAGACATGCAACTACAATAGTAGTGTTGAGGACTGGAAGAAATTCCTTCAAAGTTCACTCAAAATATTGAAAGCTATTCTGCTTTCACTGCTACGGGGAGGGGGGTAGAGGGGGAGTAGAGAATCAGCTATGTGTCTGCCGTTGTCCTAGGAGGGGGGTAGAGGGGTAGAGTCAAAATAAGGGGGATGGGAATTGTATGGGGGATATAGCCAAAATGAAAATGCATACATTGTGCAAAAATGAAAAATGAAGTAAAAATATATATTAAATATATATATATATATATATATATATAAACAAAAATATTGAAAGCTAAGGTGAAAAAATATGAAGTCCAAAGAAGAACCAGAGATACATTTGTAAATACCCTCCTGAAGCTTGGAGAGGTAAATTTATAACATAATAAAAGTAGGCATAGACTGGGCAGAAAGGGAGTAAAGAAGGGCCGCACTATGACCTTGTGGGTCAGCACAGTGCTTTGAACATGCTAATACGCATTTGACTCTCCTACGGAAACTGCTCATATGCATATTATTGTTCAGTAGGTCTAGGTGGAGTCTGAAATTCTGCATCTCTAACAAGCTCCCATAGATGCTGGTGTGAGCCTAGCATGGGTATAGACTAGGGCCTGAGAAAGTCATATGTGCACTGAGTTCGATTCTAACACTTATTCACTGTGTAAGCCTCAATTTCCTCATCTCCAGTAAAGCTTGTAATAGTATCTTTTTCACAGCATTGTTGTGAGAATTAATTGAAATTAGTATGAGTTCCATAATAAGTATTTTGTGCTAGCTTCTAGTATAATTAGTATTCTTAAAGTTAT
Organism: Talpa occidentalis; assembly: GCF_014898055.3. NCBI lineage: Eukaryota > Metazoa > Chordata > Mammalia > Eulipotyphla > Talpidae > Talpa > Talpa occidentalis. The sequence continues at coordinate 119,544,359 of NW_023604972.1, forward strand.
TCTAGCAGGTGGTTGGGACTCAAAGCACAAATTCATTGAAGGTTCTGGGTAACTTTCATGATTGATAGATCTACAGGTAATGTAGTTATCAAGATGCAGTAGAATGTTTGCAGCTGAGATCTCCCCTTGCTATATTCTTTTTTTTCAAGATTTATTTATTTTTATACAAGAACCGGGGTACAGGCCAGAGATGCGGGGGGGAGAGGCTCCACTAGAGACAGAGCAGGGAACAGAACAGTCAGACTGACGAAATACACTCCTGAGGGGAGCAGCGGGCAAGACAGGAGAGGTCTCCTTCGCCATGTGGGACCCTCGCTGGCCGGCCGGGATGGAACCTGCACTGCAGAGGCTGTGGACAGCTTCACAGTGCGGCACTCAACTGCCTGTGCCACCAGGGAGGCTATATTCTTATTGAGTTTAACCCATGAGATAAATCTTATATTTTATAGTCACTATTTCTCATTAGTGCATTTGGTGTGTACCTTCCAAAATATCAATGCCAGTAAAACTGAATTGTACCAGTTTCTGGACAAAGAGAGCTTAAGTTGACATAGGCATGAACCCATATGAGAAAATTCAATTGCAAGACTGCCAGAAAAGTATGTTTAAGTTCAGATAATTGCATGCTTTATAATAGTAAGATTTCCCCCTTCTGTTTTTCTCCCCATGAAGTGCTTTTTTGTCCAACACTAAAGATGCATAAATTACCCAGATTAAAAAGCACATGGAGACAAAAAGATATACGCAATCAATCCCATTGAACATGCAGTGGGTTTAAAGGGAACCCTGACTCTTTCTGATATAAAGTGTGCCCCACAGGTCCTTCTGGACCCCAAAGGAGGAAAAAACCCTTCAAAAATAATTTACTTATTGACGTCAGTAAGTCTGAATTCAAACAAGTGTGTGCTTTCAATTCATTTTATTGCAAACAATTGTGCATTGAGAATCAGCTATGTGTCTGCCGTTGTCCTAGGAGCTGTGTGGGGTAAGACATTTTAAAAGTCAGTAACTAGCACTAAGAAGTAACCAATTAATTTGTCTGACAAGTCAGACATACATGAAGCACAACTACTGGGACTGCTTGTCAAAGTGATATTCACAGGAGTACCAGGGCTTAGAGATGAGAGTGCTTGGGGTAAAAGGAGAATATCATCTGAGGAAATAGCATCTGAAGAATAACTGAATGTGGATAAATCTGGAAGCAGGAAGTTCATTCCCGGCAGAAGCAAAAAGCACACTCTTGGCAGCTTTGGAGAGACATGACATGATTTTGTGTCTTCATAAAATAATGGAAAATTGGGGATAACATCCATTCAGTATGGAGGAGCAGGATTATTGGATGATTTTGATAAACAATGGAGAAGACTGTGATGAGAGAGGAAAATACATTGGAAGAATAAGTGTTTTGGTGTATTTGTATTTATTTAATAATTGGGGAAGTTATTGCAACATTGAATTTCAATGACATACAGTGTTAACTCTAACATATCTAGCATGCATTGTAGGACATAGTGCCTAAATTTTGTCACACTGAAAATATTCTGGAGTCAGAAAATGTGTTTACCCTACTCATCCATCCAGGAATTTATATATGGCAACAGATTCTTTTGATTTGGGATTTATATAAAATGATGAAAGATGATAAGTAATTCCATCCAGAATAAGGATCTTATGCCCTTGAACTTTCTAACTATAAACAATGACCTGTAGAAGACTGACAAAATGTTTACTACAAAGCAGCTAGTCCTAAGACTTCATCTGTGTGGCTAGGGATCTGAGAACAGATCTGTTCCTATCTGATGTTTTTTTGTATGTATGCAGAGATCTGTACCATATGACATCTGCTTGGATCTGGAAAGTCCACTCCTTGCTTCTGGTCCTTACGCTAAGTCTAGGTAACCATTCATGCCACTACTAGCTCAAAGCAACATCTTTATTGATTGAGTTCTCCATAAAGTTCTGCTTTCTGCCTATAGTTCCCTCAAATGCTGACCATAGCTTTGCTGCACTCTGCAAGTGCCACATACTCTGTATGTGCCTTCACCCTGATGGCTGCATTTCCTCTGGGACACAGTGGTCTGCTCTCCGCTGTGGCAAGCAATAGTCACTTCTTATAGAGAGAACTGAAACCAGTACCACCATATGCCATTTCCTGAATACTTCCTATTAAAGTCCTCTCCCCTTCACTTACAAAAGTTGTAGTTTAGCAGTTAGGAGGATAGGCTCTTAGCATTGCAATTCACCAACTACATGCTCTTGAGCAATTAGCATTTATGTACATTAGCTTATAGCTTTTAGAATGGAAAAATAATAGTGCCAACTCTTTGAGTTACTGTGTACATAATAATACTTGTAAAGGAATTTAGAAGAGTGGTACTTGACAAGTACACAATAAAGTTTGAAATATTATTACTATTTTTATTATTAAATTTCTTTGCATCCCAGTATCTTGTTGATTACATGCGTACATCACTTGTACACTAAGTTCCTCCACTGAAAATAGATTCTAACATTGCAATCATTATCATTTGATTAGGCATTTGAGGATTTCTATGTATATTTTCTTCTGTGTGTCAACATGAAAAGCAATACAAAGCGTGAAAAGAATCACCATTCAGTTTTAAAGCTTTCTAACTATTTTGGAAAAAAATCTTGATCACGATTGAGAAACAATAGAAATCTTTTAGCACCTAATGCAATTTACAAACCTAAAATTTCAAGTGGATAAATTCTGATATTTTAAATAGAGACAACAATTTTTGGTGAGTGTGAGGAGAAAAAGGAATTCTTGTCCACTCTTGGAGAGAATGAAATTGATACACCCTCTATGGAAAACCATATGGAGATTTCTTAAGAAAATAAAATGAAAATCCCATGTGATCCAGCAATACTTCTGCTAGGTATTTGTTCTTCCAAAATGAAAAATCTAATGCAAAAAGAATTATATATTCTTATATTCATAACAGTGCTGACCACAATTGCCAAGTCACAGACCCAATCTAAGTGCCCATCAACAGAAGAATGGATAAAGAGGGCCTCCCCTGTTGGTGCAGGCGGTTGAGCACAGCGCTGTGAGGCTCTCCGCAGCCTCTGCAGTGTGGGTTTGATCCTGGCCGGCCCGTGAGAATCCCACATGGTGCAGCAGACCTCTCCTGTCTTGCCCACTGCTCCCCTCAGCAGTGTATTTCAGTCAGTCTGACTGTTCTGTTCTCCTCCTGTCTCTGGTGAATCCTCTCACCTCCCATGCATCTGGCCTGTACCCCAGTTCTTGCATGCATGAATAAATAAATCTTCAAAAAAAAAAAAAGAATGGATAAGGAAATTGTGGGTTATATATTTAGTGGAATACTACACAACTATTAAAAAAGATAAAATATTAACTTTAGGGAGAAAGTGGATAAAACTAGAGGTAATTATAGTGAGTGAAAAAAGAAAGTGAAAGATGAATTATCAGATTGTTTCACCCACCTGTGAAATAGAAATACCAAAAAACAAATACACTAGCAAAACACAGCAAAAACAAGTCCTGGACTGACTGAAAAAAAAAATTGCTGGTTACCAGAGGGGCAGGGGTTAGGGAGATTGAGATTGAGGGGGGAGGGAAACAGATAAGGCATTGGCACAGGTAGTTTTGTGGAAGGTAAGTGGAACATGTCTCCATATGGAAGGCTAAAAATGTAACTCCGTAATTATAATAATAATTTTAAAATCTGATATTTTTATTACTGTGTCTTTTAAAAGCTTCAAGATTTATAAAAGATCCATCGAATGGTCCATCAGCTAGTTGACAAATCCCTGAATATATATTCTGGGAAGAACTAAGACAACAACAGAAAGCGATGTAATTCTTGTTGATGATCTCGGTATAGAGATAGGATTTTTGAACATGAAAAAATTAAAAGGTACATAAAATTGAGGGTATTATGGGAAGTCAGGAGGAGAGAGATCAAATAGGATTAAATTGTAGTGTGAGGGATGCAAAATAAATGTCAGGAAACATTTATGAAGAGTAAATATTACTAAAATGTGGTCATTACAATCTCCTTCTCCAAAAACCCTTAACAAATGTGGATTTAGAAGTAATCCTGCTTTAGCTCAATAATTCAATGCATACCTTGTAGGCAAAGGGAGTGGATTTGATTATCTTGTTAAGATTCCTTTGGTCCTCTGATGCCATAATTCTGAGAAAAGCCTTTTGGTATTCCTCAGTCTCCTGTTTCTCAATTGAAAATAGGAGAGAGTGGTAATGCTAAACTTGGTCTTCACTGCTCTGAGATTTTTGCAGGAAAGGTGTTATGCCAGCAGGGATACAATCTAGCTGTTACTAATTGGGGGAAATCGGTGACTTGAAGTAAAGGAGGCACTCTGAAATTTTTAGATATTTAAGACCTTCTTGGCTTTTCTTGATTACAGAAACATTTACCTGTGACAAAAGTTCTACATTATTTTTAAAACATGTTATAAATATTTCAGTGAAGTTCTCTTTAAAGAGAATGTTAGCTAAGGGAACAAAAAGCGAACTATAAAATGGAAACAAAAGGCATTTATTTTTAAAAGCATTCTATTCCTGGCTATCCAGAGAGGGGTCCATACTGTGGTGGTGTTCTGGGTTCCCATGGTAACTTAAAGGGAAACTTTTATGATGTCCAGAACCCTTGATGTCCTGCAAATGTAAGAGGAGGTTGTCTTCAAATTCCTAGTGGCAGGAAACCATTTAGGGGCACCTCCCACCCCTGACACCCAAATGAAGCAGTTCACCTACTGGTTTCTCTGTAGATGGAAAGGACAAGTAATGGCATCTACATCAACCACTGAGTGGAATGAGTTCCTCCAAAGCCACTTTAACAAAAAAATGTAAATTAGGTTGCCAGGAAATAAAAAATAAAATAAAAAATTATATTTGTCTCTTCAGAAAAAAATATAAAGGAGAAACTACCCTCCCCCACTAAGGTAGAGAATTCATAAGGAATGTGTATCTATGACCAATTTCATGAGTAACCTAGCTTTCATTTCTAGTTACACTTGTGTACAAACTTGGAAAATGATTAAAGGATTCCTTTATGTATGTCTTCCACTGTGACCTTATAGCAAAAATGTATCCTCTTTGTGTTATTTCACAATCATTTATTGAACACATAAAATGTCAGATACTGTATTTGGCATGAACTGAAGACAAATAATAAAAAATATCAACCAAGAAATTCTCAGTAAGTGATATTTGTTGTGATAAAGCTAGAATGCTGGGAGAGAACATATCTGGGCAAAGGAGATTACCTTAAATTGGGTGGTAAACTCATGCTTGATTTGATTAATTTCATAATCATTTCCCCCCTATGCCATGTTCCACAGTGGGACTAACCTTAGCAACTTACATTCTACAAGCTGCTATGTTAGCTGAATTATGGCTGAGTTTAACCAATGGAACTAGATTTGAGATAGGAACACTGGAAGTGTTGGAAGTAGGGTATTCTCTTTCTGTGTCTAGCAGGGGCTACATCTCCTACCTGACCTCCCACCAAACATGTCTGATGAGGTTCTAGCTTCTGCTGTGGTCCCTGGACTTCAGTAAAACCTCCTCCTGTGGTCCCTCCTCAGTAAACCCTGCTAAGGTAGATGGCAGCTTTCTGCTGTTGTTAATAACTAGGCTATTTTTCCATCTCATTTGGCTTCTCAATCATTCCATATGTGTTACCAATGCTGGATTATATTGCTCTTTGTTTTTTGGAAGTATTGGATCACACCCCCACCCCCAATACGACTACCATAGCATTACTATGACCAGAGTATCCACACTGTACAACCATAGTCCATGGTGCTCCCTCCCCACTTTGTGATCATTCCTTCCTTCTCCTCTCCCCCTCTGAATTTCTAAGTTCTATACTCAGCTTTCAAGGGCTAGTTTTTGAGTTTGGCTTTATGCGACCTCCTTGTCTGGTTTCTCTGTATTCCATATATAATGACGCCATATAAGCATCTTTCTCTTTCTGACTTACTTTGCTTAGCTCAGTCCCTTTCAGCTGCACCCTTGCCACCAAAGGCATGAGTTTATCTTTTTTGATTACTGAGTAGTATTCCTTTATGTATATATACGACATTTTGATCTACTCATCTGTTTTTGAACATTTAGGTTGTCTCCATAATTTGGCTACCGTAACTAGTGCTGCAATGAACCTGGGAGTTTTATGAATAGAATTTATCCAAATTTCTAATGAGGGTCAATGTAGAAAATGACATAAAGAAAACAGCCAAGGACCCTTTTAAATTTTAATCTGTGAAGGGCCTCCCCAGTGGTGCAGCAGGTTGAGTGCAGTGCTGTGAAGCTGTTCACAGCCTCTGCAGTGTAGGTTCAATTCCTGGCCAGCCAGGGAGATTCCCACATGGCATGGCAGACCTCTCCTGCCTCGCCCATTGCTACCCTCAGGAGTGCTTTTGCTCCACCTGCCTGTTCTTCTCCCTGCTCTGTCTCTGGTGAATCCTCTCACCCTCCCACACTTCTGGCCTGTATCCCAGTTCTCGTATAAATAAAAAATAAATCTTAAAAAAAAATTAATCTGTGCATCTGACTGGATGCTGCTATCATCGACTTGAAAAGGGAGAATAGGAAGAAACAGGTTGAGGGATGAGAAACAGAAACTTAAGAGTTATATTTTGCCATTGTTATGTTGAAATGCCTCTTAAACCTCCAAATAGAGAGGTAGCAGAGTTGGTGGTTATACTAGTCTAGGGTTCAGGGACAGGGTACAGCTGATGATATAAATTTAGGAATCATTAACACATAAATGACTTTTTCAACCACAGATTTGAATAATATTGCCTAAGAAGAGAGTGAAATTGGAAATAATTCATTACAAGCCTTCAGGAATTGTTCTCAACAAAGGATTTTGAAGGGGAAAAGTCATTAGTCATAACCATGTTTAAAATAATAGGACCTTTTAAAGATTAAATAGAAACAGTCTGTATGCATGTTTTAAAAAAAATAGTCTGAGAACCAAAGGCTAGCTCTACACAATTAATTTGATTAATGTAGACAGCTTTCCAAATAATTTAGGACACATGACAGATTGCCCAAATGGTCTTTGCCATTTACATGGTCTAAATGAAACAGATGCTAATTAGAAACTTTTTCTTCAGAGACATAAATGTTTCCAGGAAATCAGTCATATTTAATGCACTGTCTTAAATGAATATACAAATATCAGCTGACCCTGATTATTACAAGCTTTAAGGAGTTATCTTCCATCCCTGTATCCATACCAGAGCAAGTGACATCTCATCTTTTAAATATTCTCAATATGGACACTGAGAAATCTATAACTTCTTACTGTCTTTGACATTCCATGTTTAGTTAGTTGACTGAATGTAACATTTATTTTATGGCACTCATATGCTCTTCTTTTTATGCTTTGTCATCGTGCTGCTACACTTCATCTCCCAACTTCGAGTACCTTCATTCTTCTGGAGAATTCCTTCTTAACATCATCACAACAATTCTCAAAGAAGCATCTTGTTCTACTATGTGGGGATTCTAGAGTGTATTTCTATTCATTCCTAATTACATCTTCTGAACCTCTAGTTCTCCAAAAGAGTATCCACCTTGCCTTACCTGAATCCCAATCTCTCAGACATCTCCAACCCACATAACTAGCTTCTTAAGCCAACAGGATACCTCATGAGTCCATGTCAAATAATGTTTGCTACTCTTTGTTCAAAACATGTTTTTAAGCATTCAGTGAATAAAAGTTGTAATCCTTAGATAAAGACTGAAGTTAGTTTTAAAAACTTAGAATTATGAAACAGGTTGCTTTGCAAACTGAGAATTGATAAAGTATAAGGAGACTGAGAGAAAACTAGAGGAGTAAGTCACATGCTTATACTCCTTTCTCCTCCTCCACTGAGAAAGCAGCTTAATGTTGCAGGAGGGGGTTATGCACAGTAGGAGTCCCCCACCTTTATGATCTTACTAGGGAAGAGAAAAAAATGCAAGTGTTATACATGTGGAGGAGACATATGTATAAGCATCCCAGAAGATCATAAGACAACGATTAAATTCTGAGAACTAGAACGAGGAGGAGGAAACCCTTGAGACCTCCCAACAAACATCAGCTAAAAGCAAGGGCTTATTTACGCTCAATACAGTGCAGCTGGACACATACCAGGGGAGACAAAATGAGATTCCTGGTCAGAAAAAGGACAGTTAAGTGCAGTGTGAAGAAAGTGGCTCTATACCTACACTAGATAATAGACACAAGCACACACTCACACACACACATTCATATATATATATATATATATATATATATATATATATATAAAATCTTAGTAGTTGGCAACAGAATTTCTCTTATAGAGGCAAACTATCTTTGTCTAGTACAACACATTGAGGCTTATTTTGGGTAGAAGAAAAGAAGACCCCTCCCAAAATATGTGTAAAATGACAGATATTTTAATGATTAGGTAGACTGTCCTTAAACTGATAAGAGGTGATTCAGTGACTGGGGTAAGGAAGTACACAAAAGAGGGATGGAAGAGAAGAAATGTAAAGAAGGGCTAAGAAACATGATAGGTAGCAGAACCCTTAGGGGAAGGGCTCTATGACAAAGTTCCACACTAGGGTATCTGTGAAGAGAGATGTCAGCACTCAATTTAAAAATGTCTGTAGTGCTATGATGGAATTCCCTGCATTGCCCTAAGCCTTTGATAAAGCTGGCTACACAGATCTGTGCCAATGGTTTTAGAAAATAAGAAACATGATTCAAGTTTGGAATGTTCTGGAATTGATAGAAAAGAGGAGCTGTGGGAGATGAGATAGGAAGGGTAATAAAAACTACGTACCTACCCCCACCCATCTCCCCTGTCCACTGGATGTGTTTGAAGGAGTAATAAGAATATGGAATAAGGGATAAAACACTTTTTTATTTAAGTCTGGAAGAGATGACATTCCCTGACATTGTATCACAGAATCATTGATTAACAATATATTGGGAGAAATTTTTTAATTTCTAATTTAGCTATTTTCTTGTTATACTTATATGTCTCTTTATCTTTGTGGAAATCCCTATTTTATATTAAAAGTTGTGATCTCCATAGAAAAAAAATAAGGCATTGACTGGATTGTGGACTCAATGTTCAGACTCAGCAAGCTCCATCTTAGAGGGGCTAACTTTTGCTGGCACCCTCTTCATCAAGCAGAAAATCTTAATCATAATGTCAGTCAGAAATAATCACCAATTTCTAACTTTTCATTATATAGACTTTTGAGAATCTTTTTAAAACTGTAGATCTTCTGAAATTAAAAGCATAGTCATTTAATGTAAGCATTTGATAAAATTTGTGGGTTTCATTTACTCTCCCTAGATCTCAAAATTCAAAATACATTGTGTGTGCTTCTTAAAATGCAAAATGAAACAACCTGGCATGCCTGCCTATAAATTATGCTACCCATCCATATTGCATTTATCAGTTAACTCCCAAAATTCCAACCAATTTCACAATTTCACAAACTGATAAGGAAAAAAAATAGAGAAACAAATATTTTTTAAAATTCTTTTTCTTTAGAGATCCAAATATCTCTGTGTATGCATTAAGGAAACTTGGTATCAGTTTCATTCTGACCAATTGAAAAAATTAAAATTAATATTCACCCACAGTATGAGGATGATATATCTGTGTTTGAGAATTACAGGGTATTTTTGACATTTAAGGGAATTTGGCATATTAAAATAAGAAATTAAGTAATTCCTATTAAAAACACATATGAAGTAGGGCTCCCCTGGTGGCGCAGCGGTTGAGCGCTGGGCTGAGAGGCTGCCCGCAGCCTCTGCAGGGCCAGTTTGTTCCCTGGCCGCCGGTGAGGGTCCCACACACACACACACACACACAAAAAAAAAAACCACATATGAAATAGTTGATATATACTTGTGTTTCTAACTTGCTTATAATATTTACAAAAGTTTTAAACTATGTGAGAGGATTAAGCTTCATTATGTTTATGTTTTTTTAAGATTTTAAAAAATATAAAGTGCTGGAAAACTTTTCAATTGGACAATGAATGTCATTATAAATGAAGTCAAACATTAAATTTACAAAATTAGTTTAAAATATATGGATAAATTTAGTAAAATAAGTTCATAAATGTGATTACACATTCAAAATGCCCCTAAAAATAATTACTAAGGTTATCTAGATTAACAAAAAGAATAATAAATCTGTAAACTGAATTTAAATTTAACTAGAAAGTCAGAATTTGAAATTTATAATTTAATAAATACTAAATGTTTAAGTAAAAGTAAGTCTTATTTCTGTATGCCCTTCTGTATGTCCATTATAAGGACAAAAATAGCCGCATTTAAAATTTGTGACCTGCACTATCTCCCTCTTACCAAATCAACAGAGCTAAAAAAATTTCCTGCCCATTAGAGAAAAATTATCTAATTTTTAAGAAAATGAAATACAAGTTACCCAAAATTTTAAAATTATGGAATTTCTTCATTCATAATTGAAGAAAGGCAACAACTAGAAGTGTGATTTTGCATTGTCTGTGAGGGTATTGAAGTACAGGGCCTTTCGCAGGTAGATAAGAATGTAAGCTCAAACAATTTTTTAGGAAGACAATTTGCTCAAAGCTATTGTGTTTCAAGATTCGTATGTCTTTGGACTTGATTATTTCCACTTCCAGGAATTTATCATAAACGCATATTTGAATGTGTTCACAAGGGCATGTATCTAAGAATATCCATGTTTGTATTTTAAAAACTGGAATGCTCATGAGTAGAGGACAGGTTAAATATAGTATTATTATTAAGCCCATGCAGAGGTTTAGTTTATAGCCATCTAAAAAGACAAAGCAGGTCTTCTTGGGTTGATATGGAAAAAAGTTTCCAATGTGTTAATTCAAGAACAAGCAATAGAGTCAAGTGTAGAACAGTTTTATGATATACTTCCAAAGTATTGATATATTGGTAAGACAGATACACATGGTACACACACACAGGAAATTCCTGCAAGAATATAAATACATAGATGGCTTTTAAAGGTGACTGGCAATTAGTTTCTAGGGCAGCTCTAACAAAGAACCACATACTGCATGACTAAAAAGCACAGAAATGTATTCTCTTGTAGTTCTGGAGTCTAGAGCAGGAAATGAAAAGTGTTGGCTGAGTTGATGCCTTCTGGACTCTGTGGAGGAGAAAATGCTCCAGGCCTGTCTCCTAGCTTCTAGTGAAAGCCAGTAGTCCCTGATGTTCCTTGGTTGTAGATGTGTTGCTCCCATCTCTTTCTGTCTTTGGGTGCCATTTTCCCTGTATCTTTATGTCTACACATGACCTTACCAATAGTTGTATTGGAGAGTCCTATCCTACATCAGTATGACTTCATCTTAACAAATTGTATCTGCAATGACCCTATTTCCAAAGAAAGTCCCATTCTGAGGTACTGGACTTCAGCTTACCTTAGGTAAGCTTACCTTTAGGACTTCAACTTACCTTTTTGGGGAAACACAGTTAAACCCACAATTAGAGGACAGGACCATTGGGTCATAGAGAAAAAAACCTAAAAATTAGTTAATAAGACAAGATGTCTAGTTAAGTGATGTAGACATGATTCAGTGCTATTTATGGTTCTGATCCCTTCTAAGATAAACATTTGGACAACGGATACCAGGCTATATAAACTGATTATCCTGCTCTCAACATTTGGCGTTCAATTTATTTTAATAATGTCTCTCTCCCCCACTCAGAGAACTTCCTTTTGGTTGAAAAGAACATGAAGTAAAAATTCAATTTCCCTCAGGTAATATTTTTAAGTCACTGAGTTTCAGAAATGAAAGTTTCCTTAGATAATTTTTTATGTGCCTGCAAATTTCGACAGTATCTTCATCAAGAAACCCAGTCTCCCTTTAAGACATTTAGGAATGAAAATCCAGTACTCCTTGTAGCAGTTGCCTTCTGCTGTAAGATAATTCCAATGGTTTAACCAGATTCTGCCTCCCTAAAATTTTAACCATTTTTTTCTTTTGAGCATCACAAAACCACATACATTTTTATATCTTTTTTAAGCGGTATATCATAATATTTACTTTATGTATGTATGAATATATTTTTAAATTCATATTTACAATACAACTAGTAAAATATTTGTTATTTTGGGACATGTTTGGGTTCCCAATATATATTGGTACCAATATATCAATACCTTGGAAGTATATCATAAAACTATTCTACACTTGACTTTATTGCTTGTTTTTTAATTAAAGCAAAACATGTAGCCATTAAAACCCAACTTCATAAAGTTAAATATCAAAAATCAAAATCACAGGGTAATAACCAGATAAATGAAAAAGTACTGAGACCAGCAAAGCCAAAATTAAAGCATTAGATGGCACAAGCATTAAGCAACAGCTCTTGGTTTTCTAAAATTTAATAAGTGGTCACATTCTCACTGATATTAATTGTTGAAAAGACATTTGTCACCAGAAAAATGCTCATCATATAATTTGATGACATTTAAAAAGAATATAACTAGTATAAATATAAGTTCTGCAACTTTTCTTTGAAGACATGTCTTATTTCCAGAATATTCCCAAATAAATATAGTCTCCTGAAAATAATGTTAAAAACAAAATGTTATTTCATGTAGATAAGGCAGAACAAAAAAACCTTGAAAATAGTAGGGAAATATAGGAATTTTGCCCAAGAAGTCTTTTAGAAAACTTACATGCTTTAGACAGCTTGAACAAAGGGCACAAGTTCTCTGAGTGAAAGGATTCCATAAACTTGTGACAAATTGTTCCATTTACAGTTACTCTGCCAGATTTTGTCACACAGTGTGAGAGACATTAATAAATATATGTCAGCCTGTCATTCCTTCACAAAATGCTCCCTTCATCCAAATAAATAGGCTTGTTTGAGTCTACAATGGCCATCTTTGTCTAAGAAACACTCACTCAATTTGTAGATACATGTTGTTCATTTGCAGAATTAATTCACACAAAACCCATTATACCTGGGCAAAAACAATAAAGGTGCCTCTATAGAAACAGAAAATAGCCCTGGACTCCCGGCAGTGCTGCAGGAATGTGCAATTGTGAGCTACTTGGACTTGTGGTAACTGTCAGAAAATGTATAAAGTATTTTCAAGATGGAGATCTAATAAGACAGGGGCCTCCCTGGTGGCATAGGGGATAATTCTAGTGCTATCACCTCTGTGGCCTGAGTTCTATCCCTGGCCAGGTAGCTAATCCACATATGATGCAGCAGAACTTTCCTGTGTCACCTGCTGCTCCCCTCAGCAGTGTATTTCAGTAAATCCACCCACTCTGCTCCCCACTCTGTCTCTGGTGAGTCCTCTTACACACCCCCCATCGCACCTCTGGCCTGCACCCCAGTTCTACATATAAACCAATCAATCAATCAATCAATCAATCTTAAAAAAAGAAAAGATCTAATTAGACAAGTTTGAGCTCAGTATCAAAGTAGTTTTCCCACTCAGTTTTACAGTGAGGTGGCTCAGAAAAGTAAGGGCCCAATTTACCTTCTTTCTTTCATTAATTCTAAAGTATAATATGTCTACTTTACCTCTGTAATTTAAGAAAGTTCCCAGGGTATTGCAGCACAGAAATAATAACTTCACAGCCAAAAGAGAGAAAAGTATCACTTAAAATATAAAAACTAACTTTAGAGTAATATCAATAACTGATTTGTGATAAAAACTAATGTTCAGATAATCATTAGCATTTTAGTGACATCTCTTTCTGAATAAGCAGCATCCATCCATGGCTTCTTCCAATATACTTAAACAGGACTTTCTCACCAGGAAACAGTTGGTTCAGTTCCTGGGGGTTTATGTCCAAAAGAACAGTTTACTCAGAATTAGAAGGAGGTATTATTATTATTATTTAAGGCTTTCTAGAATGCATGTCTTAAAAATGGTTTGTTGCTTATATCTTTGTTTCCCTTTAATGGTGATTTTTGTAGAATTGCTTATGGCTCTACACTTAGAACTAACAATAGACTGAAAACACCATGGAGGACCCGACAGGCTGTAACATGAGCCCAGGTGTGGAGTGGGCTCTGCCATCTAAGTTTGTGTAATTACACCCTATTGTAACAGTGTGATATCCATAGAAAGGGGAGATTTCAGGTTCCCTGACACACCCAAGGAAAGGTGAAAGTGAGTAGGGAGAAGCTAGAGAGACAAGGAGAACAAAGGAAGGAGATCAAGATGATCCAGAGGAGGCTCATGTAGCAGCAAGACACGTGAAGAAGCCACACTTGCTTCTGTACCAGGGACTTGGGAGACATGGACGGGACACTTGAAACAGAGACATGGGTGGGATTCTTTGGGTGGGATGGCAATCACAGCCTTTCTCTTGATTTGGGTTTCAATTTTGCTCTTTTCCTTCTAGACATGCCTTGCCCCTTCTGCTCCTTTCCTATGGGTCCCCACCAAATGATGCCTTAGACTTGCCTCAACCACCTTGCTTTGGGCCAACCCTGTTTGCTTGGGCATTTACCCATAAGGGGATGGGTAACTCTGGGTGTTCAATTGGAAATTATTTTAACTATATTCTTTCTATTACACACTAATTCTATTAAAGTTATTTTCTGTTTGAAGGTCTTAAGGTATTAGAGTATGTTTTGTCTTGATGCCTCAGATGACAGAACACATTTAGAGCAGGCAGGTTTGGGAGTTCCTGGGTACCCCTCCTTCTGCTTGCTAACACTATGATATTAACACGATGACGAAATTTCTCAATGATTCCTTTCTCGGAACATACCCCCACCTGACAAAACTGCAAAAGGTCACTGACGGAAATGAGGCTTATCTGGAAGATACATGCTATACATTTGTTCAGAAATTGTCAAAACAAGTATATTTTAACATAATCCAGTCTCAAATATTATTGTAACTTCCCTCCCTAATTTTCAATTGTACTTCAATGGTAGGACTTTCTTTCCTCTTAGACTGAATAATCTGCTATTCATCTAAAAAATGCTTTCTAAATATTGCCGCTCACTTGATTGTACCCAGCCAGAGTTGGTTTGGAACTGGGTTTTGCAAAATCAGGGGTTTTACCCAACAATGGCTAATTTGGGTTTTGGCACTGTGGCCTCTCAGAACACGGAGGTTTCCATTTTCCAAGTTTTCTTAACTGACTGGTGACGAATCCTGAAACAAGAAGCACTGTTTTTCTTTTCAATAATTCCTCTCCCCTCTTGCAGGGTGGCCTGGGAGGCCTAGTTAAAACATGTAATTTCAACATTGTCAAATAAGTCAAACTAACCTTTTGCCTTTTCAACTTACTTTGTCATAGTCTGAGTAAGCGCATCGGGTAAGGAGTTTATCAACTTGCAGCCTGTCATGTTTATTTAGAGGAAATAACCCACAACTTTCTTACAGTGCTCCTAATTTTTCCCCCACAGCTGCATTACCCTTCTCTCTCCACACCCAAACCCTTCATATGGCCAAGTTCTCAGACCCCTTGTCCCTCACACTCTGTAAGACTAACTCAAGACTCCAGTTCCATTCTGTTCCTAGACAGACCTGGTCCCCACTCATATATACTTATATAAACATGATATTGATCCATTAACTCTAATACCTCTTGCTTGCAAGATGCACCTTTATTTTATCTAATGACTAAAAAGAAGGAAAATGCTGCCAATTAAAAATCTATGCATGCTATCAAATGTATGACATATGCTTCCTAGGAGATATTAAAAGATAGGATGATATCTTAGACCAGATGGACTATGGTAATTTAAGGCAAGAAGAAGAGTATGTATCTACCTGTTCTTATAAGGGTATTAGTGAAACTGCTGACTTTCTCCCATCTTAAATTACTGATTGCATATAGACCTACCTATTTCTGCTACCATTTGATTTCTTTATTAAAAATAAATGTTTGATGACTACTATGTGCAAGGCCTGTGGTAGGTGCTTGGGACAAGTAATAAGCAAGAGACGGTGTGGAGTGAAGATTAAAAAGCATTTAGAGAACAGCAATGATGTGAGCACTGCTGTGCTAGGCACAGCACTGGGGGTGCAACGTTTAAAGTGCCCTAACTCAGTGTGTGCAGGGGTAATAGAGAACTGTCCAGAAAGGCAGCTCCTAAGCCAAGGTCTCAAAGATGAGTAGAAGAGTTAGACATTCAGCAAATGAGGGGAAAGATCATTTTAGCACATTCCTATGTCTTGCCTTTACTTTAAAAGAATCAACTAACCATAAAATAATAAGTTGGATCATTTTCACAACCTTGGCTTCTGAAGTTGCCTATGATTGTGCTCAGTTTTGGTTTTTTCTTCTGGAAATGCCCACCTATCTGTTTTGGTAAAGGTTCTTTAATATTCAGTCATCTCCGTCTAGAATCTTGAGACTGCCACTGGTCAGGTTTCAGCTCCCTAGGTTTTCTCTGAGTCCTATCTAATTCAAATTTTTCTTCTCCTCAGCTTGATTCAACTTCTTAGAACTTTCTTAAAATTTATCCTCCAGCCTTATTACTCATTTTTTATGGGACAAACAGCACTATCGTATTTTCAATTTCTAAGAACTTATTGGATTGGGTTTTTTTTTTTAAATAGCAATCTATTATTGCTTTTAGGTAAATAGCTTTTAAGAACTCCCAAAATTATTAACAGTTTTAACACTTGTATGATCTCTACATTATGTCCATTTTTTTCTTTTTCTTTTCACTTGATTTTACTTTATTTAGTTTTGGAACTCTCCATGATTAGGGTTTCCCTTAACCTTCTGGGGATCCAAGTTTATGCATTTAAGAGTGGAGCTTGAAAACCTGTGAAAAGCCCCATGCACATGGACAGGGTTAGCTGACTTCCTTTCAGGGAGATCTTGTGAAGATCATAGTCCTAGGGCTTCCTAGCCACTAGTCTTAGAGGAATCTTTCTTCTGGATGATTTAGTTTTCCTAGAGAAGTATTATTCTCCTAATCTTTTCTTTTGGGGACAAACTCCTGATTGTGCTGTTTTATGCCAGGGAACAATAAGGAAACTGGGGGATCAAACTATTCTAGAAGTTTCTTATAAAAACAGAATTTTATTGGTTCCCTTGTGCTGAGTCCTAAATCTCACCTTACTGACATACCACCACAATGTCTAGTGTCTTTGAATCACCACTCTTCCTTTGCAGTTTCTCCAGTTAATAAAGTCCTAGTCTCGCATATTAATGATGGGCAAAGTGAGGGGTATAGGAGATATTAGTGTTCAGAGTAGGCATTGGAGGGCTGGAAGGATCTGGTTGTTCATGTTCCATTCTTTAGGGAAAGAATCAAATTATATGACCTTACCCTGCCTCAACCCTCCATCTACCATACCACCCACTTGTGTGAGTTGTCTTTCCAACTGTGTTCTGAAAGTGTGAACTGCTTCTATTGCAGTTTCTACCTACATGTTCATGAGGTCTGATTCCTCTATAATTAATAATAAATCAACATCTACTACTTCAATCATGTTCACTCATTCAAAGATTTGTCCCAATATCTTTTCTGCTGAAGATCTCTTGTTTCCTTTGCTTTTCTCTGTTGGTAACCTTTTATTCATTTAATAATAATTTGGTGGTGGCTTAGGAGAAAGAATGGGTAAACATGTGAGTTCCATCTGCCTTCTTTAACTGAAAAGTGTATTTGCAATTTAGATTTGCAATGTTTTAGCTCAAATAATTCCTTAGGCTCATCTATGGAATAAACATATTTTCTGAACCATAAATTAATAAACATGACATGAATAGTATGAGAGACATAAATACAGAACATTTGGAGTCAGAATAATTCTGAAAAATTAGAAATGTGTGACCATGTCCCTAGCTATCATTTACTCTGCTTCCTTCTATATTTTGTGTTTTATGACCTTCGTAAAATTTTCTAAATTTAAGCCAAAAGAAATAGGAAGATGTCAGAAAAACTGGAACCCATGCAACTCTCATCGTCAGTCTCAACTTTCTTATTCTGTTCCCCCAAGTTCTCTCACCAATTTTTCAAGGGACTTTCGTACAATTTCAGACTTGTTCATCTAGATAAAGGCCAACTTTTCCACTCTTAGCTCAAAAGGACATTTGCTATTTCATATTGACATGGCACAATTGTACCAACAACTGAGGTTTGAGAATTCTTTACTTTCATCTTGGTTATATTCCCCATACAATTCCCACCCCCCTTATTTTGACCCTAGTTTCTCCTTCCCTCCTCCCTTCCCCTTCCCCCCCATTGTGGCTCTGGTTTTTTACTTGTTGATTTTTATTTTTACTTTATTATAATTAGTCTTTTTCCTGGCCCCTGATTTAGGTTTTCTAAATTCCTGCTATGAGTGAGGGTGTTGCAATAAAGGTGTATTTGACAAGTTAAAAAAAAAAAAAAAAGAATTCTTTACTTTGCAGTGGGCTCCATGAGTTAAATCTCATCTAATTTTTCTCATTTGCTGCAATTCTTCCTTTTTCCTTGTAACCTTCTCAACAAATGCACACTTAACAGGACAAAACCTAGAAAGATTCTCAAACACCAAAAAAAATTTGAATATGTATACATGTATTCTACTCTGGGAATTTTCAATGTCTTCAAAATCTTTCAGGTGGATAACATCAACACATGAAAAAAATTTGAGGGGAACAGAGATAAAAAAATATGTCAGCTGTTACCAACAAGAATTTAGAAGCAGTCAAGGACAGAAGGAATCAAACAAAAGAGATTTCTAAATCACTTTGCATATGAAAAGAATAGGAATTTGAAGATGTGAAAAAATGTGACTTTGCAAAAGGAGCAGAGAATAAGTCTTTAGTAACAAGAATGTTTAATGTTCAAATATAAGTATGTATGTGTCAAAATAAATATATGTATTTCAATATATATTAAAATGTATAATATATATTAGCAAATATATATGTAAAAAAATCTACATGTCAAAATAAATCCCATTCATTTCCACACACCTTCAGAAAAGACACAAGTGTCTTGATGTAGGTGGTTTCAGATGAGGGGAAGATGGTGCTAGAGGGATCTAATTGATTAAAGTAGGATGTTGAGTTTGATGTGGTACAAAACAGAGAGGGCAGACAGGAACCATGAACTAAAAGAAAAAAAAAAAAAAACAATGCAGGAGAATCAAGAGCTCCAAGGAGCAGTGGCCAGGAAAACTGTAAATCATCTCCTCTGGAGAATCCACATAGAGACAGGAAGGAACTCAAGGTTCCCGCTCTAAATTCATAATCATCGGTTGACATCTGTGTTGGTTTTATACAATGCCTCTGAGTCTGAGTCTTAAAAAAAAAAAAAATGCAACTGAAGTCTGTAGCTGACTAAAAGAGGCTGAATCCTCTGCTGATCTGCTTTTGATGAGGACCGAATGAAAAAGGTATTTAACCTTACTAAGGACACCACTGAATGCCTCAGGAAATCCCTTCCATGAAAATGCTCTAGCATAAGTTGAATTACTTAGTGCAGGGAGAAGTGGTTTTATAGAAAGAATTTCTGGAGAGGAGAGGATACTGGGCTAATGGCTTCTGAGTTTAAGATCCTGAGAGTTTATGTTTCTAGGAGCTCTGCAGACTCAGTCCATTTCCATTTTTCCCAGCTCTAACTAAAGTAAAACTGATGTTATGTATAATGTTTCAAAGCTTCTAGTGAAGTTCAGCAACACCACATGGTAGTCCTTATTCTTCTTCAAGCCAGTGATAGGAAATAGAGGTCTTGCAAAAAAACTATTCCAGTATTTCCTGTTGGATAAATGTTGCCGATCTCTAAAAACACCAAAAGGAAAAGTGAGCAGAGTCAGAAGTGGGAAAGTTTCCAGAACCAGGAGGGGTGGGTCAGGTTGGAAGAACAGGGTTGTCCTTTTATACAAAATTCTCCTCCTGGAAGAACCAGGGTTTTGTTTTTGTGAAAAGGGTTGGCATGCTCAATTATTATTTGTATTTATGATGCTTTCTCCTAAGTATCCTCTGAGGACTGGCAGTTTAATTCATAATGTGGACTTTATTTGCGGGATAAATCAGTAAAAGTTCTCCCTAACCCTGTCATTTTCCTCTTCTATTTTGAAGCTTTCTGTATGGGAGTTAACTTCTCCCAAAAAAAGCATTTGGAAAATTCCTGGTTAGGCCACTTGCTTGTTTTGTGAATGACGTCTGTGGTCTGCTATAACATATATAGCATGCCTTCTTACTGCTGCCTTTTTCATGCATGTTTTTCTTATTTTGGCATTTTTATGGAAGTCATTAAATATTATTTGGTTTCAAGCTGGTGTAGAAATTGTGGAGATGTAGAAAATATTCTGTAGCTGAAATCCAACATACACATACCCACGCAATCATAAACACACACACACACATGTGTGCGCAAGATTCCTAAACTATGTATAGGTCTTTTGCATTTGACTTAGCTTGCCTTTTGCTTCTTTCTTTCTTCATTTTTTCCTTTTTCTTTATTTTCTTCCTTTCTTTTTCCCTTCTCTTTTTATTCTTTCCCTCTTTTATTTTGAGAGTGTGGAGGGAGAGAAATGAAAGTAAATATGATTTCCACTTCATCTCAGGCTTGCTTTCTAATAGAGGCAGCATTGTTTGAATGCCCAAGTCTCCTGCTTTAACCCAGAATTAAATGTTGTAGAAATGTTGTTTCAAGTCCTTATTCAGAATGACTGAAATATTTTTATAGAGTGTCACCTTCCAAACTTCCATTAATGCTTACAGTCTCAATAGCAAGTTGTATTGCTATATAATTCTTAAAGGGATATTTTCCTCCCACTCCACTGCATCCCACCCCAACTCCCCCCAAAATATTAAGCTAGAGAGAAGTAAATTCTGGTATTTGTATCAAAAATTTCTAACGCACCAATTAGTATTTAGTAAGTTCCCCAAAATGCCCCCAAGAAATGTAATGTTTCTCATTCAATTAAATCTATATAGTGTTATTGATGCAATAACAATTTTAAGAGAAATTTGTTTTTGTTATTAGAAAATTCAATTTATATTGACACAGACAGGGGCTATGAAAGTGCAAATAAGGACTCATGCTAGAATAAAATTTTTTGTCTAGAATTCTACAGCTGTTAGAAAAGTAAAAGAGTTCATCTGCCTGTAGACTCAATTAGAATAAAAAATCAATTCCATTTAATTACTTCTCATGTTTCACTGGAATATCTGGCTTCATTGCTATATAATCCAGTAGTTGGGTGTACATACTATTTATGTTGTAGCTGAAAAATGCACATATATGTGGATACATTTTTAAAATACTTTATTTAAATATATTATTATAAAATAATGATTAAATACATATTCAGAAAATTTCTTTACTGTTCTACATCACTTAATTGTTCAGAAACAAAAATTAATTGCTTAATATCACTATTACTAAGCATGTCATAATTCAAACTTAATTTCAAAACACCAGTTGCTTTGGAAGGGTGTGCTGATTCTGACCTGCAGACTCAGTGCAAGAACATCTTTCTTTGGTCTCTTGTAATTTGGAGTAAGGTTAATAAATGCAACCCTTCCTAATTAAGTTGAAGCTCCCTTAATATGTAAGATGATATTTGTGATTTAAAAATATGTGTGATTTCTATAAATCGATTAAAAGTCAAAATCTGATCTGTTTGAGTCTGCATTTCACACCAAAAAATGTATGATAGCTCTTTCCACCGTAGAGGTATTTTATACATAGCATTTCTGTCATTATTGTTTTCCTCTCTTTTATTATAATACACAGGACAGGTCCTTTTCAAATTGAGGAATGCCACACACAGGGATTAGTGGTTGTGTCACAAAATAGTGGTTGTGTTGGTATCAGCCACCAGCTACCACCAACCCAGTATCAGCCACCAGCTACCACCAACCCAACTCTGCTGGACTGAGGAAGTGGCTCTTCTACTTGATGAGTCTCAAACTTGCTCTGAATAAACCACCCTATGATTTGTGTCCCTACTAGCTTTTGTGTTCTTTAGTCTAAGAATCTTCGATTAGATTTGTTGAAAATCCTTTCAGATAAATAGCAAGTATCTTTACTTATTTCTTTAGTAAACATAATACCTTTTACTGTTTTTAAAAAATCCTCAAGCTTTGATTATGTCCAGACTTACATGCCAGTTCAGCTTGGAGACTATTAATAATAGTGAATAGTACAGATTCTCCAGAACTTTATTTCTGTCCAAAATGTTTCGCAATCCAAAGGATAGGTTTTCCAACTGATTCATCTCAGCATTTACTTTTATTGTATGAATGGCATCTCTTGCCAAACCTACCTCTGTTCTCTCACAGCCTTCATTGCTTGGATTGAAGACTCTATCCCTATGAACTCTGCTCAGGACTGCCATAACCAATGAGCATTCCTCAGCTAAGAAGAACCAGATGGCCATGAAGAGATGTTAATATTCCCCTCACATGTCCTCTGGGCAATCCTTCTTCTAGGGAACAAGTGTGCTGATTTACCACTACTCGAGACTCTCACTAATCCAAATAACAAAGGAAAGTTTTCCTATCTGGAAGGCAGGCCTAGCCAATAGGATCCTACCTTTATGTAGCAGCATCAACTTGTTTGAAAAACAACTTATGGAGAAAACCCTGAGTAGTACCATCTAGTTGACATAGCACCAAAATAATTTTCTGACACAGTTAAAATATTTTTGACAAAATAAAAATAGATAATGTTATGTTTGTACATTAAAATGCTCAGAGACACTTGGAAATTAAAATGAGTATGCACATAGTCAAAAAAAAAAAAATACTGCAACCACAGCATATGTCCTAAGGAGATATTATGGATAATTTAAACATCGATTATCTATA
Organism: Talpa occidentalis; assembly: GCF_014898055.3. NCBI lineage: Eukaryota > Metazoa > Chordata > Mammalia > Eulipotyphla > Talpidae > Talpa > Talpa occidentalis. The sequence continues at coordinate 119,567,139 of NW_023604972.1, forward strand.
TTCTTCTTTCTTCTCCTTCATCAAATGTTTAAGGGGTCATACAGTGTAGTTGAAAAATAACTCACAGAGGATAAGAATGAGAAGAATTGGTCTGAATTTGGCAGCATCACTAGCAAACTCTGTGCACTTGAAGGAGGTCCCTGACTTCTTTGACCAGGTTTTGTCATCTTTCAAATGGACACAATTTTACTAGCCTAATTTGAGAGATAGATGATCAAATATGAATATAGAAATATATTTGAAAGTTCATTAAGCTATAATGTTGCATAAAAATAATGCCAATCAGGTCATCTTCCTCAAAGTCAAAGTCATTTCCAAAGCTTTTGGAGCAGCTGCCACTAATGCTTGAGCAACAGAAGGATAAAGAATTGAAGCCCTCACCCCCCGAAATATCGATAGTACATTCACAATGTAGTATTTTTTTCTTTTGTAGCCAAGTCTTGACTACCAAAAGATAGCCCTGGAAGAAACTCTACTTGAAGTTTTATAGATTAATTTCCTGACTTTATGAAATCAAAAAAAAGAAAAACAAACTCTGGACCGTCTCATCAGACAAGCACATGACAGCAATCCTGGCCTCTTTCTAGGGCTCAGAAGCCAAAGAAACTTTGTACCTATTTGTTCTCCTTGTCCCTATGGTGTGAAGCAGACAGGAAAGATGAGGACATTTTGCAAATCATCTGATTGCATCCTGAAATAAGTAACCCAGAGGAATAAAACATTCAGAGCATAGGAGCATCCAATGTGGGGGGCGGGTGCAGGGCAGGCTGGGTCTTCTGATAAGGCCTGATGTTGAATGGACATTGGTCAATGTGGCTTAATTGACATTGATCTGTGAGGGTTTTCCTCTGCCCCACTCTGATGTTTGCATCCCCTCTGGATGAAAATTTAGGAAAAAAAGACACTCTTTGGTCAAGGGACACTATGATATCCAGAGTATGAGTCCTGCACTTCTGAAAGCTAAAAAATATTGGTTTTCCTATAAAACAGTTTCATATAAGCTAAGCTACATCATGGAAATCCTATAGTGTGAAACTATGACTTGTTTATCTCCAGCACCCCAAGTGGGAACCCAGCAGTAACTGGCACATGGAAAATGTTGAATGAATAAATGAACTCCATGGAACACCCAATAGTGTGATCTTCAACTTGTCTAACATGGAAATTTACAAATACAAACAAAAATAGAGAGATATATATACTGAGCCCAGATAAACCCATAACCCTGCTTCTATAACCTCGTTTTGTCTATTCCTCCTCAATTTGGGGAATGGAGTAATTTCTAAAATAAGATATATCATTTCACCCATAAATACTTCACTAACATTTTCTTAGGACAATGCATTCACATACTTGATAATATTAACAATAGTTCTTTAATATCTTCTAACTTCTAATTTTAATCCCAACTTCTCTGTCTCAAAAATATCTTTTAACACTGTTTGTTAGAATCAATATCCAAACAAAACTCATAATTATTGTTTTTTTTTCTTTTTAAGTCTCCATAAATCCTCCACAGTTTTCCTATTCCATTTTTTTAGCATTATTAACAAGTTGGGGAAAGGGATATTCATCTTGTAGAATGTGGCACATTCTGAATTTGTCCAGCATGCCTCATGGTGTCACTTAATTGTTCTGTTTCCTGTGTATTTCCCCTAATCTGGCAAATATAGCTAGAGACTGGATTCGATTCAGCATACTTTAAATGTACTTCCTAGTGATCTGTGTGCATCTTAGAGAGTGATCTTTTAAAAAGCACCAAATGACAATAATCACTTTGTCTTGTTTATAAGTCAAGTATAAAATACAGTAGGTGTACATTCCAGACCTACTAGACATTAAATCCTCAAATTAAACAATATATGCTGTCACTTTTTGGTTTTATTGGACCTGAATTGGGATAGTAACTGATTGTGTGCAGCTATTATCTCAAACCCAGGAAAAGAGGAATAGTAGAAGTCAAACAAGTTTGGAGGGTCTCCTCCTTATGGGAGAAGGAAAATCACACATATAAGGATGAGCATTTCCAGTTTGGAAGAGCAGAGGAGAAAGGAGTGTGAAAATTTTGGAGATGACAATGATCTGTTGGTAGTTACAGTGAGTGAAACACATTGCTTAAAGGTCACCAGTTAGTTTCATTCCCAGGCAAGGGAGGCAATCAGCAAACATTAAAGAATTCTTTTTATGAGAAAAGTTTAAAATGAGGAGTATCTAAACGTTTCCTCTTTCATGCAGCTAACGTGCTAGTTACCATAGGCCCTGCTATTTGCCAGGAATGTCATTTTACATCCATTATCATATCATCTTCAAAATAAACCTCCACAAGCATTGTTTTCCATTTTACAAATAATGAATTTAAGGTTCAGAGAAGTTAAGCAACTTATCCAAAGTCGTATGAGCAGTTAATGACAGTCAGATCTTTAATTCATGTGTCTTAATCTCAATCCCTTGTGATGATTTTCACTGTACTACAGAATGAATTGGGAAGTCATTGTCCTATTTAAGTCTCTGATCATAGCAGTCCGGATATTTAGATATCCTGCTCCAGAGAGATTCTGTTAGTTTTCATTTATAGGTAGTTGATTATTCAATTGGACTATTTTCATTGACCAGAATAATTTTTTTAAAGATTTATTTATTCATTTATACAAGTACTGGGTACAGTCAGAAGCGCAGGAGGGCGAGAGAATTCACCAGAGCCAGAGGGGAGAGCAGAGCAGGCCGACTGATGAAGTACACTGCTGAGGGGAGCAGTGGGCGGCAGGAGAGGTCTGCGCGCCATGCGGGACCCTCCTCTGGTGGCCCGGGAGCAGCCGGGGATTGAACCTGCGCTGCAGAGGCTGCGGGCAGCTTCACAACCCAGCGCTCAGCCGCTGCGACCCCGGGGAGGCCCAACATTGACCAGAATATTATGAAAAGATACCTTTTAGTGGCAACATCTTAGGAGAGAAAGAGGCAAGCACATTCTTCAGAAACAAGGGTGCTAGTGTCAGCCCCCATGCCCTCAGTGCTGACTGCACACTTTGTCCATCTCGACATACAGTGACTTCACATGAGAACTTGAAATAAGTCACGGTGGGGACATGTACCCATGGAAATCAGCGAGCACCATAAACTAGGACTGTTTCCATTTAGAGATCTCATTTGCCAGCACACATTGCCTATAACTCAAACTCGATTGCAACAAAACATAAAGGGGTGTGTGTGTGGGGGGGTGCTGGGTGAGAGAGAGAGAGAGAGAGAGAGAAAGAGAAGAGGAGAAAGCATGATCAAATTGCTAGATATTGTTAATGCCTAACATTAAGACCTGCCTCAATATAAACCCAAATAACTGAAAGTGTCCGCTTAACAGCTAAACACATTTTAAAGTTTATGATTACACATTTCCTGGTTGGCCTCAGCAGAATGACTATAGGACTTCAGTATTTCAGCAGCAACTGCAGAATTCTGGACTGGTTTTCCCTCAGCCTAAACCCACACCTAGCCTACTAGCCTTCACAGGTGGTATTTCTTGGGCAAATACACTTCTGATGAGCTCAGTTCTTCCATGGAAGAACCCAGCAACAGCCATCCAGGCAGAGCCCCATCGCATGGATTTCAGGAAATTTGGCTCCTCTCCCAACAAAAGCAAATGATGAAGTTTCCTTCCCTGCGCTGGTCTGGGAATGTCCTTTCACGACAGAGACATGGAGGAGGAGAATCAGTCTGAACCTTAACCAAAATAAGTCTGATTTCCTTGCCATGAGGGAGGAAAAAAACCAACAGAGTAGCTTCATTTGGAGGGAATGAATATCTGAAAGTCAGGTGGAAATTAATTGAGGATTATTGATTATTTGGGATCATCCCCACCACTGGCATCTCCCACTAGTATTTCTTGTAAAAAACAGCAGCTCATACTATGAACCAAAGTGTGTGTGCCCCCCCACACACACACACACAAAACTGTCTCCACTTCTACCCAGTATCTTTTAACATCTTTCTCAGAAATACTCTCCTTTTCAATGGCCCTTCATTGTTAGAATCAGCTGCCCTGTATGACTTTCCATCTCTCTTCTCCCTCATCCACCATTGCTTGTCAGGACCAGACCTGGCTTTGGGTCAGAACAGGACTTTCTACTTAAGGTCAAAGTCCAGTAACCAGACACAGCTTGAAAAGGGTGCTGGGATCAAGATCAAAGCAAGAAAAATGAATGCAAATGAGGCTATTGATTGAAGGAGAAGAAAGAAGAGCTGAGGTGGGACAGAACAGGACAAAGGACTTGAAAATTGAAGACTCAGAACAGAAATAAGAACAAGCAAGTGGGGCATGTTCTGAGTACATTCCAAAGCTGGCTTAGAGAGTCAATGTCACGTCCAGCCTTTCATTTCTTTATAAAGTTCAGAGTCAGCCCAGCATAAACATTAAGTCACAGACCCTGACTCCCTGCCTTTGAAACCTGGCTCAGTTTCTTCATCAGGAAAATGGAGATAATGATAGTTTTTAAATTTCAGTATTGTTATGAGGATTAAATAAAGCATTGCCTATAAAATGCTTTGAAGAGTGTCTATATAAAAAAAAGTAAAACCATACATGGCCCACATCAAGTCTTAGAAAAAATAACTAGCATATCAGAGATCCTTTTATCCTTCTCTCAAAGGAAACCAACTGGAATTTGTGAGTTATTATTCTCATTTATCTTTATAATCATTTAAATGTGTAGTTCTATTTTTTAAGTAATGAGTAATTATATTTTTCATTTTTTAAATCATATATGAATGGCATCAGACTATATACTCAACTGTAACTTGTTCTGTTGACTCAGTTCATCCATGTTGATACAAGCAGTTCTGGGTCATCCATCCACGCCATGCCTATAATGGTTAGAGTATTCCCAGGGGATGCAGGCACCACCATTTGTTTGTTCTCCTGTTGATGGACATTTACATTGCTCCTACTTTTGCTATTCTAAGCAGTCTTCTATACAATTTCTTCACAAATGAATTGGAGTTCCTTTAAACAGATGTAGAAGTGAAATTTCTGAGGTTTAGTGTAAACTTAGTTTCAAATTTACTTGATATTTTTTCAACTATTTTTTAAGATGTTCAAATTCATATTATTGCCATTACTCTACGATGAGCTGTCTTCTACTTTAGACAGATTAATTTCCTTACTATGTTAACAATGCTGTGAAGGGAGTTCTATTATTTTCCTTACTTTATGGAAGAGATTCAACAATATTGCCAGAGCCACACAACTGGCAAGCCATGGAGTTCTGCTGAATGCCAAATAGCATATAATAATATTCTGACTTAAAAGTCACACGAAGTATATAAAAAGGTTTCGTTGAAGGAGCTGAGATGTCATATAATCCACAGAACTCAACTTACTATATCTGCATAGATTCTATTTCCAAATAAGATACTACACATTCCGATGTCCCAGGTAGACATGAATGAAGTGGGGGAGGGGCAAAGGTGACACTAGTCAACCTAGTACAGAATCCTTTTCTAATATCTATAAGCCAAAGAGAGGAGTCTAATCTGTTTTCCATTTAAACTGACAAGTCTTGGGATATTTGATATGAATGCTGCTGTCCACAGATCTCCCTCCCTGTTCCACTTCTGAGGCCTGTTACTTCTCTTGTCTTGGCTTCACATGCCCAGTCCAGCCAGGACACACTGGCAGAGCTCCCACAGTCCTCAGTCCTCGGGAGGGTTCCCTTACTGCCCATTGACCCTGCTCTGGGCACTCATCTGTTTGCAAGTGTCTTCCCAAGAAGGGATATCCACAACAGATATTCTTATCCAGGTGTTGACAGACTGATACAGGATCGAGTGAATGCTAAGAGTTGTCACAAACCACTATAATTAAGGCTGGAGCATGGCTGCATAAGCAGTATGTTCTAGGTCATTCAGGAGAGTTGAGTAATAGTTCTAGCTCTGTCCCTAACTCTGTAAACAGAAGCAAATCAAGATTTCTGTGCTTACATTTCTTAACTTTTAGAAACAAATACTTACCCTAACCTGTTTTACAATGATGTTGTGAGGACAAATATCTGATTGGTTCAAAAGATTCAGATAAAATGCTCAGATAAAAGCGGAAGGGAAGAATGTGTATTGACTATACACCCATAATGCAATGGAATTTAGCTTCATTTTATGATATAGAGGCTTTGATAATCTGATGAGATTGTCAATGCACTTTCCCCAGAAATGCTCATGAGCTTCAAATAACTGGGGAAATAAATTTCCCTGGTGTCCTGACATGGTTTCTCTCCATTCTCTAATAAGAAGTGATTTTAAAACTGATTGTTAAATGAGTACAGCAAATGGTATTCTTTCTTGATTTACAAGAGTTTGTTCCAGTTTAGACCTGATGCTATTAAGCCAGTCCAGAATCCAGCACAGCACTTAACCATAATCGGAACAGAGTAGAAATTTGTTGGATTGGATTGAGTGTCTATAGGAACAGTGTTGCCTTTCTTGTCAGTAGCGCTTGATCTCCAAAGCAAGAGATTGATCCTCAGTCCCCATTTTCTCATATTATGCCTCTTTTCCCCTTTCAGGATCCTTCTTGAAGTAGACGTTCTCTCATGTACATGATGAAATTGGTCCATTAAAGTGATCTCATTGATATTTCAGAAATTCAGGATCTGAGACTAGCCCATCTGCATGGTCAGGCTTAGGCAAGTTCAATGTGGTGGAAATAATTGGGACAAAACACCTTTCTAGCAATAATGCATTTTTGTATAGCCTTTACATAATTTACAGCATTTTTATAGTCTCAAACTGTCCAATGTCCTTTCATAAATATGACTTCCCTTGTTCCCAATTTACCACTTGCAATCAGTAAAAGATAAAACCAGAACTTTAGCCTAGTCCTGCTCCTAAATTCTAGTTTTCTTTGTCAGATCATGAAGGCAGTCATGTACAAAATTTATTGTTTCCATTTTCAAATGCACTTTGAAGTCTAAGATGTTGTATCACTCCAGGGGTAACAGAGGATTGTCCCACAAGTTGGAAGTCCTCTAATCTTCTCCTTCTTGGTCACCTTAAGCTGGGTGCAGGATAGAGTTCACAATCAATCACCTCCATCTGCTCAAAAGTAGGGAAAAACATATGTCCTTGTTCTTACTATTTCCTGAGATGCATTTAACAATGAGCAGTGCCCTACACTGTGAGGGGGAAAAAAAGGACAGGATTGAAATGCAATTATCTGAATACAGGTGAATGCAAATGACTGCTATAGGATCTTTCTCTTAAAACATGTCTCACCTCCAGCAGAGGCTGCAAAGAGTGAAAAGGAGGGGGAAAGGCTTGTGGCTAAAAATCAATGGCTCTGGCCTCCTTTCAACCTTAGGGCTCTTCTCCACATAGCTCTCATCACAGAGAAAAATCAAGTGAGTACTCTAGAGCACAAGAGAAATGCAATTCTCATGATTGTGTGGTCCCCAAGACTACCTCAGTCAGAACCGCCTGGAAGTGCTAGTTAAGCAAGTAAGATTCCCAGACTCCGTGCCTGCACCCACCCCACCCCACCGTACCCTGGACACCTTTCTACGGAGGGTCTCTGAGGCTGGGTCCAGAAATTTGCCCCCATAGTAAGCTCCCAAAATGATTGTTGTGACATTAAAGTTTGAGAAATATTGTTGTAGAGACTCGATTAGATCATGCAAGCATGAGGAAGACTTTTGAGGAAACACCTTGGTGAGAGTTGTTTTGTGAGATTTCTTTTAGAATTCACTTATCATTAGGTAGATTTTTTAAAAGCTGATGGAAACTTGTGCCTATATCATTTCAGTTAGAAGCACAGATGTGACCTCTAGCTGCATCCCTGCATACAGGGTGTTCTAATTTCTTTTCCCTGTTTGCACAGCTCTCAGCTCCTTTATTCTCACCTCCTGCAGGTCCCCAGTTGTCTCTGTTTGCCATCTTGTCTAGTCTCCCTTACAGTCAGGCACACATGTACAAACACATAGATTCAAACATGTATGGATAAGTGTTTTTTATCTGTATGTATGTCTATGCATTAATATAGAAATTAATTTCCTATTTTTTTCTGTGTCTTGCTTTTCTCACTCAAAAATCAGTTTATATAAGTACTATTTTCTCCATTCACAACTTATCATTCTAAAGATTTATATTGGTTGCAAAATGAAACTAGTTACAAGAATGTATACATTTTTGAATTTTTAAATTCCTCCACTGTACAACATTCTAACTCTTCAAAATAATAAATATTGAGTTCTGAGTTGCCACACAGGTATAATCGAGAAAGCAAACAAAAGCAACCAACAAAACAAAATGCAAACACCTTTTCTTCAGTGAGAATCCCCTTCAAGTCTTTCAGATAGATAGATAGATAGACAGAAAAAAAATTTCTGATATTTGTCTGACCTCACCAACAGTCAAATCTGATAGAGCCAGTTTTTCTACATCTATAAATATGCAGGACCAGTCAAAGTCAAAGAACATTTTCTGGGAACAACAGCTCGCCTCTTTACTTTTTTTTTTTTTTTTTTTTAATACACTAGGGAGGGAAAAGACAAAGATGTGACCTTGCTAGATCCTCAGACTTCAACTGATCCTTTTTGATTTCATCTATATGTGTCCACAAGGGCATCAAGGTGCACAGTTTATCTATAACCAAGTCCAAAGTGCCAGTTACAGTCCATGGCAAATGACATGTTTGAGATGAGTGATGGAGGAGACAGAGTAAGGGGTAGAAAGAGACCAGCATGAAGTCTGTGCTAAAATGGGGAAAAAACAGCTTAATTATGGAAGAAAAGACACACATAGGATCGCTCACACAGGCAGAGTTGCTGTGGAAGCACATTCCAGGAAAATCTTAAGAGATTACTTTAATAATAAACCATGCATTCTTCAGCAAGCCATCACGGGATTAACTACCGCTTTCCTAGGCTGGGAACATAGTCGTCAGTTTTGTTATTTTTTCCTTTTCCCTCATAGGCAGGTTTTGTGCAAGGGGAAGAATCAGGCAAGGACCAGAGATTTTCAAACCGTGCACTGGATTTCCCTCACCACATATTTCTAGGCAAAAATTTCAGTGGTAAGAAAATAGATGTGGCTTAGGCAGGGTTAACATCAGGGAAGGCTTGGGTGAGTCTCCAATTGCAAGGATGTTCATTTTAGACCTTCTGAGAACTGAGTAACTTTGAACAAGAGAAAATGTTTCCTCAGTGATAAAAAAAAAATGGGTTAAATTTACTTTTGTTCCTTTTTTTTTTCTTAATGTGAGCAGGACTTTGAATTACTGCCAGAAGCAATATCAGCACCCTAGAGACACAAAAATATACTTCAAACCAGAGTTCTCCACTGTTGACTCTGAAGATTTCCAAGCAAAATGACAGAGCTGTCCATTTTAAACTGTGTGAGCCCACTGCTCATAAATAAACTGTTTTCACTAATGTCTTCCCTTGAAACTACAGCTTGTTGCAGATGAAATCTTATTTTTTTTCCTGGCTTCTTAGACAAATCCCCTCTACTTGGTGGGGTAAACATAAGTTAACATTTCTTGGTAAGAGTCTTTCAATTTAAAAAATAGGTTTAAGTGATCACTTCTGATTAGAAAAAAAGTATTACGTATTGGGGTTAATTAAAAGAGAGAACATTTCTTTCTAATTGCCAAAGCCTCTATTTGCTTAAAATCAGCCGTCAATTTCCCAGCTGAAACCAACCCACTGGATTTCTATACCTCCTGAGATGTACCAGAATTAGAGTTCTCTGATCAAATGTTATAAAAACCAATCTAAGAATGAAGTTTATATACCTCTTGTCACCATATGATGCCATTATTTTTAAATAATGGCAAATTATATAAAAATCAGAAGAATATGGAAAACTGTCAGTACCCCAGCTTCATAGCCCTAGGTGTGAGGGGATAGACAGGTGGCCACAGAACCAGCAGAGGCTGGACTTCGACCTCATTGTGCTGATGCTGCTGCCCCAGTCCCAATGAAGAGCAGGGCCGGCCTCTCACACTGAGCTGCTCCAAATTACACAGTGGCTCTGCAGTCTGGGTTAGGCTGGGACCACAAAATACATCTTTGGTGTCCCATGAGTCCCATTTGAACCCCCAGTTTCCAGAGGTAAAATGCAAATCCATTGTGTGTTGCTTACTCAATAAAATCAATAACCTCTTCCCATCCAAGTCACTATTTGGCATTTTCACATGGCGTACACAGTTTCTGACTTAAAAAAAAAAAAAAAAAAAAAAAACAATGGGTGCACAGAAATTACAAAAGTAATTTCATAATTCTTAAAAAGCAACCAAACTTCTGGCTATGTTCTCATAATTTTAAAATGTGGAGGAAGTGAATTCCCTGCTTGTTAAGGTTCATAGACTGTGGTGTGGGGTGTCTTCACTGCTGAGCACTGTGCCAATATTTTCTGTTACTTTATTTCTCAGCTATCACTTTTTCTTAGAGGCACAGGAAATGCTATGGAAATGAGTGCAGATAAGATCATGTCATGTATCTGCACACGGGTGTACACACCAGGGAAGCCAGTGTGTAATCTTGTTTACAGTAGATAGAGAGCTTATTTAGAAAGATTATAGGGACATGAGCAATTTTGTTACAACAATTTCATCGAGTACTGTTACTGTATTTGCAAATACAGGATTCTATTTCATACGTAAATACAGGACGTTTTCACATGCACACACACACTGATTTTCCAACAATGTAAGTGCATCCACATCTGCAATGAAAGAGACACCCATTCCTTTAAAAGGGGGGCATCCCACCGTCCCACTGCAGAATGAGATCTGAGCGCGAGTCCTCTGCCTCTTGGCAGGAAGGTCAGGATAAAGGCAGCCCTTTGTTGAAAGGGCCCCCCGGGTTAGAATGGGGGACTTCGTGGGCCACATCGCTGGAAGTGGCAATCTAGAGAAGGAATTTGTGAAATGAAGATAGGGTGGCTCCCGGCCCTTTCCTGCTGAGTTTCCCTTTCCTGTCCTTATTTGCACCCTCGCCTGTCCCCCTTCCGCAGCCCGGCGAGTGTGGAGTGAGGCGCCTTGGACTGCACCCCCATCCTTCCCTCCTGCAATCGGGCCCCCGCGATCGCCCCCCACTGGCGGGGCTCTCCGAGGCGCGGGGAGCCGAGCGAGCCCTTGAGCGGCGGCTGCTCGAGTTAATCAACAGTTAAGTTTGGAAGACTCAGCAGACACGTTGAGGGGGAGTTACCAAGCCCAGGCAGCAAAAACATCCCGGCGCATTCCAGGGGAGTCCTCAGCTGCCAGCATCTGATTAGAACCATATCTCGCCGGGAGTGGCCGCGCGCTCCGAGGCTCCCGGGCCCGCGGCTATTTAAGCGCGGCCCGCGGTGTCGGCTGCGCTGCAGCCCGGAGGCGGGGGACCCGGGAGTCATGCTCGCGTCGAGAGGCAGAGCCAGCCTGTGAGTACTGGGAGCAGCTTTCAGAGCTGCTTCCCTTTGGTTCCATCTTTTTTTTTTTTTCCCTTTCTTTTTTGGCGACCTGCTCTCTTTTGCTTTCCCCCCTCTTTGGGTGCAGAACTGGGACTGTTCTTGGGGGACACAAGTGGTTTCGTGGCCTGACATCCGAGGAATGCTCCCAGGGGGTGCATTTACCTTTGGGGCACGACTCCAGATGTCCAGTTAGTGACATTTAACAAGCGCCTCCCTTTTGTGTGTGTGTGTGTGTGTGTGTGTGTGTGTGTGTGTGTGTGTCTGGGTGCTTGTTTGAAAGCTCTGTGGGCAGCCTGGGGTAGGAGGCTGGTGTGGCTGCTGACCGCCTAATTAACTCCTCCAAGTGTGTTTTGTGTTTGGCCTGTGAGGAAGTCTGGGGACCTGGTTTGTGCCCACCAGAGGCTTTTCCCCTGACTGACAAGGTAGTGTGGCCTTAAAATGTGAACTTTGTCTTACACGGGCGTTCTTAAGACAGCATCTGCCCCCGAGAGACTGAACAAACTTGCTTTAAATCCCCAAGCAGGGAGCGTTTAAATGGGGTTGCTTGCTTGCTTTCAGCTGGCTGGGAAGACTAAGTAAGAATTCTAGAAAAGAGGGGGAAAATGAATGGGTTAAAACCATGAAGCCCCAGTCAACATAGCGGTTTTCATTGCATAGAGCTGACTCTGTTATTTGTTTCTGCTGTCCTTTCCTCTGAATTCTTAGCCTGGAATTCAGGTCCGCAGTCCATTTCAGCAGGGAGCTGTTTGAGTCCAAAGGGAAATTTAACTGGATTAAAAACACTTAAAAAATCTGGATGTTATCTCCACCCCCCCTTACACCCCCCCCCACCTTTTCCTCTTTCTTTTTAGTTTGTGTTTGGAAGGAAGAGAGGCACTCTGTAAAATGAGAAGAGCAGAAATAAGCTTCCAGACACATGGAAAGACTTAAAATTATGGAGGGGCGACTTCATGAATAGTAAATGTTGTTATTGCACTATAAAGTGACTTAATGAAAAAATTTCTGGCCCTAATCAGGCACACCAGGGGAGTGGGGGAGAGGGAGGTAAGACAGAACTAACTCAAACAGAAGTAATGGCTAAGGAAAGAAGGTAGCTAGACAAATGATTTCAAAATCTCTGATAAGGCTCTTGGAATAGGTTTCATGGATATGTAATTGACCTTCCTTACAGGCTTGAGGTTGGCTCTCCACATACACTCATCTACTGACTGTTGGGGAGAGAAGAACTAGCTGGGAAAGAAGGAGCATATTAGCTGCCAAATGGCTTGGCTCTATCTTTGAGACATCTCCACGTTTGCTTCTTACACCAGCAACCAGACCTTTAATGGGGGTGCTCTTCTGGGTGCCATCAGGTGCTCTCCCCTCATTTTGACATTGTCAGAAAGTTTATTAGCCTTGAGAATTCAGGAGTATGTAAGGATTGAGCTCTCCTTAATCTTTAGAGAAGGACCTTCTTGATGTCATGGACTAAACACTGCCCTACTTAATCCAACATAGAGAGTGCCATGTGGATGGGGTATCTACTAGATGATGCACACAGGCAGGAGCCGGGTTTCTGGGACAGACTTTTTCTAAATTCCTAATCACTTTCTTCCTAAGCAGACTGGATTGTCCTTTATTGTCTTGGGGAATAACTTCCTCTTTCTCTTTCCATCCCCAACTCTATCCCTTTGGATCCAAATAACTGGCCTAGAAACCAGTTCTCCTGCATTTTGTGTATGAGCAGGACATGTAGAGGGCAGGGGCATGTCTTCCAACTTTGAGCTATGGCACATGTGTCGCCTCTTGGGCGGTCTTGCATATAGCTGACCTTCACTTGAGGATGTGAGAGATAAGTGAGACTTTCACAGCACCTGTGAAAATCTGCCTGATTTTTTTCAGGATAGAATCCAGAATCTGCATCTCCACTCAAGACATAGTTTGAGATTCTACTAAATGTCCTAATCCCATACATTCAGCTTACCTGTTGCTTCCTCAAAATTGGTGAATGGATTTCAGTTACCTGATTCAGGTGGAAGGGAATGGCTTTTAGGACAGTTGGTATGAAGGCAGGACAGGGACTTCTAGAAGCTTCTGACTGGTGAGTTGGGGGTGATATTTATTGGTCTACTCAGTCTGGTCTCAATGACCTAAAGAGTAGGCGCATAGGAAGACAGATGCCTGGCCGATGGTTGCTGGCAGAGAGGAGGCTTTGTGGATTCTTGGCCTTCTGGTGGATCCCTGAGTATGTACAGCTTCCCTTTTAATTCCGCTCGCATATGTTTGGAAGCTTAAACTCGCATCTGCTGATACTTTTTACCTTGATAATTTCAAAGACTGTAGGTGATTTTCTTCCTTAGTCTCATCTGACCTGAGGGTTTAATTAACATTTTTCTTAAAGACAAATCTCAGATGCTGAAATACTTGAGAAGGCTGTTGAAGACTGAGATTTTCTAGATTTTTAGATGACCTGATAGCCTTCAGAACGGGCCTCCTCTGGTGGAAAACTGACTGGTTGGGGGCAGTTTCAGTGACTGACCAAACATTTAGTGTCTCTATCCTTCACACAGAACCAGCGTCCACCTCAGACTGGCGATATGAAACACCTGAGTAACCGAATGTGGATTTTTTTTTAATTCTCTTGTGTGCTGCTGTGTAATTCCAAAGTTGAAGCTTGCCTCTGATTTGTGCAGAGATTGGCCAAAGTCACATGTAGGTAAAATGGCTTTAAGAGCAGGTGTGTGTGTGTGTTTAAGAAAGCCTAACTCAGGGAAACAAATCCTAACTGCATCAGTCTTGTGAATCTGAAGGAAAGTTGGCCAGCACCTCTCCTACTTTACCAAAAAATGATGCTTATTTCTGGTGAAGGGAACAAAGTATACCAAGTATGAACAGAAAAGGCTAACCTTCCTGTTAGACCCTAGCTCCCATTCCGCACAGTTGGGTAGCTTGAGAGCATGGGTCCTGGAGTTCCATTGGCTTAGTTCAAATCCCAGTTGACACCTTGGTTGCTTATGTGACCTTGGACAAATTGCATAACCTCTCTGTCTTTAGGCGTTCTTATCTGGAGAGAATAATAGTACCTACCCCATGTTTGTGGGAAGACTGTTGAGCTAATATACCTAGAATGTTTTATTCTGTTTGACATAGAAATTTATGTTCAGTCTTGTTTTTCCCCCACCCCCTTCCCCGGCTCAAACAACTGAATTATGTATCTGTGAAGGTGGAATGAAGAATTTCTTTGTCAAACCCAGAAGCCCCTCATTTACCTGAAAAATGTTGACCATTTAAGCACTTAATTTTAACAAAGCCTGTGTGTTTGCTGTGCTCCTGCTGAAACAGGCAGGGAGTCATTCTCTGTTCTTCGCCTGGGGGCCTGCAGTTTGGTTTGGTCAAGCTGACCTCCTTGGATCTCACTGAAGTCTCTCCCACCCCCTTCTTCGACTCCCTAGAGAGAGGGAGCAGCCCTTCCCCTGTAGTCAGCATTACAGCAGAAGGAAGTGGGAAGGGAGGGACCACCCATGCTAAGCCTAGTGACTAGGCAAGAAATAGTCTTCTAAGTGCATGCGACCCCATACTCTCCTTGCCCACAGAGCTGGGCAGGTTTCCATGGTTTCTCCCCTTCCCGCATCCTTCTTTTACCCTGGACGGAAGCCTGCCACTCTAGGGTAAGCAAAATCGAACAAATTGCTTCCTGGTCTAAAAATGGAAGCTATTTTTTTTTAATTATTAAATGAAGTACAATCTCCTCACAACCTACCTTATTCTTTTCCTGCTTCTCCTGTATTTATTTTAATCCCAATTCTTAATTGTCTAATGCTTTATAATTTTTCCATCATCAAGATAGCAAAATATTAGGCTTATGAAATAGCACAAACATAAAAGCTATTGCTCCAATAGAGAAGCAGCCTGGAACAATTTTTTCCTCTGCTGCCACAACATACATAAGCTAGCTGGAGGCAAGTGACCTCTCACTGCCTTAAACTTGTAGAACTACAAGTGCATGGGGTGGGCTGAGTGAGTTTTCAGCTGTAGAGAAGTTTCAAGAGGCTGAATGCATGAGGGCTGTTCCTTACATTTTCAGGTAATCATAGAATAGAGAAGCCAATCGAATAGAAAGCCATCCCCTTGGAAAAGCCAGGTTTGAATATTGTACCGTCTGGAAGAAGTTTGGGAGCAGAGGTGAACATTTTCTCTGGGTGAAAAGCTATCCTGTTTCTCCCTAGCAATTTTATGCAAAGTGTTACTCTGAAATAGATGAAGATCTTTATGTGACAGATGAACTGCTGTCAATTCTCAGTGAATGATCAAATTAATTCAGTCTTTCAAATTTGAACTCTCAGCTCAGTATGTATTTCATGGATAGATAGACCTCATCTGAAGATGACATTGGTTCTCAGAGTGTAGTTCCCACACCAGCACATCAGTGTCACCTGGGAGCTTATTAGAAATTCAAATTCTTGGTCCCCATCTCAGACCTAGCTATCTGGCTGATCCAACTGTGTTTCAACAAATCCTCCATGTTATCTCAGAGTCACTTTCATGTCTCAGCTGTTTTATAGTTCAGTTGTTTAGTGGAAAACATAACTAAGTGCCTGAATTCCTACAGTCACAGAAATACAAAGGCAAGACATGGAAACCTAGGTCAGTTTGACTGAATCTTTTCTGCAGAAAAATGAAAAATCATAGACCTTGCACATTTTTTGCCAATATCTAAAGTATTGTTTCTTTTACCCTAGGAAAACCAGTATACTCAGTTTAATATTATCATCTCACTTCCAAGTCCTTTCTCTCCTTTTGGGTTTATAAAGAGCATAATATAATCTCTATTTATTAGGAGGTTTTCCCAGTTACTTCTTTTTGAAAGGATTGTAGTGAAGTAAACCAGCACTCTCAAAAACAGGTGATTTTCTCTAATATATCAGAGTTTTTATTTTGTTTCTTGCCCAAAAGTGCAAATGAAGTCCTCTCCATGATGGAAAATGAATCCACTGCACTTCATTTTTATTGAGCTTTATGGCTTACGAAGTACTGTTTCATTCTCTACTTGATTTTAACTTTGAATTTGCATTCTCTACTTTTTTAAGTTGAATGAGTTGCAATAGAAAAAATAGCTCTATTTCTAAGCTCCAGTATGATCAGAAGATATCAGCTTGCCCAATGTCATATTATTAAGTGGTGGAGACAGGATTCAAGCAAGAATCTTATGATTTGTAACCTGGTGTTTACTTGAATATTTACAAGCACTATTATATTGGTAGGTTGGCAATGGAAATAGTCCCAGTGAGTAGAGATCTAGAAGAAAGTTTGCATAACATGAAGCAAAGAGCATACACTCTAGAACCGCTTTGGAATGGCAACTCTGCTGTGCTACTACTCATGTTCTGGCCTTTAGTGGCTTTGCATAACAATTCCAAGAATGAATGATGTTAATCAGAGACTGTTGTTAAGCAGAGATCATACCCACCCGAGACTGAAAAATATAAGATGTAACAAAGAAGTAGAGAATTGGAACTCTGGTTTTGAGGAGGCAATATCGATCAGTGGTTGAGATCCTGGGCTCTGTTGTATCCACAACCCAGCTTTGCCATTTAAGCCAAGATATACAACATCTGAGCTGAATTTTCTCCATCAGTAAAATCAAAGTAAATGAAAGAAGCCTTTTTTAAAAAGCTTCCTTAGATCTGTTCCTTCAGTAATGTCCCTGTTCTAGAACTACATGTCTCAGTGTGAAATAACTAAGCTGATATTTGGAAATGATTGTGTTCTTGGGCTTGTGAGCTTCAAGCAAGCTGAAATCTGGAGATGAACATAGGCTAAAAATTAGAGGTTAGTCTTCCCACATACTTGAAACCATGCACCGTGAGAGTCAAGCAGGGCAGGAGAATATGGCAATGTGTTATCAACCAACACAGGCCCACAAACATTAACTCTTAAGGTACCACTTAAATCTCATCTGGATGGGATGGTTGAGTGCTCCCAAGGTCTAGAGTTCATCCATACCTGAAGAACTTGAAAGTGAATAATAACTTCACTAAATGTGTCCATATTGGACATTTCTGCCCTGCTTGTCCGCAACATTTCACCCCAATAACCTCACTTATGGTTCATATTTTAAGTGTCCTATGAGGGGGCTAAATCCTGATCTAATCTTCTGTAATATGTAACACAGATGCTAAAGTGTTTTTTATTAGCATTTTTGTGCAGCAGAAATAAATCAAATGTGTTGGAATATTTGTCAGAAGGCTGGCATAGTCATATGAAGAATGTTGAACTAATTAGATTTTAGGGCACAGTATTAATCCAGCTGAAAAACCTGTAATTGACCTTAAATCAGAGGATCAGAAATTGAATGATTTTACATAGCAGATATTCAAATATTTGCCCTTTAAAGCAAAGCTTAAGGTGTTCTTTAATTATAGCACTATGTTTCAGGTTTTTTTTAGCATTTGACTTCAAAATTAAACATCCCATTTAGTACAGTAAATTCAATCTCATTTTTGAAGTGGAAGGCAAATGTGTAACTGATAGTACCAGCTCTTCATCTGGAATTAGCTCATAGTAAGGAGAATTAATATTGTTATCTGCCTGGACAAATGTTCAACCAGCTACAGCTGAGGCTTTCTAGAAATGTGCATCCTTGAATTTAAAGGATAGCTTTATTTAGTGTTCAAGCTGTCTTCTGAAGGTTATTTTGATGCTTATATGCTTGATTAGCTGCCTGTCAACTTATTCTTCAGAGTTTCTGACTTGACTGGCTGTCTAAAGTTTCCAATGACTAAAAGTTGAAAGGTAGATTAACTTATTTACCTAACACCTGCTAGGGGACATATATATGTCAGCACTCGATGCCTTTGAGAAATTTAGAGAAAAAGACAACTATTCAAATCACACAGAGTTTTATTATAATGAAATAGTGCAGAGTAGGGTCCAAAAAAAGAAAGGGACATGAGGGTGAAAATGGAGTAGACCTTTAAAAGGTTGTTGGAAGTCAAATCAGCACAGGTATAAGAAAAATGTGTCTAGACAGAACATGTAAGCAAATCATGCAGGTAGTCATATGTCCAGAAAACATTGACTGGTCAGTCTGACCAATAAAAATTACAGGTTGCAGAAAGTTAAGAGAGGGTATCGTTTGGAAAGGAGACATGTATGGCACTGAGCCTTGGCTGTCTGTCTGGGTGAGAATTTAGATCTTTATTTGCTAAATAGTAGCTTTTCTTACTACATTGGGAAAACAAAACTCTGACTCAAATAAATTAACCTGCATATATTGGTAGGATGAGTTGGGAGATTTCTCAGCAGTTGAAGAAAAAGCTGTATTCCATGAAAAATCAGCAAAGTAGAGAAAAGTTTTACCTAAACAGATATTAAGAAGCAAGTAGAAAATATGTATTACTACTAGTGTTTTAAGTGTACTGTTCTTTACCAGACAGTGTGGTGCCTGAAAAAGTAAGACCAGTGATTTCTTGAGCTAGAACTGTATTGAGTAAGAAGAATTCTACGTGAGAAGGCAACACAGATTATGGCAAGTGTAGAAAAAGGGGAGGGCCGGTGAGAGGTCAATGAAGACTTCCCTAAGACTGTATATCTTGAGTGGATGTGAATGATGGGTCAGAAATATTGTAAGTGGGGCCTCCCTGGTGGTACAGGTGGTTGAATGCAGTGCTGTGAAGCTATCTGCAGCCTCTGCAGTGATCCCAACAGGCCGGCAAAAATCCCACATGGCAAAGCAGACCTCTCCTGTCTTTCCCGCTGCTCCCCTCACAATGTATTTCGTCAGTCTGCCTGTTCTGTTCCCCTCTTTCTTTCTGGTGAATCCTCTCACCCTCCCGCGCATCTGGCCTGTACTCCAGTTCTTGTATAAAAATAAATAAATCTAAAAAAAAAAAGATCTTGTAAGTGATGGCAGGAAGTATTACAGACTAGGGAGGCAACAGGAGAAGGCATGGTGTGTGTGTGTGTGTAGTTATATGCACTTGTTTTCTAATTACAAAAGACTTTGAATCTCTGCGATGCTGTAACTATGAATAAAGGAACTGAACACTGATACCTGATTAGTACAAAGTCAGGAAAGCCATGAGGTGTGACAGGCTCTGCTACGACCATTCAGCCATAAAAGCTCAGTTACCACTAGTCTCTTACAAGATTCATATTGACTCTTTCAAGAAATTTGAAGAATCCATCCCACAAATTCTCTAGTTCAGTATTATTTTCAGTTCAATTATTCTAATTATATTAAGAAATACCTATGCTATCTGTATAGGAAATATCAAAATAACATTGGGATATTATTTGGCTGTAATATGAGCAGGGGACAAGGTGTGTGACTCAAGGTAGTATAGCTTCTTTGGACGCAGAAAGTTGGAGTGGTAGTGAGGTAGTGTTGGAGGAATGTTGGAACAAGTAAAATAAATTGGTAGGGGAGGGAGGAGAGATACAGAAATAAAGGATAATTACAGGAATAAGAGTCAAAGGTTTGCCAGATTCAGCAGATACATGAGCAGTCTAAGATAAACAGATAAACTCTTAGCTTTGTGCTAAGCTATGGACAATACTGCTCTGGGTCATTTAGGGGTGTCCATGTACAAAATCAGTTTTGTTGTTCTTGTTGCCAGAGGGTGAATAGTGATCCAAATGTTCAGCTTTTTATTCCAGAATTCTTCAGACAAAGCAATGTATGCAACCATGTTCTAGTTTAGGACCTACCCTCTCACACTCAGGCAGCCAATGCTTGTTGAGAGCTTACTCTTTGGGATGGGAGTAAAGTCTACTATCTAGAGGAAGGCTGACATTGACCAAGTGCCACCTGATATGCCCGTGCTCCTGCTCTGGTAACTGACTTGTGCTCCTCAAATAATGACAGGCATTTTTGGGTGGCCCTGGTTACATTTTCATAATTTTGCTTTATTTAATATGAATTCAGTAACTTGACCTGATCTGAAGGTGATACTGTTGTACTCTTTGAAATCTGGTCATTAAGAGGACTTCACAATGTTTGGTTCTAGAATGTAGAGGTTCATATCATCTCTGAATTGCTTACACTTCTATTGTGACAGGACTGAATGCTGAAGGAGTACAATGTTTCTGTCTGATGTTTATGAAAAACGTTGATTCAGAACTCTGGAATTTAAGATAACTTTAGGAAATAACTTTAGGTTATTCTTTAATAACCTAGTACATCTCGCGATTCTTTCCTCCCATTGGCTCTATCACACTAGCTCTCATCCAGATTGCAATATGGATCCAGGAAACTCCCAGACATTGAATGTAAATATCCCCCAACTAATAAATGTCTTAAGTCTATATCATAACTTTAAAACTGTCTGTTCCAAAGGGTAATCAAACTCTTAAAACAAAATTTGCATCTTCTCATAGTTGATATAAATAAGAAAGCAATTTACATAGAGTTCCTTGAAGTACTACTAATTTTGTTCTTATGAAACATTATTAATGGTAGTGGAACTTTCTACCCTTATCAGAAACCTTAGCTCTAGCTTTTAACTATTACTTGCTCATTCTCTCTCCCTTGCTTATACTGCAAATCCCCAAAGATCATATCTATTTTGTCACTTCCTCCATGTCACTGTACTGAAAGGATAGGAAAAACAGCACTTAGGAAATATGCTGGTTAAAAGGTAGGAGTAAGGTAGTTACACATTTATAATAACATCTATTTTGTCACTTGCTCCATGTTACTTTATTACAACCTAATAAAATGCTTGGTGCACATAGTAGGTGTTCAATTAACAGTAACCAGATGGCTAGGTAATTAAGTGACTCAAGTCACTCTCATTTGTCACATTAATTATAACCTGTTATAAATTGAGCAAGATGGGAAACCTCAGCTTGCCTTATCTGTTGGTATAAGCAAAACAGTTCTGAGTACCTATTTTCCTACTTTAAGGTTATTTATAATGAGCAATATCCATATGTTCCTCTAGTTTATATCTACTCACAGCCTGAGAAAGGCAGACAAGCTGTTACTGAAATTCTCCAGATGGTATGGTCTTTTCAAGTCCTTGGTTTCACTTCTACCAATGAGACATACAGCCTAGGGCTACAGCTACTGGGCTGATGCATGTAATCACCTGGCTAATAATATTCATAGTGGTTAATAGTTTTCTACATGATAATTCATCCAAGGACAACTTCCTATTCTCCTGTTGGAAGTATCTATGAAACTGTTTACTGAGGAACTAATAAAAGTTGAGGAAATAGTTGAAACCTTTGTCTCAGCCCATAAAATTGTTTACCCCTTAACACAAATTCTGCTCAAGTCAAAGAAGCCTGTTTTTCTTTTTAATTTGTGTGTGCAGCTGTATTGTGGGTAAAGATGTGATACCTATTGGGCTCTTTAAAAAGCTTAAATTAGGGCCTCCCCTGATGGCGCAGCGGTTGAGCACTGGGTTGCGAGGCTGCCCACAGCCTCTGTAGTGCCAGTTCGATCCCCGGCCACTGGCGAGGGTCCCACACAAAAAAAAATGCTTAAATTAGGTCGTGAATGCATTAGTGCCAACACAGACCCCTGTGGATCCAAGATCCCCAATCTGACCAACCATAGACCATACTCTCAGCAGCTTTCAAAATGCTAGCACAGAAGAGTTTTTTCTTTAACTCTAATTACCATCTGATTCAAAGCTTGCTCTTCATTTTATAACATATCAGGAGATTTTCACAACAAAGCTGTTGCATGTTTAATTAACGATGTCTAAGGCAATCATGTGGAAAGCTTATGGCAACCTACTGTACCTGCTTTCAAACATATTCATGTTTGCTTTGTAGTTCTCTTAACTTTTGAGTTTAATTCAGGTAACTGAATCCTAACATTGCTTCATCATTTTGTATTCAGACTATGCATTTACCTACCTGTCCAATATTGCTACCCTACAAACTACTATATCTCCGAGGAATTTAACTTAAAGACACAGCAAGGTATGTGTTACTCTTGTACCATGGAAATCTTTTCTTACTCTACTCCCACCTTTTAACCAGCATATCTCCTTGGTACTATTCTTCCTATCCTTTCATACAGTGACATGGAGAAACATGCAAAATGGGGACATGCTCTGTATTCTTCTTCAAATTAGGAACTATAATGGCATGACAACTTGAGCCAATAGATGTAATTTACAAAAGGGAGGTGTTCCTGTTGGTGTGCACATTTCAAAATATCGTTTCATTTATATATTTTTATAAAACTGACATTATGGGAATTTTTTGTTTGTTTGTTTAGGATGAAACAGATCTTAGAATGAAGGCTATAAGACATAATGGTCTTTGACTTTAAGTCAACTTTAGGAAACTTTATTTGAGGTTTGAGGTCACTGAGCATCATAGCTTGGCAAGATAAAATAACCTTGAATCTGATATTTGAGATTGTTAGAACTTAACCTTTCAATTAAAAGGCTTTGTTTCCAAAAGATTAGCCAAGTTTCTTTTAAATGAAAATAACCGGCAGTATTAAATCACTCAAAGTGGCAAGAATGGTCAACTATCATACTACAAAGCTATCTGACCCTTTGATGCCATGGTTCTGTAATCAAATTTGTCACCACCACAACCTCTACACTATTGCTCAAAACCTCAAAGCCCTCCCAGTGTCATCCAGATAAAACCCACCCTAATCCATTTTGACTTACCTTTCAACCTTTATCCCTGGTGTGACCCAGCATATGCCCTATGTTCTAGCCAAGCTAACATAAATATCCTTTATGCATTGCTATTAATAGCTCTTTCCCAAATATAAGTTGAAGGTGATTTTCTGGCTAATGCACATTCTACCTATCTAAAGAACTAGTTTATCTTTTTCCAGTATTTTTTCTAAAGCAGAGAAGTTAAGGGCACATATATTGGATCTTCGTGACTTTCAGTACATTGGTTAACTTCTATACTTGCTGTTTCTACTCCAATCAAAGAGAGATGGTGACACTTTCCCATAGGATTAAATGAGAGAGTCTTAGCTTCACACCTGGAATATAATAAACATTCAATAAATTTAACTTTAAAAAATATAGTATTCCTTCTGTGTTCTAAGGAAGCTATTCAAGCCACCCCGGTCTGCATTCTCAATCCACTTTCTTTTTTCTATGACATTATTACCTTCTGAAAGATTGTAATCCATGTGTGTTTCCTCTGCTCTAGTGTAAACTCTATAAAAGAATAGATCTTTGCTTTTCTCACTGATGTATCCAAAGCTCTGAAAGAGTACCTGACACATAGTAGGGACATAGATATGTTACATGAATTAACACGCTAGTGCTGATCACGAGCATTTTTTTGAGGGTAAACTGACTTTGAGGCATCAAACAATCATCAGTCTATGCTAAACATAAAATGGTTGTCAGTATTTGAAGGCCTTGTAATTGGCTTGGCTTCAGAAGAAAATCTAGAGTAACTAGTGATTCACCACATGCCTAGTCCCTGGCTCGGCACAGTGTGAGAGGGATGACATATTCTATATGGCATCTGTTTATTCATCTTAAAAGAATATTCTAGATGAGATGCAAATGTAAAATGGAATTTAGGGGAGATACCCTCAATACTGGACAGACTGTCTCTGAGAAAGAAATTTTATTCATATTCCACTTCTAATAATCAGCCCTAAAAGCAGAAGTTTGCTTATTTTAGAGGCACTAAGAAAACTTGTAAGTATTATTTCTTTGAACTAATTATTTAGATCCTTCTATAGTTTGTTAAGGAGTACCTTCTATTTAAAACAAACAAAAAAAATTGCAACAGTAAAAATATTCCTAAATTCAAAATCTGTACAATACAAGGCTTCTGTGGGTTGTAGTAGGGTTTGATTATGATTGGGAGTCTTTTTCTTTTTTTTTTTTTTTTTTTTTTTGAGGATTTGTCTTTACCTCCTTGTCTACAGCATTAATTCTTTTTAATAAATATTGGATTAAGAACTAAAGAGTGGCTTTCAAAGAAGACTTGTCTTCGCACAGGGCTATAGAGTTCAGTTAAGGAAACAAATGATCTAATTGCATTCTGTGTTGCTAAAAATGCCTATATAATAAGACCAGAAAACAGCAGATGCCATTGTGGAGTGAATCTGTCTAAAACTTCAAGGACTAACTCAAGCTACTTTTATTTAATGACTATAATAGGGATCATAAAGGGAACCTACAGATGGAATTCCTAGCTCATCACTTATATCCCTCCATGTTTTCCTTAAGTATTTCACTGTCATTTACTTAACAGGCACAGAATTTTGCAATAGGTCATTAATGGTTCAGAGAACAGACTAGATTGCTCTGAAAGCTAATGAAACATCTTGCTTAAATATTACATTTTTTATGAACCAGGGAAACTTCTTTTACAGTGACATTTCCTTGCAGTCTAACCAACAGGCTTTTTGTAGTTCAATATAGATGAGAATATCTCATAATGGACCAGGAGGTCTCAGTGGAAACCCAACAAAGCTGCATGTGATAAGGACCCATGTCTTGTCCATCTCACGCTAGAACTATAGACCTAAACCCTCCCACCTCAATCCCCTCTGTAATTTGTCCTCCTGAAAAGGTAATGAAACCACATAGGGGTATGTGTGTTCAACAGCCCTGGGAGAAGAAAAAGCCCTTATCCCTTTTGCTTACTATGGGAAAGTCTCTTTTATGATAAGTCAGATTTTTGAATACCCTCTTGTTCTAGTTAAGCCTTGATGACTGTGGTTCAAGTGACTCTGAGCAATAGGCAGGTTTATAAAATAACTTAATAAGAACAACTGGAACTCCCTGGTGGTGCAGGAGTTGGGACGCAACCTATGAAGAGATCCGCAGCCACTGCAGCACGAGTTCCATTCCGGCCAGCCAGGGAGAGGCCCACATGGCGGGACGGACCTCTCCTGTCTCGCCCGCTGCTCCCCTCAGCAGTTTTTCTTGATCCATCTGCCTGTTCTGTTTCCCGCTCTGGCTCTGGTGAATCCTCTCACCCTTGCATCTCTGGCCTGTACCGCAATTCTTTTTTAGAAATAGATAAATCTTTAAAAAAGAAAAATAAGAACAACTACTCAACACAGTTTGTAACCAAATCTCTGAGAAATAGAAAAGAGAATATAGTTCATTGTTTTTTAGCATCAATATTAAGGCCGTGGAGTAATCTCATTATTAACTTAAATCAAGTTCATTTAACATGTCCATCTCATGTTAACATTACAGACACTCTAAAATTATCTGCAGTTGAAGGTGATTTTGATAAAATGTTTTAAAAGACACAGACATATACCCAATAAATGAGTCTTTGTAGTCTAGAAAACCAGAAAAACTAGATGACCCTAGCGCATAAACTTACTATTTCATATAAATTAAGCCCTTTGGGAAAAAACAATTCATTTGGTACCATATGAGTTGATTATTTGTTTAGTTAATGCCTGTATTGTTTTTTTCAAATATCCAAACTGCACATTGTTGGGCTAGCAGTATAAGGTTGATAAGAAACACCAAAGTACAAGGAATGATACTTCACATTAATGTGAAGTAAATACACTAATTCTTCAATCTTGTAGAATAATATCTAGATCAAAAGTAAAAAAAAAAAATTACATTGGACTTGGAAGAAAAATATAGCATTTTTCTAGGCTCCTCAAGTCATTGATTAATGCCATCTCAGGTACTTATTTTAAAAATGAAAGAAAAAAGTAAATAAAATATTTAAGACTTGAGCCTTTGAAAATGTTGTCTAATGACATAACTGGAACAGTTTTCTTAAATATCTTGTTTTTTACATAGTTGGTACAAATTTGATTTTTGTCCTTTTCCTCCCAGCCCTGGCATGATTTTAGTGTTATGAGAGATGACTTAACAAACAATCCAGTAGCATGTATATGTTAGAAAATCTTCAGTCACTCTTTAAATCCTCGAATACTTTTTAAAAAAATCTCTACAGATTAAGTAGATGCTTGAGGTCTTCCTTTTGTTCTTTGATTATACCATCCCGGAAAGAAGACCAGTGAACTATCCCTTCATTCTGGAGAACTCTTTACTTAGTTCTCGGAAACACCACCATCCGCTTTGGACTTATTTGTAGAAATCACTCGAATGACTTGCCAAAGATGGCATGGAGAAATTGACTTCCTGAGAGCTTCCTTAGATTAGGAACAATGTTTAATGTTTGGAATAACATAGGGGATGACATTTTCCTGACGACTATTATATACAGTTTCCCTTGAATTACTCTTCCAAATGTGCTATGGGCTTCCTGATCCCCATGGTCAATGTCTAGACATGGTTCAAGAAGACAAATTCATGTTGATGACTTACATGATGTAATAGGTAGAATTTTGTTCATATTAACTTGAAATTGTATCTAGAATTCATGAAACGAAAACTCTCTTACCTACTTACACTTTATAAGCCAAGTCTGGTATTAAGTGGCAGTTTTTATTGTAATGAGAATTTTCCATGCTCATCTATCTCTGCAATTCAAGAACTATATACACCTGTTTCAATGCATTGGAATATTTGATTGATACAGTTGCTTCAATTGTACAGCAGTTAAAATTCTCAATCTGTTTCATTTAGTATGAGTTAATGTGCTGTCATTTAGAAATTGTCTATCCCTCAATTTAAAAATGCATTCATTTATCCCCATGCATTTCTTAGTCTAACATCATTTCCCCAAAAGAAGATGAGAGGATACTGATAGAATATGAATTTTAGGTGAAGGCTGTATATGCTCATCTGTTACTGTGCAGCTTTGTAGAGTCCTTGTGTGCAGTACATACAATTTCAAAGCAGGTGGGCTAGCTAGTTCGGGACCTTTTTTGAGACTGAATTTTTAAGACTCAAGTGGTATTAATATATTACCTTAAGAAGCTAGAATACAAGTTGGCAGTTTCATCTTTCTCTCTTGTATACCAGAATCTGATAGTGCCTAAGGGTTTCATATATGTTAACCTATCTAATTTGCCCAGAAACCAAGAAGTAAGCCACTAAACCTATATTCTTATTTTTTCTGAAAGAACTCCCCTGGCCTTTTAAATCACACCTGGGACTCTTCTTAACCTTCAGTGCACTAGACTCAAGGGCAAGAGTGCTGGCTAGCAGAGTGCAGGTTCTCTGTAAACTTAACATTGAACAAATCAGTAGGAAGTCCCTTTTTAATTTTAAGTGACCTCCTTTTCCTTCATCTTATTTGAATGGATCTATGCTTTTCTAAGGGAAATTAACTAACTCATTATTCAGAACCATCCTTAAAATGATTGTTGATATATCAAGCACCCAAGATAATAGTAAACAGCAAGTGATTTTTAACAAACCACTATTCTTAGCAGGAGGGTTAACAAGGCCATCATTATTCTAGGAAATGAAGTCCAGAATACCTCATTGGTTGTGGTTATCTTGCCCAAAGAGAATAGACCATATCAGACATGGACATATGAGCCAATGGCAAATTTCTCTTAAAAGGTTAATACCAATTTTAAGAATACATTGAACAAAAGGCATATTCTCCTGAAAAGTACACCTAGAACTCAGAGACAGCATATTAAGGATCAAATAACGAAAATTGATCTTGTGCTGAGTTTATGTAACTCCAGGAATTTTTTTCCCTCAGTTTTGGTGTATATATAGAAATGTAATAAAAAAGGAAGTTTCACCTGTCTGTGTACAATTATATACACACCTCAGTTTGACTACTCAGTGCTGATGTTACTAGGCAGCTGGGATCTTCTTGAAAGTCTTGGAACCATAACATGAGTTGCAGAAAGGTACAGAAACACTCAAGCAATGGCTTTGAGGGTTATATAAATGTGGAGCTCTGCCTGGAAAAGAAACCACATTGGGATTTAATATAATTCAGTCAGGCTATTAAAGAAGAAACCAAATATCAGGCAGTGTTTCTTGTAGGAGGAAAAGTTTAAGATTACCTACTTGCGTTCAAAGTGCCCTGATGTGGTATATCATAAAATAATTCTACTAGTGTATGTGGCTCTTCATTTAAAGCTTTATGTTAAAATGCTGATGTTTCTAAATAACATGCTTCCTTTCACTTGTCTAATATCCACATATTCTCTCAAGATGAACTTTGCAATGGCATTTGAGGAAAAAGTGGAATGTGTTTAAAACTTAAGTTGAGTGAAATCACAGAGCGACCAGGATGTGGCATGTACCCTGAGGTCTGCATCCTAGCTGTGCTACACACCACATTGACTCAATGGACAGTAATTTCCTAGGGAAAAAGAAATAACAACTTGATGCTGTGTGTTTTGGAAAACAAGCTGCAAAGGATTCCTTTATATGATGTTTTTAAAAAGTATCTTGGAACTAGGAAGAGGAGTTTGTTTGGTAGAAGTATCTGATCTAACTTGGGAAGGATAAACTTGAAACAATGAAATAGTTGCTGGTCAGTTTGAGGAAGTACATGAAGATAGGGAAATAGCGTGTTGAAAAGGGAATGACCAGTGTCAGTGTACTAGTCTAGGAATCAAAGGGTGCAGTTATGCCCCTTTTCCTTCACCCTGACTCATTTGCCTTTGATTGTCTTATCCAGTAAGAATCAAGCACAACACCCATTTGTATACGTAGGTGCCAAATTCAAAACAAAACCATGTGTTCACCTTGTTTTTGTACCAGTTCCACAATGCTTCTCCTCAAATCAACCTCCCAAAAGCCCTGCACTAATGCAGGGTAAGTATGGTATACTGTTTTACTAGCCGATACTATAGAATAGGAAGTCACACCTCAGGACTGGGGAGAATGGTAGGCTGGGACGCCATCACTGAGATGGCTATGCTTTCTCATGTCAGGTAATCCCACCCAAGCCTCATCTGTCCCTCTTCACAAAAACTCCCCTTCATCAAAAGACCACAGGGATATGCCAACACTGCTTTCTTGCTAAGAGTCTGAATCAATTAAGGAGGGTTTCTAGACTCGATCCTCTATTAGAGTGTGTTTTTGTTCATATGAGCATATACTAACGTGTGCCAAGAAGCTAGATCATATTCTGACTGTGAACACTGTCTACTTTTCCAGCCCTAGCAGAGTTATGTTTGAACTAAATATCATTACACCAAACCAGCTGAGTATTATGATTATAAAATTGATCATAAACACAATCATATTTCAGCTCAACTTGTGAACAATTTTTAAACGTTTCTAACAAATTTGTTGCATTGCCCAGTCTCATTAGATTCTCATTTGAATTGCCTAAAGCTCCCTTTAAAGCTTGCTCTGAATTATGATGATATTCTTCAAGCTCTAGAAGGAGTTATTAATAATATAAACTGATTTTAAAAGCAAAACAGGTGGATGTGGGTAAAAATTTAGGAGAGGTCATAGTAAATCAGGAATATTAAAAGTTACCAACCCAAGAACTCAAATATCTTCTCATGCATAAAAAAGAAACATCTGAAAGATCAAGTATTTAATAGTAGAGAATGTACTGAAATAAATTTGAATTCTTTGATCTGTGAGTTGTGTCAAAAACCTAGCCAAGTACTTTTCTTCCAAGCAGCCAAACCAATATTAATGATCAGTGTGACAGAGTAGGACTCCTATTGCCTAGGAAAAAAACATCCAGCCACAATGTACAATTGGGCCACACAATTTCTTTTGATTTTCATTCAGAAAACATCTATGAAATTCCATGTTCAGGGGCCTCCCCGGTGGCACAGCGGTTGAGCACTGGGTTGTGAAGCTGCCTGCAGCCTCTGCAGCACCAGTTCGATCCCCGGGCACTGGGTGAGGGTCCCACATGGTGCACAGACCTCTCCTGCTGCCCGCTGCTCCCCTCAGCAGTGTACTTCATCAGTCTGCCTGTTCTGTTCTCCACTCTGGCTCTGGTGAATTCTCTCACCCTCCTGCACTTCTGACAGTACCCAGTGCTTGCATAAATAAATAAATAAATCTTAAAAAAAAAAAAAAAAAAAAAGAAAGAAATTCCATGTTCAAACTACTACGAAGATATAGTCTTGGTCTGTCTACTAAATGGAAGGTATTTTTGATTCAGTCTCTAGGTAATGGGTTTTGTTTATCCTTCTTAAAAAATAATTTTTAAATAATTTTTAAATAACTGGCATGTACAATCTGCTCAAAAGGTCTAGACTTCTTGATATTTCTTCAAGGGGATTAAAGATTAAAGATTGCAAACTTTTCAGTACATTAGAATTATCTGGGAGTCTGTAAAATCTCTTGATGCCTGCATTCCTTTTCCAAGTGATTTTGCTTTAATAGATCTGGCTGTGACCTGGTATTGATGTATTAAGAGCTCCATAGTAAGAGGTGACCTCAACCTTCAAAACGGCCTTGGAAAATTATGTTGGTCTGGATTTGACACAGGATCACCAAGAAAGGTCTTTATAGGTTAAGTTAGAGTAGATTTGTTCTTAGAGTCCTGTTCTCATGAGCACCCACCTTCTACTGACTCAGCAGCCAGAGTTGGCCGGTGTGTTTTATTACACTGGCAACCGACCGCTCCCCCCACTTTTACCTGCACCTTTCTAACTCAAGTACTACATCCCTCTGTTTCCATCTACTAGCTGCTTACTTAGTAGCCTCAATTGTTCTAAAAATGTTTAAACTTTTACATTGGAAAAGTAGTGTTGCTGCAACTCAAGACTCACAACATATAGTGTCCCTCAAACCCAGCTTTGATGTAATCATAGCAAACATTTGTTGAGTGCTTCTATATGCTGGACACTGAGGTGTCTATATAAGTCTGTTGATTTCTCATATCAACTCTGCAACCTATATTCCTATTTTACAGGTGAAACTAATATTAGCTAAGGTAGAAGTGACAGAGCTAGAAAATGATGAAAATGTGTAAGGCTCCCAAGACGGAACTCTTAGCTGCTTTGTTATCTCACCTTTGCTCAAAATTTAGTATGTGGGGAACTTGTAACTCTGGTCTGAAATTGTTCTAAAGGTAGAGAAAATTGTTTGTTTTTTTCTGGATGTTTTATGTCCTCTAAGACCTACAACATCCTTTCCAAGGGTTAAAAGCGATGTTCCATACTTTCTGTAAATGCCTAACTTGTGTATACCTCTGTGACTCAGGCCTGTCTTGTTGCTGAGGCCCCTACAGCAGTGTCAGCATTTACAAGAAAATCTCTTAAGGAGTCCTTAGTGTGCATTAACATCGTCTCATTTCCCTAATTAAACAGGCTGCAAAAATCTTACTATTCAACTTGGCCTTTGCAAACTAGAACAAGCATCCCTGTGAGCGTAGGGATCTAAGGGATCAAGGGAGAAACATTTTACAATAAGTATCAGAAGCAATCTCACTTCACTGGCACCGTCCTTTATTTTCCAAAGGCTACTTTGAAGATAGTGGCAAAGGCTGTTTGCTGCCCTCTTGGACCCCAAAGTCTGCCTTAAAGGTTAATATTTCACAAATCCTAATTCTGCACCTCAGCTGAGACACTCATCAAGTTCCAAAGGACACAGAAGCACATTTTCTGATGGTTCAAAGTTCTAGGCACTCTAGCCAAGACATTTATATTGCTTTGTTCTTGACTCTCCTTGATTACCTTCCCGATGACCATTTTATGCAACTCTTTCTGAAAAGTTAACTGGTACATTAAAGTCAATAGGATTATGATTTTGAAAATAAGCTTATTAAGTATAGGTTAAAAATCAGTGGGATTTTAAAAATAAGAGCAGCAGCATGTATAGTAAAAAAGAGGGAACATTAACTGTTCAGTTTTGAGCTCAGCAACTTATGAGTGATTGGCCTTATGTTACTGAGTCTAGTAATATCCCTGGATTGTCAGTGTAAATATTTTGAATGTTTAGGAAGTATTGGTCCCCTTACTGTTAAAAACAGATTCTTTAACATTTGTGGAATGGAGCTACCATTAAATAAATCCTTTAATCAAGTTATTTCTTTTACCAGCATTTTGTGACTCACCAAGCACATTCATCCCTGTTCTATATAATTAGGGTAAAAAGGTAGGCTGGGAGGGAGGTGGCAAACTTGTGTCATGGTATTACTTTAGAACCTTGGCATCAGTAAGTAGTATCATTGCTGATACCAACACATTCTTTTTTTAAGAAAAAAATTATTTACTTATACATACAGGAATTGGGGTACAGGCCAGAGGTGGGGGGGTGAGAGGATTCACCAGAGACAGAGTGGAGAACAGACCAGGCAGATTGACTGAAATACACTGCTGAGGGGAGCAGTGGGTGAGTCAGGAGAGGTCTGCTGTGCCATGTGGGTACTCCCTGGCAGGTGATAGTTTCATAGGTTGTGTCTTCACTCCTTGAGCCACCAGGGAGGCCCTGGAAAGAGTAATCAAGAATAAGAAGGCACTAACCAAATCCGCCCCTACACAATTTGTCCTTATGCTGGATGTTCCAGGGTTCTAAACACTAGAGATCTTGATTGAATCACTTCAAGGGTTAAACAAATTATAGCAGAGTTTTGCAAAGAACATAGTCGTCCTAAGATGACTCATACATTTTCTGATATGTACTTCTTAGAGCCTTCTCAGAAACCAAAACAGATGTTGCAAGCTTCTAAATCCCTCCTAGTCATCTGACTCTTGTGCCTTGGAAAGGGGAAGTCCCCACATTCTTTCTAGGAGGTTTGTAAAATCCATGTTAGAGATCATCACTCAAATGGAAGCCAGTTTTATTGACTTAGCATAGTTTTCATCAGAACTTTCTGTCTTATATTATGTCTTAAGAAGAAATATATGATAACTTTAGAGCCTCATCTGCATCCAAATATGTCTTCTTATATTTCATCTTGAACTCCAAGCCTCTAATGAAGGAAGCAGCTCATCTTATGAACTAGAATAGTCAGCTAAGCATAGCTGGGAAACTGTTCATGTGACTCTTTGTATATGTTTTTCACTTTTACTTTATAATCCCTGCTTATGATAACAACCCTGTTTGTGTTTCCTATTAATTTTGTGCTCCTTGGTGAAAAGTGTCCCTGGATTGAATCCAATGAATGAGAAGACTATGTAACCTAGTTGTTTTAATGTACTCATTCCCATTTATAAAACAAAAAACAAAATTCTGTTATTTTAGTGGAGCTTGAAAACAGACCCCATAACTTAATGTAATCTGGACACTTATTCAACAGTTCCCTACAGGAGAAAGCAATCAAAGGAAATAAAAGGGTCTTTTTTTGACCCTCAGATTCCTTTTCCATGCCCAATTCTTTTTAAAATATCAATTCTTTATAAAATCTACTGAAGGTTTTATGAGAACAGTTGACATTTCTATAACATTGTTAGAAGGATTAAGCATTTGAATTTCAAATGTTGGATTTAAATGAATTACTCTCTGTAGAGGGTTCTGTATCTGGAAGCAAGACTACTGTGTTCCACATGTCAAATGGTAATTTGGGCTTTTAGAAAGTCTGTGATGAGAGATTTGCTCTTCCAACCTTGGAAGAAAGGTGCATGTACATACATTAAAAAGTTTATGTATACTTTTGTTAAAAATCTCTCAGCAGTCTTTAACATTTCTCATATACAGGAGTCTGATTTAAGTCCAGGATGGTCCCAAATCAAGATGCTTAACAAAAATTGCAAATACCCTTTTCCCAAGTAAATTCACTTTCAAATGTTCAGGACTTAGGACTTAGCTGTATCATTTTTCTGGGGGTAGGAGTGGAGGTAGTAAAAGTATATGACAGAGCATCTTCTGTTGCTAGAGTGAGGCTTCTCAGTATGATGGCTCAGGGTGATGCTGGGGGAAATCTGGCTGGGCAGACAGCCTGGGGGTAGAATCAGCTTCTGCTTCCCAGCTGTGTAATTTAATACTTTTCTGCCTTGACTTTCTCTTTGGAAAACTGAAATCATAATACTTACAAAGTTCCTGCAAATTTATTGGAGTTCAGACAGTAAAATAACATCAGTGCGCTGTCCCCAGCTAAGTCTGGAATAAATAGGGCTTTGAGTCCTCTATATCAGGTGTCATTGAGCAAAACCGAGCACTAAATCTCCAAATGAATTAGTTCAGATGGCACTGGGCATATGTAGATTTACATATTTATGGATGCATGTGTTTTTTAAAGTCTAGTAACACTGTAAATATATCTAAAGATTCTTGGGGAAGACGAGGGTCTACTGACTTCCAGGAAAACACTGATATTCATGAAGCAAACTAAGTGCCATGTAAACAGATGGAGTGAAAACTTGAAACTTAATTTTTATCTTTTAAATATGTAACAGAGTAATAGAAGCCCATGCAATGGACTTGGTCCTTGAGTTAAAAAGCTCAGATAAAAGGGTATTTTCAACATAGAATTAGGAGAGCTTTTTTCTCGGTGGGAGGAGAATTCTCCATGTAAACTAAGATACCCATGGGCAGTCTTTTTTTTTTTTTTTAAAGATTTATTTATGCAAACAAGAGCTGGGGTACAGGCCAGAGATGCAGGGGGTGAGAGAATTCACCAGAGACAGAGTGGGGAGCAGAACAGAAGATCGACCAAAGTACACTGCTGAGGGGAGCAGGGGGCAAGTCAGGAGAGGTCTGCTACACCATGTGGGTAGCTGCGAATTGTTTCATAATGCGGTGCTTAACCCCTTGCGCCACTAGGGAGGCCCCTCCATGGGCAGTCTTAACAGGATTCCGAAATGGCAAATGATTTTTCTTTGCTTTTGGTCCTCAGTCCATGTAGAAATTGAACCTTTCTCTAGGTCTCCCTAAAATTGTGTAGAAACTTCAATTCCTGGGAGGTGAAAGAATCTTTTGAATGCTACTTCACTTCTGTGTGCTTACAATGACTCTGCATTTTTTTCTGTTTTTACCCACCCTGATTCATAGGGGTGGAAGCTTAAGGAACAGACATATCACAACAGACTTGGGGCTAGTCACACTAAAAAGGAGCAGAAAAGTATTTGCATTCAATGAGTTGTATCATAGATATCTCACATATTCATTCATTCTCTCCCTGTTTTATGTAAGTATTCATATCAAAAAAGGGTTCCTTTTCAATTCTAGTGCTTGGATAGAGCATGTACAAAAACCCATATGCAAAGTCCTAACATTTTAAAAAGTGTTTCCCAGTATCAATGACAAAATTCATAACTCTACTCTTGCCTTTATAGTTAAATGATTGTTTGAAGAACTGAACTTTCTAATGCTCATTATCAGATGCCAGCTGCAATCTTACCAGACTCAGCATTCACTTTATTTCTGCTTTGCTGTTAAACCTTATTTTCTATGTGTGATCCATTTTTTTTAAAGATTTATTTATTTATTTATGCATACAAGAGCTGGAGTACAGGCCAGAGGTGGGGTGGTAAGAGGAACCACCAGAGACAGAACAGGGAGCAGAACAGGCAAACTGAGTGAAATACACTGCTGAGGGGAACAGCTTGGGTGAGACAGGGGTGAGACAGGAGACATCTGCAGCACCATGTGGGTAACTCCCTGGCCGGGTATGAACTCATGCTGCAGAGGCTGCTGACAGCTTCATAGGTTGCATCTTTACCCCTTGCGCCACCAGGGAGGCCCCTCTGTGACCGATTTTTATCCCTATCTTTAATACTAGATTTATTTGCCAACACTCCAATACAAACTGCTCAGCTAGGTACTCATTAAATGGTACCAGATATTAATTGCTAAAAGAAAATCTGTTACATACCCTCTTTCCATTTTAGAAATTACAAAGGAAACAGTTCTACCAACTCCCCTGTTTTCAGATTCAGTCTAATAGAGGACAAAGAACAAAATGAATCTGAAAAACTATAGTCAAGAATCACCAGTCAGAGGACTTTCATGACATAAAGTCTGGATTTGCTGTGTTATGATCTCATTATACCTCTGAACTCTGCCTACAGGTATCTGTGGTAGGTTATGTTCATTTGAGACGTCTCTACTGGGGACCTCCTGGTGTCACTGAGTGTCAGCTGGTGCCGGAGTTTGCTGCCTGCCTCCTTACCATGTCTAACGAAGTAGAAGCCAGCACAACGAATGGTCAGCCTGAGCAGCAGGCTGCCACAAAAGCACCGTCCAAGAAGGAAAAGAAGAAAGGTAGGGAGGAACACCCTGAAAGCTAATGAGGGGAGCTGATACAGTTTCTGCTGAAGAAGTGTGAAGTTTAGGATCAAGAAAGAATTGGCCCTGCCTTGCTTCAACCTTGGCTTAGTCTCAGACTCTCCTATGTAGGAAGGCTGGATTGGCAGAGGAAATTGGTCCCTTCCATATATAACAAGACCTAACTCTGAATCCTGTGCTTGCACCAACATGGGCACTGCCAAGAAGCTTTCATAACATCTTGTTCAGTAGATAAATGCAGCGATTGATTATTAGTTATTATATGATTATCCTTCCATAGACTGTTTACCACTTTGCTTTACTGAAATTGCCATTTTGTAAATATCAAAATCTTCACTGTATAGGAAACTCTTCTTTGGACCTGAATTCCCACTAGAAATTGCCAGACTCCTCATTGCATACCTTGAAAATATGTGTAGACTGGCTTGCCTTTTACTTCTAAGGTTTATCTCTGTTCCAGAGAAGCAATAGAAGTTATAAAGATGGGATAATTAACTTAAGGATTTTTGAAGTATTTAATCATAATTTCCTCTGCCTTATTGAGAGGGAAAAATGTTAAGCAAATTATGTTGTGACTTATTTTTCTGTTTAAATATAGTATTATCATCCTTATATTCTTAAATAAAAGTCTTTTAAAAAATAGTGATAAATATCCCCAAATATTCCACCACACCTATTCCTATAAGTTTCCTATGATTCAATCCATGTTGCATCTTCGAGAGTTTGTTTTTTCCCCATGTCCACTCCACACACAGAACATTATGGAACATGATGTTACTCAGAGGATCTAAGAATAAGGCAGGGTAGAATATAGAATATTTGCTCAATTGTAGTATATGTATACTACTTAGATTTGGAGATTCTGAACCTAATTTGGTCATACCAGCTGATATTTAAATGCAATTATAAATTTTCTTTCTTTTCTCAGGCTCTGAAAAGACAGATGAGTATCTCTTGGCCAGATTCAAAGGTGATGGTGTAAAATACAAGGCCAAGCTAATTGGTATTGATGATGTGCCAGATGCAAGAGGTGATAAAATGAGCCAAGATTCTATGATGAAACTAAAGGTAAAGGGGGAAGGAATGCTTTTCACCTTAAGCAAATGTTTAACAGGAAAAATTCCCACTTAACTATATCTCAATTATTTGAAAGAAAAACTTTTCCAATCACATAATTAGCCTGGGGTGCTGGATAGCTTTTTTCTCATTTTATAAGAAGCCATGTTTCTGCATATTTTGAGTGCTGTTCTAGAAACCTGATCGAACCAAGCATATATCAGGGCTCTAGATGACTTTCACCTTGGACACACTCACATTTTAGACCCTGGAACTATTCTGGCAAAATTCAGGACTTGGCGTGGAAACTCGTGTTCTCCATCAGTCCTTCAGTTTTTTTTTAATTTTTAAATTCTAGTACTCTCACTATGTGACACTAATAAATCAAATACATAATACTTGTTAAATAAAATAAGGTCTAGGAGGACCATCTCTGAAGATCTAAGCCATTCCTCTTGCCTGTATGAATGACTATTCTGCGGCCAAGAGAACTAACATAGTATGTCTGGGCTCACATCGCTGTCCGCTGATGTCCTGGCTCTGTGCATCCTGTTGTCTCTCATGAAGGGTGCCTAACCCTTTCACAGGTGGAAACCAAGCTGAAAACAATGCTCGCTGTCTTTAAAATGTTAGCTTTAAGTGCATTATAGTGTACTTTTAACTAGATTTTTCTTGTTTTCCCAATCTTATCAGGGGATGGCGGCAGCCGGTCGGTCTCAGGGACAACACAAACAAAGGATCTGGGTCAACATTTCTCTTTCTGGGATAAAAATAATTGATGAGAAAACTGGGGTAAGAATTTACTTTCATAGAAGATTTTTTAAGAAAACGATGGATGTGTTCATTAGCACATGGTGTGGTCCCCTCATTTCAGGCATTTTGAGATTATTGAAACATTTGATAACTCAGCTTGCAAACATATCTTTACTGGAATCTTTAGTCATTTCTGTGTTTAAAGTACTTTGCAATGATAATCAATTGTTGATAAAAATTTCTCCTAAAAGTATTCTTTTTTTTTTAACGATTTTATGTATGTATGTATGTATGCATGTATTTATTTATTTGTTTTGTTTATTTATACAAGCACTGGGTACAGTCAGAAGCGCGGGAGGGTGAGAGAATTCACCAGAGCCAGAGCAGGGAGCAGAGCAGGCGGAAGGCCCCAAGTACACTGCTGAGGGGAGCAGCGGGCGGCAGGAGAGGTCTGCGCGCCATGTGGGACCCTTGCCCAGTGGCCGGGGATCGAACCAGGGCTGCAGAGGCTGCGGGCAGCTTCACAACCCAGCGCTCAACCGCTGCACCTCCGGGGAGGCCCTAAAAATATTCTTTCTATAGATATTAAAAGCCCTAGTATTGCTTAGATTTGTGAAAAAAATAGAGTTCCCTTTCTCTGACACCTTTCTGACCACCTGAATCTGACAATTTGCTACTTAAATTCCAGCTCCCCTTCTTCCTTTTCAAAATTCT
The DNA here is from genome assembly GCF_014898055.3 of Talpa occidentalis. Taxonomy (NCBI): domain Eukaryota; kingdom Metazoa; phylum Chordata; class Mammalia; order Eulipotyphla; family Talpidae; genus Talpa; species Talpa occidentalis. The sequence continues at coordinate 119,606,033 of NW_023604972.1, forward strand.
GTAGAGAAAAAAGCTAGTTTATATTACTTTTCCAGCAGTAACAGGCAAAAAACAGAGTAGAAGGTAAGGAATCAAAATATATTCCGATTCCTACCATTTTTTTTATAATAGACATGAGTCTCAGATAATAGATGTGAAGCTCCAGTCTGTGAGGACAGGTATGCTGTAAATATCACTTGGGTGTTTTATTTTGACCACAAGGCACACAGAACTAGATTAATCCTAACAGCCAGTGTGTCATGCTCTGCATGGGTTTCAATCCTTAATTAATATTTTGATTAACATTTTGATCACAGGCAAATTTATTGGCTATCTAAAGCTAGAATATTACCTGTAAGACATCTACCTTTTTTTATTCTTCTTTCTTTTACTTGCTTCCTCAGGGTACATAATGTTACTCTATAAATGTAACCTTGCTCGTTTTTTGTGCTTGCTGTTTCTATCATAGATGAACATTCTTGCTTGCTTGTTTTGAGTCTTATCAAAAGCTATCATACTTCATGTCTTCTTGATATTTTTCCTCTCAATTTCACAAAACATCTTGATATTCATCCACTTATACTGTCATCTGTAGTTCCTTTTCATGACTATAAAAATACTCTATTTCATCAAGGGATGGAAGACCTCCAATTACTACTTCAAGGCTGGGAAGACCTCCATTTACTACTTTACCCCTTCCTAGAAACATTCATTATCTAAAGTTCATAATGCGTCATCCAACATAGAGCCCTGGTCTCTTGCTCACCCATCCTACTGGTCCACATGCACCATGGACCCCATTCTCCCTCATCTCTCAACTTTCCCAAGCCCACCAGATAATGGTGGCAGGTTTCCCTCAAACTTTCCAAGATACCCAATGCAAACTTTTTAATGGCCTTAGGTTTTTAGAAACAAAAGTCAAGACACATTCTGCCCATCTACAAATACCTTTGAAGAGTTGAGCCCTGCTGTCTGTTTCAAAAGATTGAGATAAAAAGAGATGAAGGAATAAAGAAAAAGGTGCTACTAAGCCAGTGTAACTCCTGCCACATGTAGCTCCTAGATAATGATGTTGATCATCTGTATGAGGTTGAGAAATACTTGATGGCAGCACTTGGTCACTTCCAGAATGTGCTGAAATTTCCCTGATCATGAGTTTTCGTTCTGTACCCCCATGGTGACTCCTCTTGCTAAGTTATGCTGTTCACTTGAGTTTGTCTTTGAGTTTGGAAAGTAGACCTATTAGAGATTCTTTTGGGATGTGTCCCCAATTTGACCTCCCAATCCTCAGTGTGTTCTTGCTATGTGGCATCATATCTTTGGTATAGAGAGAATCAAGTATCAATATTTGAAGAAGAAACATTCTTCCCACCTTTGATTTCTACCCTTCCCTCCTTTTGGAGTCCTTCCCATCAAGGATCATTGTATATCTAGCCTAAGACCAAAAGCAAAAAAATCTTTTCTCTAAATGTTTTCTAATTTTTCCTATATTCCTAGGAATCTGATGCCTATTGTGCTAGCTGAAAATGGATTCTAGTTTTCTCAATAAATAAATTTATGTTCTTTTTCAGGTAATAGAACATGAACATCCAGTAAATAAGATTTCTTTTATTGCCCGCGATGTGACAGACAACCGGGCATTTGGTTATGTGTGTGGAGGAGAAGGCCAGCATCAGTTTTTTGCCATAAAAACTGGGCAACAGGTAAGGTCTAAGCCTTTAGGTAATCCTGAAAGTAGCCTTGTCCTCATGTAAGCATAGATGTGTATAACACTCAACTAGAGTCCTTGCTGGAATTGATCAGAGGTGCGAAATAAACAATGATTCAGATGATGACTGTTTTTATTGGCCAAAGGCTATATTAAATGTCATTAATACCCGCGTAGTGTGTGACTCAAGGATTATTAAAATGGACTTTCTCATAAGGTCAAATGTTGATGTTATAACAACAGTGAATTATTCCCAGAAACTAAGGAACTTGGCAAATGATTGTGGTACTTTTTATTTTGTCTATATACTCATTAACCCTGCTGTCCTCCATGTATCTGGGGCTGGGGTGGTGGTGATACTCCCATAAATCAAGGGAGCTTTAACAGCAAGGAGGAAATTGGCACTGACTAAAACTGATGGGGGACAAAGGAGAGAAAATGATAAGATTAAAATACTGATAAAGATGCTTTCTCTTGCTTCAGGCTGAGCCATTAGTTGTTGATCTTAAGGATCTTTTTCAAGTTATCTATAATGTAAAGAAAAAGGAAGAAGAAAAGAAAAAGGCAAGTAATTCCTTATATCGACCTAAGAAACATGACTATATTCAGGATCATGTTTCAATGTTATGCAAACAGATTGCCTGGCTAGAGAGTTGGCTTCTATGCAGCGCCTCAAATTATAAAAATATGTTGTCTGTCTTCCCAATGGACCAATTGATAGATGGAGGCTCTTTTCATTTCTAGTCCCTGGCTCTTTAGTCCCTGTAACTTTTACATTAATTCTAAGGAAATAAGAAACTACCAATAACCCTATTCAGTTCCAGTATTGATATGAAAATTGGTGGGGGGATGTAGAGCAGAAATAATATGCAAGACTCTCTCTTCCTTTTACCTGGGAAGCCATGCATATATTATTCTGTAATTGAACTCTTTAACTGTAATTGCTCAGATCACTGAATTTGTGTTTTTCTTTTTAGATGGAAGAAGCCAACAAAGTAGGAGAGGTAAATCTGCAACTTTTCTCCTTGTACCATGTGCATGTGATGTGTATAAGCCCTTGTCTGCTACCTACCCGAGCACCCTTCTAGTTCATTACTATGTGCTGATGACCCCTCTGCTGATGGAAGATGTGCAAGTGAATGATTGATGCCTAAATAAATCATAATTGCTTAGGAAGCCGTACTACAGGAAGTTAAATTAAACCCTTAAATATTTGCCATCTTTTCAGAATGGGAACGAGTCCCTACTGACTTTTGATGAGCAAGCTAACAAACTGAAATTGGTATGTATGTGATGCTTTATGATTATTGTTTATCTGAATATGGGTTCTACTTCCTATAGATATTGCTAATGCCAAATCTGTATAGAATCTATATGAAAATTCAATTGCAACATCCAGTTTCCTAAACATTACTATAACATTCATGTCTATATTCAAAGTAATTTTTTTAGTAGACACATCTGAATCTAATCTGAATACCTTTCTAATGGTGTGGACCAGATGGATTTGTTTGGGGACATGTCTACACTTCCTGACCTAAATAGCCTAATATCAAATGGGCATTAGTTAAATGAAAATCCAGCTGTGACAATATTTTCCTAAACTTTTGTTTAGGAAACAATTTTAAAAATATACAAAGTAACCTTTTTTAGTAGATACATCTGAATCTAATTCAAATACTTTTTTAAGGGTGTTGACCAGATGGATATGTTTGGGGACATGTCTACACCTCCTGACCTAAATAGTCCAACAGTAAGTCTCTGTTTTTAAATTTGCAATGTAATGGAAATGGCATCTATAAATCAAATTGGCAATTACCTGGAAATCTTGATTATCTCACTAAAACTTGGTGACTGCTGATTTTTCTACAGAAAGTGTAAATGACTACTAGAACAAATTTACATTTAAGTCACCATGATACCCTACCAGCACTAATTCAGACATATTAATATTGCTTAGAAGTTAAATCTGAGCAATAGGTCAGGCAATGTAGTCCTTTTTGATATGACTTAGGATCTGAAGGAGCTGAATAATAATCTTTGGCATAAGCCTATTTGAAGGAAGTATGTTTGTTAGATAATTCTTTGTAAAGCCTTTTGGCCTCTTTCCTTCCCCTCCTTTATTGTTATAATTCTTTGTAAAGCCTCTGGCTTCTTTTTTCTTTTCCCCTTTATTGGTATTTAGCAGCATAAGCTTGGTGTGAAGTAAGAATTAAAACAAACAAGTTATGTTGAACAAAATTCTGTCCTTGTTTTAAAAAAAATTACTCATTCTTTACAAGATATCATAATGTATCAAGTTTTCTTAATTTTGCTTGATCCATCACAACTCTGTGAGAATGGAGCAATACTTTCCTTTACAGATAAGGAAATGGTGGTTCAGAAGGGAACTCAGTTACTGAAGTAAGAGGTCCGGATTCAAGGTTTATGTCCAAGTGCTCAGGCCTTACAAAAAATACCTCAAGTGAAATTACCTGTGTGATATTTTGAATAATGACTTGCAACTTCTATTATTTATTTAACAATTCCTTGACTACCTGTTCTTAGTAAGGCACAGAAGTGAGTGAGATGCATAACGTCAATGACTCATGGAGTGTACTATCAACTGGGGAGCCCAGCATTAAAACTAGTCACAAAGACTATTAATTGATATTAATTACAGGGAATTTATCTGTTTAGAGATTCAAATAATGCCTGAGTGAGTTTTGGAACTTGAACATAAGAGAAGGTAATAGATGGGAAGAAAGGAAGGCAATAATTAGACAAAAAGGATATCAGTCTAGAGAAATGGGGAGAAATTATCTATGTAGGAGTCTATATCAGGGAATTGTCAAGCAAGTGTACATGACTAATATGATGCAAATTCAAACCGCTGCAGACTGAAGACTAGGTAAGAGTCTCACTTCCCAGAATACTGCATAAAATAAAGGATTAAAAATGTTAAAATAAAAATTAAAGGATAAATGATACAGGGAAGGACCAGGAGCTATGTACCCTCTTCTCTACCCCCAACTCCATGATATTTCACAACGCATAATAACATTTCAGAGGCCCTACAAAGCCTCCAGTATAGAAGTCTGTTTAATATTCTTTGAAACAATGGGGCTTATCACTTATCTATAGGAACTTTATCATGTTAGTGCCATTCTAAGGACAAATTTTTTGGACTACTGGATTAGATAACCCTGAAAGACCCATCATAGCTATGAGGTCCTTTGATTCCTAGGCAATGTTGTCTTCCATGAGTAGCTCCCTCCCCAAAGTAAATCAGTATGTCCCTACTTTCCAAATATTTCTGACATTTAAACAAGAATATTGAAAAATATCAAAGATCTCAAAATATGAAGTGGAATGTGAATTCTAGGCAAGGAAACTGTTTAACCTGCTTCTGTAGACTTCTAGAAAGTTCTGAAGAAGGAAATGAAAAACAGCATGGGTAATTCTGAGTCTCATTTATACTACATTTCATGCAGTCTAAGAATTTTAGTTTATAGAAATAAATGCAAATTTTAGGCAAACTAGCAATAAATTAAAATAATAAATACCATCAAAGTAGATGGTATCTGGTAAGTAAAGAACACTAACAGTGTACATAGGTACTGGTTGAAATTTGTCAACTTGTACTTACATATTTGACTCCATGTTCACAAGTTATAAAAGGTATCTCTCCATTCCTGTGAACATGTACATTCAAGTCCTACAATAATTTTTCTGGAAGACATGAGAAGAGGAAGAAATCTAAATTACCTAGACTGTATTAGTGGTTCCTTGATATACCCCTTTTCTCAATTTTTGAAAAATAGTATCAGGAATTTCAATTAAAATTTATGTTGCAAACTAAGTGGCATCATGTAGAATGCAATTTTTATGGGAAAACCACTTGAGTAATCAATACATTTCCATATTAATCTCAAAACAGAACCAAAAAAGGAAAGAAATATAAAAAGCATTCTCTCTAGTTTTAAAAACTTGACCATTTGAAAACAGTTATTATGACCAAACTGTCAGGCATGACCCCCATGAAGGAGGTTGAATCTAGTATAGAGATCAATCAGGAGATAAAGCACAAGTGTCATGTATACGTAAGATGTTGATTTGAATTGTGTCTTTAAAGTCTGTAGGAAAATAACAAGTTGGCTAGAATAAGCTACATCCTATCGTGGATTGTTTTGAAAGTCCATCTAATGAAGTGTATTTTAGTAAAGTAAGTAGCAGGAAGGGGGAAGTCCAGGTGTGGGAACTGGAACAGTTAGGTGAAATTAGTGAGATTAGTTACCCGAAGAGTTAGACTGTGGAGCTCAGTATTTAAGCTTCGTGCCAACAACTCTTCAGTACCCTACTTGTCCCACTTCTGGGAGCTCTTAAGGCCTGCATTTCACATTCATGTCACTGGTGCTTGTCTCTCAGGTGCTCAAATAATGCCAGGTAGATACAGTGTTTATAATTCAACAGTTAACGAAGTCTTGATCAAGGGAATGGATGAAGACTTGTACATCTTTGAGTTGTAGCCAGTGAACTAGACTTTTTAATGTTGAATAACAACAAACCCAACCTGAGGAAAGCCTTATACATTTTACTTATAGGGTGATTATTCAGAAGTCTAACACTGTGGCTCCTGTTTGGTGTCCTAAGAGCTTCTTCTGAAGTATTTGAAAAGGAGGACACTACCAGCTGTGAACACCCAACTGTTCTAACCCAGAGGTGGCGCATAATAAATCAATAAATACTGAAATCACAAGCTTTTGTAATACATTTTGTCCTACCTTTTGATTGCTGAAGATCCCTCCATTAAGAGATATTCCAATCCATTTCTTTGATTATTTTTTTTAATTATAAGTTCTTTCTTCTGACAAATTCTTCTGGTTAGAAAGCAAAAACCTGAATTTTAAAAATTGTGTCTTTATACCTCACATTAAAGGAAGCCAAAGGACAGCATGCCAGTCAGGTCTGATGGAGGACCTCAACTTTCTAAAAATTTTGGTTTTTTTTCTTATAGCCAAGGAGGACTATTCAAGCCCCCTTTTTACCTGTAAGCTTGAGAATTTTATATTCCCTTGAGGTTGTTTTTGTCTCAGTCATCAAAATATTTAGTAATCTGCTCAGGGGAATGCTGTATCTCTAACAGCCATTTTACCAAGGCATTTTCCATGGTTTGTATTCTTCTGTGATAGCATAGTTAGGTATTTAATTGGCCAAAATCAGTCAAAAGGAAGGTCTGAGATTATAGCAGCTCTTTCTCAGATGAACCCCAGTTTATGTCATTGACTTGAATAAAGACAGGTCAGATTTATCAAATTTGCTACTTTTTATATGAGGATGTCTTACCTAACAAATGAGTCGAAATAATAAACATACCAGAAAAATGGTAGAGGGGATAGAATTTGTAGAGTTTTGCATTTAATATGTCTTTCAAATTAAATTATAAACCCACAGATTATATTATATATAAATTAAAGGGAAATTAAAGATTGGTAGACTTTATCCATTAAGTACATGAGGCAATTGTCACAACACAGACCACTCTAAGCTATCTTATGACAAGCTATTTATGATGTTAGATTATATCTGCATTTTTAAAAAGATTTATTTATGTATACAAGCACTGGGATACAGGCCAGAGATGTGGGGGTGGGGAATGAGAGGATTCACCAGAACACAGTGGGGAACAGATCAGGCAGACTGACTGAAGTACACTACTGAGGGGAGCAGCCGGGGAGACAGGAGAGGTCTGCTGCACCATGTGGATCAGCCCTGGCTAGGGATCAAACTTGTGCTGCAGTGACTGCGGATAGCTTCGTAGTGCTGACACTTAACCCCTTGTGCCACCAGGGAGGCCCTATATCTGCATTTTTGAGTATCATTTTCTTCAAAGCATATAAACAAACAGAGTATGTACAAAGGGGAGACTATCATGATAGGATAAAATTTAGCTAATACCTTCAAAAAGATCCTTAAGTATTTACAAAGTCATATATAATAGGCTATGGTGTAAAGGGTAATCTTTTTCCTACCTTCAAAAGATAAGCCAAGTATAGAGAAATGTATTTGACCTTAACTTTCCTCACAATCAGGACTATAAACTATGAATATATTTGTCAGTGGATTGACCAGTTGGGGTCCCACAGAAGAAACTTATCAGGTCGGTGGCTGAGCTAGGTTTCTGATGTCATTTCTTCTTTTGAGCTTAATACACTTGGATAATTGGGTAGAGTGACTCCCAATGAACTCCATTTAAGACTTTCAAAGGCATGAATTGAAACAACAATGACCATGAACTCAGTCAGTCTATAAGGGTGAGTGGAGACTTGACTAAAATAAACAACTAAGATTTCACCAGTAAAGATGAGACTTAAAGAGACTGGAAAGGGAATAGGAAGACCTATTCTACAATGAGTAAATGCACCTAGGGAGGTGATGAGAGGTAGTAATAATGATCAACCAGTTTGTCAAGACCAAACGCAACGGAAATTTTGATAATCATGGTCATTTTATGAGCGTTCTCATTTGAAGGCACAAAATGGACTAACACTTTCTTTTTTTTTTTCTTTCCAAATATGATAGGAAAGCAAAGATATCCTGTTAGTGGATCTAAACTCTGAAATCGACACCAATCAGAATTCTTTAAGAGAAAATTCATTCTTAACAAACGGCATCACCTCCTGCTCCCTCCCTCGACCAAAGCCTCAGGCATCTTTCTTGCCTGAAAATGCCTTCTCTGCCAATCTCAACTTCTTTCCCACCCCTAATCCTGATCCTTTCCGTGATGATCCTTTTGCACATCCAGACCAATCAACACCCTCTTCGTTTGATTCTCACAACTCTCCAGATCAGAAGAAAGAGAATTTGAGTAGCTTGTCTTCTCCACTGAGTAACGGGCCTCTGAATGGGGATGTTGATTACTTTGGTCAGCAATTTGACCAAATCTCTAACCGGACTGGCAAACAGGAAGCTCAGACAGGCCCATGGCCCTTTTCGAGTACGCAAACACAGCCAGCAGTGAGGAATCAAAATGGGGTATCTGAAAGAGAACAGAACGGCTTCCATGTCAAATCCTCCCCGAACCCTTTTGTGGGAAGCCCTCCCAAAGGACTCTCTGTACCGAATGGCGTAAAGCAGGACTTGGAAAACTCTGTCCAGTCCTCACCACAAGACTCCATTGCCATTATCCCACCTCCACAAAGTACCAAACCAGGAAGAGGCAGAAGGACTGCTAAGGTGAATTGTCTTCTCCACATAACCATTGGCAGAATGCATGTTCGTTACCAAAGGGTGGTGTGATGCAAGCTCTCTCTTTCCTGCTGCTATTGTAGTTTCCTGTGTGGCTGTGAAATAGAAGGTGGGATAAGACACACCGTTCTCCAGGAATACCTTCCTCTAATCGCTTCTTACTCAACAGTGTTTGTCACGCCCTACTTTCCGTTTGCATGCCTTGTCACTTCTTATTAACTAAACACAAGTTTTTCCATTTTTTTATGCTGCTATGCTTCTGTACCTCGGGTAAGTTTGATCATCGTGTTCTGGAAGGGGAGGGTAAGGGTCTTGTGATTCCTTTTATCCCTTCCCCACACTAACACACACCCCCAAGCAGCTCCCACATGGCATTAATGTCCGAGGTGTTGGTGTAAAACTCCTAAGTTTGCTCCTCTTTTAAATACTTACTGAATGATTCATTGTCTCATTGTCTTAAAAGAAACTGATGTATTTACTATTACCACTTCATTGCAAAGCAGCTGCAAATGCAATTCCTCTAGGTGTCTTTCTCTTTGGAATATGCAGGCCAATGATTAGCCTAAAGTATCATCTTATGCAAACTGATTTCAAATCCAATGGAATGATCAAAAATAGTTAGATGATATATTTATAATTTTCCTTGCTTTCTGAAAGCTTTAAGCGTTAGCTTGTAAGGAGACCAGACCAAAACAAATCTGCAAATAAGCAAATTAGATTTCACTTTAAACATACCCATTGTGTCAGTTACCAACACCCAATATGCTGTTCTTTGCAGGGATATGTCTCTCTCACTCTCTCCTTTTTTTAATTTTTTATCTTTTTTTAATGATAGGTTATTAATAACAGAAAAAATTCTTTCTGTGGTTCTCAAACTTAAGGTACACAGTAGGAGCAGAATAAAGCTGCATCTCATGGTTACTGATGACTCTTGTATCTCCCTCTCTGCCCTGTCAGTCTCCAGCAAATGATTTGCTTGCATCAGACATCTTTGCTCCTCCCGTCTCAGAATCTCCAGGCCAGACTTCACCTACAGGACAGTCTGCAACTGCACAGCCCAACCCTCTGGATCTCTTCAAAACAAGTGCTTCTGCCTCAGTGGGGCCCCTTGCAGGTCTAGGTAGGTGTGAGAGATGGAGTTAGGATGGATTCTGTTACTTCCACTCACAAGATGATGATGCACAGGAAGAAGTCACTTCGTTTCCTGAAGTCCCCAGGGCATACAATTTAAGCATCCTAGGGGAACGCTTCCCCCACTCTTCCTTAGGTAGAAATCTACCCCCATTTGGTACTCTTGGCTCATAGTTGAAATTTGGCTCCTTGGGTTTGGCATGTGAGAAGTGATCCATTTTTAGTTTTGCACTTACCAATGGGTACTGGTTTCCCAGAGATAAGCATAAGCTATTCTGCAGCTCAGACCAGCATAATGGGGAAAAGGGCTTGAGATGAGAGAGCCTTGTCTATGTCCCCATTGGAAAAAGTAGCGACATGCATGCCATGTATGTACAAGCTTGTCATTACTAGATAGAAGTTCTATCTCTTTTAAGCTCCCAGCCCTCTTGGAAGGATTATATGCCCCAATGGGAATTAAGTCTGAAGCCAGTGAAAGTCATCGAAGAACATTCTAGGTTCTGAACCCCATTCCATTCTAGGCAGATGGTGGATGTGGGATAGGCATATATCCAGATCAGTTTGGCTTGCTCAGTGTTTTAATAGAGTTAGAAGGTATTGGAATCTGAAGTTGAAAAGACCAAAGAAATAAGGGAAGAGGTGGGGTTTTCTCACACACCTAAGATGTGCTGCTGCTGTCATTCCCTAATGTTCATTAGCCCACGTGAGCCTCTGAGCCACCTGCAGGACAGTGGGGGCATTCACCTCTGAGAGCTGGCCCTGTTGCTCACTGTCCACAGCCTCCAGAAGCATTTTCAGAAACCCCAGGAGTAGTCTTTGCTGTCTTGATGGGGATTCCTTTTCCCTTTCTGCTTCTTGGCACCTCTGCAAGCTCCACATAGACTCCAGCTCTGGGAAAACAGCTGAAGAGGGACTCTCCTTATCTTTGTAAAACTTTACTGTATCTGCTTCCTGCAGAGTCAATCATCAAGACTCTTCAGGACTCTTTTTTTTTTTCTCTGCCACTTTCCTGCAGAAGAAAATATTTGGGTCCTGTCATATTAAATCAGTTTAATCATACCTGGAGCACAGTGGCAAAAAGGGGCCAAGAGCCCAACTGCAGGGTGCCCAAAATCCATGTGGGTGCAAGCCAGCTTGTCCCAGCTCTCTACTTGCATTTCACCATCAAGAGAATCTCCCTAAGCCTTCATGTCTCTTGGGGGCTTCTCCCTGTCTGCATCACTCTTTTCCTGCACCCCAAGTGGAGCTGATCTGTGCTTTTCTTTACAGAAGGGTAGAGACCTTACAGGCAGAGCCCAAGACTAGATCTCATCACAGAGCTTTGTAGTCTAATATCAATGCCCTGAGGAAATTTTACAGCCAATATTTAACAAGTCAGCCTGAAAATACAGCTGGTCCCTATAACTGTTAATTTATTCAGAGGAAGGGAAGAGATTTGGCTAGGTGCCCCTGGTGAGGCCTTAGGATAGACAACTGCAGAATACTGATGACTCTTCCACGTTTGGACATGGATCTCAAACTGAGCTCTACAGTATAGCCCCTGTCCACTCGCAGGGATCCTCAGCCAAACCATGGAAGGTTGTAGGTCTGGCTTCCGCTAGACCCAGCTGGGGGACTGTCTCCACTGGAGAACTGGGGGGTGGGGGGAGGCTATTGTTGAAAGCTGAGTCTTCAGCTTTGACTAACTACTCTGTGTTTTAATCTAGCATCAGAAGGTAATAAAATTAACTTTTCATACCCACACTCTCTTTTTTTTTTTCTTATTGCCCCTACTTTCTCCAGGGGACCTTAAATGTCTTGGAAGCACAATGTGTGTAATCTGGTAGATGGGAAAGAGGGCAGCCATCAGTATATACTAAGAAAGTCATTAATTTCTAGAAAATATTTTTTTTCTTTTTCCACCATTCTACTATCGATGACAAAAGTCACACATTTTCCTAAGGGATGACAACAAAAATGATAAAATTCTACCCTAGTTATTATTTTTGAGTGACTGACTTTGGTTTAAAAAGTTTTAAATAGATTTGTTTTAAAACACTAACAATGACTTAGTTCAAAATAAACCCACTTTTAGAAACCTACAAGAATTTCCTCCATCAGTTATGAAAGGAATATGTTTAGTTTTTAGTGTAAATTAAGTCTAATTTCTCTATCTATGAAAACTGTTTGAATTAGCATTTCATTAAAAAAATAAAGGTCCTGTCCCTGGATGCCAAAAAAGCACCACAGAAGGATGGGGTGCTGGATTCAGAGTCAGTACACCCAACTTTTAGTCTCCACTGTCACAGACTGTGACCTTCCCGATTTAATAATTAATCTTCTTAACCCCACTCATTTCTGTGAGCACACCATGATGAGATGGGCTGGAGTTAAGTAAGAACAATCTTCAATATTAAGAAAATCCAAGATAAACTTTCTTAACACATTGGTCTCTAAAAATCATCTTCAAAACATCTCTGGAAACAAAAACATCCCTTACTCGAGTTTGAAGGCCTTTTCTGAATGGGGTGAGAAAGCTTTTACAACTAGATAACACTCTGCTTCTAAGCTCAAAGCAAGTAGGTTTTGAGAGCAGAACATCATTTATAAATAGGTACCGGGCGGAATTTAGTTCTGCTGGTGATGACAGTTTAACTGGGTCGTTGATACTTAGAAAGAGGCAGGAGAGAAAATGCTCTACATATTACAGTAAGATGGGGGGAATGAGCCTCTCAAGACAGGAGGGGAGCAAACATGGTAGTGACAAGGATTTTAGTGATTTCACTGATTCCTGCTCCGTGCGGCGGGGCTACAGGAGAGAGAACGATCCCTCCACAGCGCTCAGATGCCTGGACACAGGTCACTGGTTACCTGGGAAGGTATTACCCTCACATGGTCTTCTCTCTCTCCCTTCCCCCTTCAAATACTCTGTTCTAACTTCTGTCAAGATTTAGTGAGTGACACATGGCAGGCAGCACTTTTATTTGAAACAGCTCTCCCATGATAACCAGACTTTATTTTTATATATGAAAGTCTAAAACTATTTTGGCATCAGCTAAATTTTATCATCCCTTAATATAGCTGTGTCAACCTTGGCAGCAGCAAAAAGCAAGGAAATTTTGAAATGGTTTCTTCAGGACACAAGCCTTTAGCAGCCTCATACACACACATGATAGCTGGTTTGTGTAAGACCCCAGACATGAATCAGCTGCAGTGAAAAACTCACATCAGTGACTCAGAGTGCCCAAAGGGGCATCTTAATTAACTACTTCATAACCAGTGTGGTTTGTATTTGTAAATATAACACTTAATAAATAAGTCCATACCACTTATAGACCCTGTTCTATTTGAAATGCACTCTCTCTCTCTTCACACACATACACACACACATAAACACACACATGTATGCATGTATGTACTATGTATACATATATATGATAAAGGCACACTTTTTTCATGACTAGATACTGCTCTATACTACTCATATAATGAGACAAGCTTTTTTTAAAAAATCATATCAAAAAGAACATGAACTTTGAAATGTCGCCAGCACTGGAATGCTAACTATGCTATTTAGCTGGTTAAAGTTTAGTGATTGATGTATAGTGATTAAATCCCTTGAAGCCCTGATTTTGATGTCATCCTCAAAACTTGAAGGTGTTGGCCAATAGATGCTTCTACAAATACTCCCTTGTTGTTCTTTCTGAAACTCAAGAATTCTGTTTCATGCTTGTTTTCTAAGAAGTCCTCTCTCCCTCTTCCTTCAGGTGGTGTGCCAGTTGCACCCCCTCAGACAGCACCCTGGAGCCCAGCATCTTTAGTATTCAATCAGTCAACTCCAGTGGTCCCAGGAGCCCTGATGGGTGGTCAACCTGCAGGATTTGGTCAAGCAATCGTTTTTACCGCAAACCCACCTGTGGCGGGTTGGAGCCAGCCTTCATCCTACGCAGCTTCACCTTCCCCTCCAGCCCCTGCTGTTTGGGGCCCATCAGCATCAGTGGCACCCAATGCTTGGTCATCAACAAGTCCTTTGGGGAATCCTTTTCAGGATATTTTCCCACCACCCTCTGGGGCTGCCCAATCCTCTTCTATGCTCTCCTCTCTCCTGGCCACTCCTCCTCAACCACCTCCCAGAACGGGCCCCCCAAAGGACATCTCCAGTGATGCCTTCACTGCCTTGGACCCTCTTGGGGATCGAGAAGTCAAGGAAGTGAAAGAAATGTTTAAAGACTTCCAACTGCGGCAACCACCTGCTGTGCCCGCAAGGAAGGGAGAGCAGTCTTGTTCTGGGACTTCAAGTGCCTTCTCCAGTTATTTCAACAGCAAAGTTGGCATTCTTCAAGAGAATGCAGACCACGATGACTTTGATGCTAATCAGCTGTTGCAAAAAATCAATGGTAAGCTACCCACACTCTGCCTGTTGTTCCAACTATACCAACCTGTACTTCCACAGTCATATGGGCCTATAGTCCCTCAGGTGAACCCTCTCCCACCTACCGAAAACTTTGCTCTCTCTTTCTCTTTTGTCATCAGTTGTTATGGAGACAACCGTTGACCTTATGGTGCTAATTTACCTTAGTTAACTGCTTCTAAGGACTGGCCCAATGCTGCCCTCTTGTGACAATACTTAAAAGGGCTGCCAAATCATTGATACAAAATGGGTGGTGGTACCTGGAGGGCCGTATAATAAAGCCTCAACCATACATATTCCATGGACCTATGTGGGGGAATTCTGAATCTCCTCCACTTCAGGTAAATGTGCATGGCTTCTGTGATAAATTTGCCTGTTGTAAGCACTGGAGTTACTAGTATTTTGGTGGTGATTTTTGTTCCACTGATATATATTTCAGAAAGTATGGAACTAAATTTCAAAAAGTCTTTCCAGAGAACAGTATATATCACCTATATTTGGGGAAATCTTTTTGTCAACTGATTTCTCGGGTTTTTACCTTCTAGAACCACCAAAGCCAACTCCCAGACAAAGTGCCCTGCCAGTTACCAAATCTGCTGACAATGCATTTGAGAACCCTTTCTCTAAAGATTCTTTCAGTTCATCACAAGCCTCTGTAAGTATCAACCACTAGAAGTTCCAAAGTCCATGCCTCACAGAGCTACCACCACCTGGATTAGCCTTGCTTGTCTATCGATTTTTTGATGGTAAAACATGGTTAAATGAGATTGATCATTGAGAACCATCACAACTTAAACATCAACTCAAAGTAGAGAAAGATTATTTCTGTAGGATTTCTATCCTGCTTGAGAAAACTATACCATATAGAGAAAGCCCTTTGTTTTTTCACTTAACCTAGCTTATTAAAGCATTTTGAGAGAAAATTAAGCCAAAATACTTCTTAAGAAATCTTCCAAAGATTTAATTTCCTAACTTCCCACCCATACTGCCTTAGCTCCTAAAAATCATACTCCCCATTAGGGGAGGACAAATTCACCTGAGCCTTGGTCTAGAAGTAAATAATAAATGTATACAACCAGTTTTTATTGTGCAGGAAAGCACAAATCACTAGAGTTCCATGTAATATCTCATTCGCCCTTAACCTAAGTAATGTTTTAAAGAATTTGAGAAATCTTAATTTTAGGGTTATTTTTATAACTGCTATTTTACCTATTAGTGGATGGTTTTATCTCCTAGATGGTTTCTCCTCAATCTGCATCTTCTGATGTATATAGGGATCCTTTTGGAAATCCTTTTGCCTAACTTCCGTAAGTAGAAGGTTTTATTATTCTTACCGTGGGGAATTTGGTGAAAAAATGTGGCACAGGGTGTGAGAGAGAAATTGCAATTTTAGAATTGGGAAGAAGTAAAAGCTTTAATTTAGAAGTAAATAGATATAATGGAAATCTTTACTTAGCTAACTCAGTAATACTAGACATTTTAGAAATCTTATACTTACAAAAAGTAGTAATGTAACTGTAAGGATATGGTCTTCTGTTATATTCTTTGTTTTGATATTTCAATTATAAATAGAAGTTAAACTAAATAAATACATCACAACTTTCTAGTTACCTTACTATTAAAGCTTTTGCAAAGTTCCTAGTAGTAACTGGTTTCCCTTAGAAGGTACAAAATCAGAAGACTAACCAACAGGTCAGTTAAACAGAGGACGGTCACAGCTCTTCTGCCCCCACCCCTAAATCAACATATATTTCTTTGTGAGGGGACCCAAAATTAGTCTGAAATAGTTTGATGGTATTAAACCCAAAAGTGGTGACAACTGCCAATACCTTCAAAAGCAGTACAAGTTCCAGTGACTCTACAGGTTGATTTTTCTGGCTAGAGGATTTTTTCCTAGGTAAGTTAGCAGGTATAACCAGCTCCCCCTGAGACCCAGGGAGGGCCATTGAGACATCTTTCTCAACAGTGAGTGTCAGAAACTTTTTCTGTTCTGAAAGCTTGAAATTAGTGGGGAAAATGAGGCCTATCCACATTTTAGAAAAGGGAGGACAGAGTTGATGAGGTGGAAAACAAGACTTATCTTATTCAGTCCTGCCCCATTCATGTCTTGACCCGATGATAATTTAATTATTTTAGGTAAATAAAACTCTTCTAAAAATTGAGATTACTTGCAATTTGGATCATTGCTCCTCTCCCCAGTTCTATAATTACATTGTTTCTTAAAGTACTTTTCCATAAAATCTGCTTCAACTAACTGGGTGAGATTTTTGAAAAGGCAAATTCTTGACACCCAGGCCTAAAGGATCCCCTTTAGTGCTGAGGAAAAGCTTTTGTTTAACAAGCATCCAGGTGACTTCTAATGCTATGAAAGCATTGACTACATATTTAAGAGCCAGAAATCTTAATAGAGACTCATTACTTAGATTATTTTTTTTATTGTAGTAAAGTTGGTTTACATTGATATATTTGTTTTAGGGATTGTATGGTCTAACTTCTGCAAATGCATGTTTCTGTGCTTGATCCACCATTAAAAACCCAAAAGTCTTCCACCAAGTGAAGGCTCTTTTATCATTTGGTCTTGAAGGACCAAAGGATAATTTTGGTCAACCTGATAAACTAGTAGATTGGGGGATGGAAAGAGGAGGCCTCTCCTGGGGGACAACAGCTAAAAATTTTGAGCACTTTTATGAATCACTTTATTACATGTTCTACATTTATTATCTTATTCAATCCTCATATCTCCCTTAGGAGATGATTGCTGGCTTTAATAGACATAATTTTAATAATGACTTGAGAGTTAACACATTGATATTCAATCCAAAATTTCTAACCAATGGTTTTTACTTTGTCCATACTTCTGTAGGAATCCGGTGTGCTGACTCCCCAGAGAACCAAAAGGTTGACCTTAGTAGTCAAGAAAGCTAATGGCCAGACAAGTCCTTACCTCTGCCCTTGTTCCAGCTTTGACATATTATCTGCTGCCTTATTTCTTGCTGCTTCTTCCACTTGTAAAATGTCTTTCACTTTTTGTCTAGGTTTAAAGCTAAACTGAATCTATGGCTTTAAATAAATTAAGAATCTAAACTCTCTAGCTTAAATGTAAATGAAGTAGTTTCCCTATTTGAATACTTGCTGATTGCATCCCTTGAGCCTTCTAGAAAACTATTTACCAGGTACTCTCTGGGAGATGCAGCTACCACAACATTTCAGATCATGTGGTTTTGAAAAAATTATTTAAATTCTTACTGTTCAAAGTTGTTTGGGATTCTGTTTTAGAGTATAAAACCTAAGGAATATCATAGATCCAGGCACCTTCTTAAGTCTTGCTTCAGACCATCATTTACAGAGAATTTTTACAATAAAATTGATGCAAATCCAACTTTTCCTAGGCTGTTTGGAAGATTCTTTTTAAAGATATAACTTCTCCTCTTTCTGATGATTATTTTTCTCTCAAAGGCAAGATTGTTCCTTTTCCAATTTCTTCTCAGTTATTGCAAAGGAGGGAAAAGGATAATTTATCTCTTCACTTCTTTTCCCTCTGATTCTCTTTTCAGTCAGTTTCACTCCTTGCCCCATAGAACATTATTTACCTTATACAAGCAGCAGAGTCTTTCAGGGCAAACAAATCTAATGATTCACAGAGCTGAGACCTCTCTGCCTTCTCAGTAATCGCTAACCCCAGTAACTAGAGTTACTAATGGGCACAACCTTTATCCTTTCTGTGGAAGCGGAGACTCTCCTTTTGAGCTGAAGTTCTAGAAGAGCAGTTAAAATTGAAGAACAACTAAACTCAATGCAGCAATGAAGGACTGTATTCTGCAGATGTCAAGATGTCAAACATACAAGATGCTCATTTGGGACCATGCTCAACCTTAACCAAGTAACTGGAAAACTTTCTGGATACCACAATCTCATAGTTAACTAGGAAGATAAATAGGAGGGGAGGGGAGAAGCTGTGGAAAAAGTATTTGGTGTTATCATCGAAAATCTAATGTCTGCAGTATTTTTCTTCTCATAACCTTGGAAACTTTCCCAGTTCATTTTCAGTTCTATTGTTATCACAGTTCTGAAGGGTTTGTTCTTGCCAAAATGAGTTAATTTCTTTTTGTCTATGTTGGGTTTTTTAATGTTGTCTCTTGACCCCCAATGCTCAGGTTTTTGTGGGTATTAATCAACCACAATCAATGTTACCTTTACATGGAAGAAGAGGGTGACTGCTCAGGATCTAAACCAGATGGTAGCCTGATGAACCTCTATTAATTAATCCCAAGTAGGACAAGCTCTAAGCCTGTGGTGTTATGGCTAATGGTAACAGCTGATCATGTACAGCATAATTTTCATTTGACTTCTTAGTCATTTTAAACACAGACTTGAAATAGTTATTTTATATTTTCAAATACCTAAATGTGCTAAACTGGAGGCAGTTATTTCTAGGTAGTGAATTTTTGAAAACAGATAAAATTTCAAAAGCAATGATCAGCCACACAATTGTTTTGTACATACTTCCTTCCTTGTGCACCTTTCTGTATGCAAATAAAGCTATAAATTTACTCATTTCAATAAACTGGAATAGCAGAAACTCATGCGTTACCATCAGTTTGTTCTAGTATTTGACCCCTGCTTTGGGTTGACATGTTAGGTCAAGGTATCAAATATACCCCCCTAAGGTGAGCTGGTGTTAGTTATAGTATATTCTGGGTTGTCACAAAGATGAAAAGAACTTGAAAATCTGTGAAACAAGACCATGAGTAAGTTATTATCACTGCCTTTTTCTCTTCTCTCAGACCAGTATACATCCTCTTCTCCCAGGGAGTTTAATGGGGCTAATGGATAAGACCTGTGCCAGAATAACCTCAACTGGTGTCTAGCACAAAAATCATTTTATTCATGAACTATTGATTCACACCTTTTACCCTCTGCATTCCCTTTTTCTGTACCCAGCAAACTTAACCTCATCGAAACACAACTGTGTGGGCTGCTCCAGCCTGGTGCAGGCCTCTCCAGTTAGCTTCTGGGTAAGAGGGGAAGGATGTTCAGATGTCTTTAGCACTAGGACACTCTTAAACATTCTCCTCTGGGATCAAAGGTCCAGGCTTTTACTCATATGAAGACTGAATCTTGGGGATGATGACCTTAAAGCAGGCCTTGCTTGGCTCTAGAAGTCTTGGTGTTAAACTTAATTTGTGTGAGGAATATGACAAAATTAGAGTAAGGAAAGGCTCACCAATGAGTGTGAAACTATTATGGGGTGTTCAGTATTACTACCTTTCCCTTCCCCTTACCTGAGACATTTAGCCTCTTTCCAATCACAACTAGTAGAATACAGGGAAACAGAAAGCAGCTTCCTGTAAGCCACAGATGAGCTGGAACAGACTGCTGATAAAATATGTTGCACAATTTATCTGGCTTTCCCAGATGTCCTGCTGTGTGTCTACCCACTGAAAATCTGTGCTCCTTCCATGGGGTTTACCCTACAAGCTCTTCCCAGACCTTAACCTTTGCTCCTATGTGCAAGGGGAGGACATTCCCTTTAGTGCAACAGGAACTACTGTTGGCCAAGCAGAGGCAGGTGCTTCCTGAAGTGTCCCAGCGAAGCAGGAATGCACCTCTTCTTTCCAGTCTCTTTAGAAGCAGTGGAATTCACACCTGCATGCCAGAAGTTCAGCTTTCATAGTAAACCTATTTCCCTGGAAGAGGATTGTAGGCACTAGATTGATCTAAGCTAAAAACTGAATTTAACAGCCAGCATGCATCCCAAATTCATACCTAAAAGCAATACAAATGGACAAAACATTGATGTTCTCATGATAATGTCTACTGTTTACAGAGCCTAATTTCGTTCTATTGATGCATAATCCTGTGTGGTGGGACCACGCACTGTTCTCTCATTTGGGAATATTATCCATGTTTTGAAATGACTGCAGTCAACCCCAACTCTGAAGGAAGCATTTCCCATGGTAGCTTAAGTAAAGCTACACTCCAGTAGGGAGATCTTTTCAGTCAATGATTTCAAACCCCTCTTTCAAATTATTAACCTTGGGTCTAGAGAGAGCCCAACCACATAAATCTGTAAACTTCCTGTGCTGAAAGCCTGGAGTGGGGGGGAGCAAAGGGGATCTCACTAGCTCAGGAATTTGGTTCGCCCTGCATTAAGCTGTTGAATGAGGACTCTGACCTACATTCCTGGAACAGGCTCAATACAAAGTCTTCGAGAGAAAGATAGGAGTTCCCCCCACCCCAAGTCCTGGTAAATATTTAAGCTATTACCGTTAGAGGAGATTGCTAAATAATACAATACCTAATTCTTGCTGGGAAATGTTATGTTTAACAAACTGCCTTCTATTAAAAATAACGAAGACTCGTGTTGTAAGTTCAGATGCGGAACGTGGACACACACAAGGTTGTGTCGCAGCAGCCCGTGAGCTTGTCCTAATTACAGTGATGCTGATGGACAAGGCCAGCCTGTGTCAGCTCAGCTCACCGAGCCCCTCATTTGCCCTTGCCTCTCTGAAATCGTATACTTAATTACTAAACCTCTACTATGTGCTGAAAGCATAATAGTGCTGCTTTCCAGAGAGACCTTGTGTGGGCTTCTCAGTGGCAAAGAGACTGGGCTTTGAGTTGACCAAAGATGAGATGGATAGCAAAGAAGCAATAAAAGAAAAACAGCTGAAAGTGCTCACGATGGAGACTTCTTTTTTTTTTAATTTTTAATTTTTTTTTAAAACAATATTTTCTTCCCCTTACCCCTTCAGGTTGAATCCCCATAGGATTTCCTTCCCCAAGGCACCCGGAAACCATCACCACAGTCCCCTGTGCTCCTCCCTCCCTCCCTCTGATCCCTCTCCCGCCTCCTCCCCTGCAGGATGTCTCTGGTTTGTAATTGTCTGTTTTTGCTTTGTCGTGTTTTATACTGTTATTATTTTCTTTTACACTGATCCCTTATTTGGTTCCCCTATATTCCTGCTATAAGTGAAACCATCCGATATTTTTCTTTATCCTTCTGGCTTATTTCACTGAGCATAATTCCTTCTAGCTCCACAATGGAATATTATTCAGCAATCAAAAAAGATAAACTCATGTCCTTTGCAGCAAGATTGAGATTACTTTATGATGTGAACTGTGGAGTTATCTGTCAGTGCTCTTCTCTTTGGGATGTCTTCATCACTGTTATTTTACTTGAATTGTAAGTAAGGGAAACCATGATTGTGCTTAAAGTTACAGGTGACTGAGTGGCCAGAGGCTGTGCTGGGAATGTTTCTGTCTTGTGTCTGAGGCTGCCTCCTCTAGGAATCTCCTCCACTGAGAGATCAACACAGAATCTTTTTTATTATTATTAAACTTTAATATTTTCTTACTTTGTTGTTTATTTTTGTACAGTGTTCGGTTTCTCCCCTCAGGTGTAGTCCCTGTAAATCTCCCACCGCTTCACCTGTGATCCATCACCATGGACCCTCATGCTCTCCCCTCCCCTGTTGTGACCCTCGCCCTCCCCCGCTGTGTGCCTCAGATCTATACTTTGCCTGCAAGTTTTGTCTTTTTGCCCTGGATCCCTTATTGAGTTCCTTTATAGTCCCCCATAAGTGAAACCAGCTATTTTTCTTTTTCCTTCTAACTTATTTCACTGAGCATAAGCCTCTCCAGCTCCATCCCTGTTGCTGTGGAATCTCTTGTTTGGGGGCAGCCTTCAAGGAGTTAACAGAGAGGAAAGAGGAGGAAAATGGAACTGTTGATATGACATTTGCCTTCCCGCTTCCCAGACTGGCTGAAGAGACTGGTGTAGAGCCTTGCCTGTGATTGGCAGGGCAAGAAGGAGGAGAAGTGGGCTTCTTTTCATGACAGACCGTGGGCACAGACAGTTCAGGACCCATGTGTCTGTAAGTGATGACTGGGCCATAGTAATGGAAAGGCTCACGGTGGCTGCAAATAAGTTGGGGGTTATTTTTCTCACATGGACGTCGAGGCTGATGGCTAATGGTGTTGGCTCAGCAGCGCAGTGAGGTTGTCAAGGACACAGATGCTTTCTTAGCTTTTCACTCCAACTTTTGTAGCTTTTGGCTTTCTCTTCTCATGTTTGTGGACTGCTGGTCACAAGATGATTGCATAACCCAAATCTGCCAGGACTCAAGGAGGGCAGAAAGGGGAAAAGCAGCACAACCAATGTCTGCAACTTGCATCAAGTGTTTCAGTTTTCCCTGAGGCTTCTCAGTACACTTCAGTTATGTTTCAAAGACTAGAATGTGGTCACATGGTCACTGCTGGTACACAGAAGCCTGGCACCTACAAGCGGCTCTACCAACTTCCACAGTGAAGGCAGTTAAGGAAGAAGCAGAACTGGTAAGATCATTTGTAGGGCATAGGACAAAATAAAATAGAGGGTCCAGGGGCCTCCCTGGTAGTGCAAGGGGTTAAGACATAGCCTATGAAGCTGTCCGCAGCCTCTGCAGTACAAGTTCGATCCACGGCCAGCCAGGGAGCAACCCACATGGCACAGCAGACCTCTCCTGCCTCGCCCACTGCCTCCCCTCAGCAGTGTATTTCAGTCAGTCTGCCTGATCTGCTCCCCACTCTGTCTCTGCTGAATCCTCTCACCCCCCCACACTTCTGGCCTGTACCCCAGATCTTGTATGCATAAATACATAAATCTTTTAAAAAATAGAGGGCCAATTGCTCAAAAAGCAGGAAAAAAGTGTCAGGTCATTAAAGCTTTTAATGCATAAACCTATTTTCTTTTTTCTGTACTCTCTCTTACTGTGATATATTTTATTTGCTATTTAGTGTCCTACATAAAAAAATTCAAATTTTAAAGCATTAACATAAATTTTACCATGACTCTTTCACTCATGTAGAAACTGAAAATTACACAATTTATATTTTATAAGTCACATATGCCCTATATTGATATATATACTTATTTCTGTATTTATGCTGCCCTATCAGGACAGTGAAAACACAACACAGGACCAATTCAGTTGCTTTTAACTCACTTCTTTACACATATAGCTGTACCTTTAGTTCACAAATGAGTAAAGAAAAAAACTTTGGGAAAAAGAAACTTTGACTCACCCTATCATTCTCTTGGGTGCTAGTGTTTGACACTAACTTATAATTAGTAAATATTTTTTAATTGTCAATATTACAAATATATATATTTTGAGATTTATTTATTTATGCATTCAAGAGCTGGGGTACAGGCCAGAGGTGTGGTGGGTGAGAGGATTTATCAGAGACAGAGTGGGGAACAGAACAGGCAGATTGAACTAAGTACACTGAGGGGAGCAGCAGGGGAGACAGGAGAGGTCTGCTGCGCCATGTGGGTTGCTCCCTGGCCTGCTGGGAACTGAACTCGTGCTGCAGAGGCTGCGGACAGCTTCATTGTGCAGTGCTTAACCTCTTGCGCCGCCAGGGAGGCCCACAAATATATTTTAATAAAAGTTGGCATCACAAAACTAGATCACTCTGTAACACCATACACAAGAATCAACTCAAAATGCATTACAGACTTGGATTTAATAAATTCTTATGAAGATCGCCAAGTCCCATGTCAGCAAATTTAAAAAGGATTCAATTATACCACCCATCATGCGTATTTTTCTCAAGATGCTTATTCTAAATCTTAACCCCAAATTACATTTGAGTAATTGAGCAAGCTTTAAAAAATACTGATGCAGGGTCTCACCCAAGAGCCATTAAATTAGAATCAGGTGAAAGGGGACCTGCATCATTGTTGTCTAAGGGTTCCGAGGTCATGCTTTTGTGCAAAGTGTGGTTTAAGAGAAGTTGATGGCCACATACTCTGAGACTTCCAAACACCTTGACCCTTTCTGTAAGGCCTGGGAAACGCAAATATGTGAGTGGGGATAAGGAGGGGAGAAGGGTCAGTCCTTTATGATAGGTTGGAGAAAATTGTTTCATCTCAGAATCTAACTTGCTAACAGGTATGTTTGTGAGCTGAGGATACCATATCTCCCTGCAGTCATCTTGCCCTCCCGCCATCAGGATAGATGATGGATCCTTGTGGTCGTGAATGCATGCCTGATGGCGGGCACCTGGAGTAGGGTGTGGGCATAGGCAGATGGGATTCACCTGGGCTGAGACTGGGCTTTTAAGGGCGGCGTCATGGGGACGCCAGCAGCAGCAGCAGAAGCTGAGAGAAGGCTGGAGAGGCCAGAGTGAAGACCTGCTGGGGGCTGGGAGGCCTGCCAGCTTCCTGGCCCCCCAGCACTCCTGCCTGCCATATGCCTGGTGAACCCCAATGAAACACCTGCAAAAACCCACTAAGGACTCTGACTCCTTTATCCGGTCTGCATGGGATCAGAAAACCTGCACTGTGTCCATTCTTGGATTTTACAGGAGTTTACCCAGATTCCTTAAAATGATCCGCTATGTCTACAAAGGCAAGCAGGTTTGTAAATGCATTTTGCTCTCTATCTAGCCCACGTGGACACCCACCCCCCCCAAACGCCAGCTCACTCTGCGGTGGGACCGTGTCTCTGCGCCTCTTTTCCCCATCAGTGCAGCCCCTCTACCCACGGTGCCTTTATGACAGTATGAGAATCACGCACGGACCTCGGCCTCCAAAATTACATCTCCCTTATTCTTCCTTCCAGTCTCCCAAAATGAGCAGCATTCTGTGGGTGTCGAGGGGCGGGAGGGAAAACGCGTGTGCGTGTGTGTGCGCGTGTGTGTGTGTGTGTGTGAACACAACGCTGCTGCGAGTCTATTCGAGTTCAGCGCCCGCAGACTCCTTGTCCGCCCGTCCTTGTCAACATGGGCAAAGAGTGGAACGGGAATTACGAAATAACTCTCCTTTGATTGGAAGGCCATGAAGCCCAAATTCACAAAAAGTCTGCTCAAAAGCAAATAACCGTGTCCTGGTCCTCTGGCCCTTTGAAAATAACTGCTTCCCCAACCTGCAGCCACGCACCTGCAGCTGCCTGCTCAGAGCAACATGTATGCTCGCGGGAGCTTTGCCTTCATGATATTCGCTTTAAAAGTAAGCTTTCTGTTGGCGGAACCCAGGTGAGTTACTTTTATGTTTGTCTCTGGAACATCACGGTGCTGTTTGATATGCTAAGTTCTGCTCCTTAGCCCCAAAACAGGGGATGACAGCGAGACAATGGTAACCCACATGGCGGTAATAGCCTGTAGGGTAGGTAAATGATAGCAGGCTTTTCTGCCCTCCTGCCATTAGGACTGATGAGGGATCTGTGGTCCTGAATGCATGCCTGATGGCGGGCACCTGGAGTAGGGTGTGGGCATAGGTAGATGGGATTCACCTGGGCTAGGAGTGGGCGTATAAAGGCGGTGTCATGGGGATGCCAGGAAGAGCAGAGAGCAGAAGCAGAACCGAGAGCAGCAAGGAACAAGGCCACCAGAGAACGCTGGAGAGCCCAGGTAGAGCCAAGACTTGCTGGGGGCTGGGAGGCCTGCCAGCCTGCCACACCACCGCCACCCCCACCCCTCCCCCAACCTCCCAGTCTGCTGTGTACCTGGTAAGTCCCAATAAAAGCCTGAAAAGCCACTGAGGGCTCTAGGACTCTCTCCACCCTTCTGCTTGGGTCATAGAGATCCTGCTCCGTGCCCTCCCAACACTACATAGCCCCAGAATTAAAGCTTTGAAAAAGAGTCCAAAAAAATGGCAAAAGACACATAAGGTGTGTCTTTGAGTCTTCTGAAGAAACTTGTTGTTCTTTCCAGGGATTTCTTTTGAAGTCATTCAAATGTTAAGGCTGAGATAGTTTTCATAAGTGTTGGAATTATGAAATCAAGGTGGTTTTCACCAGAGCTTGATAAACCTGGATTACCATACTTACCATCTAAGAGGTTGAAAATTAAGGATATTAACCTTTCCCTCACTCTACTTTAATGTCCAGCACTCTTAACTTTTTGATACATCTATTTTTTGCCCCCCTACCAGCAAAGATGGATCATTTTCCTTCTCCTTGGTATTCCCAGTTGTGTTCAGAGGCGCCCATTTTGTCCATTCAGGTATCGCCACGTCCAGCAAAGACAACTTCCCTCCTTTTCCAAGATTTGCTTTCTCTCCTTTTGCTGGAAACACAAGCCTATGGCAAGCCCAACCAGAAAATAAATCAAGCAGACCACATGCACTTACTGGACAACGCCACCATCTGGAATTGCTGGAGAACACACAGGCCTGTGTGGTCACCCATAGCATGAGCCTATCTGTGCTGGTGTGAAATATTCAGGCTCTGACCCTTTGGCTGGGAAGATGTATCTGCCAAAAATCTGTCCCTCTTTCAGACACCCTTGACCTGCTTCCACTTTCCCTTGGGTCATTGGTTTAACCAAAATCTGTCTTGGTCTCTGATGTCCACCTTTACCTGGAGTGGAGGCTGCCTTTCCTCCAGGCCCACTTTACTCACAAGTCTGTATGGGGCAGGAGGCAGGTTTATAGAGGTTCCAGACAGACTAGCCCAGGCCCTGGGTCAAGTTCTCCACCAGTTTCCTTCTTCCCATTGTACCCTCTTCTGATCATTTAAGAAGCCTTGTTCCCCTTCAGAAAATATTTCACTGGGCATTGGTACAAAGGGAATTTGGGGAAACAAAAGTAGCTTAGTCCTCTTGCACTTGCCCTGACCCTATCTTGAGTTAAAAAATAATTTAAACGACCCCACATTCCTGGATTGTGACCCTGCTGATCAAAAATGAGAGGCTTTGAGGAGGTCTTCACGGCTTTCAAGCTAGTTCCCCCTAGGTCCTGGCCACACTCACCTGCATCAGAGAGAACAGAAAATTCCCTCACTTCCTGGCCAGCTCCAAGCAGCTGCCTGCCAAGTAGGATTGGGCTTCGCTTGTCCCTCCCTGCATGCCCTGGCCAGTGTTTTAGGTTGCCCTGCTCTGGACACACTGCGCTCCGTCCTTTGTTACAGAGTTGAGGTCAAAACAGAGTGTTCAGATCTGACATCAAGGGAGACACATAGTTTAGCCAAAGATCTGAAAATGATTTTTTAAAATACCAATTTTTTTAAGGATGGCATATGTGTTTGTGGGTAAGCATTGCGTTTGATTTCTTATATTTGTGTTTAAATACCATTTTTATTGATTTGCCATTAGTTTACAGCATTCTACAAGTTTCTAGAGTGCAACTTGACACCTCTATATGTGCAAATGCAACTGCACCCTCCCACTTAAGCTCCAGTGCCATTCACTCTATCAAGTTGCTCCCGGTTGTACCCTATTCCCCCCAACCCCCTCCTCTTTTCCTGCTAGTAACCACCATATTTTTCTGAGCCTAGGAGTTATTTTTGTTGTTTGTTTGTTTTTATTTATTTGGTTTTTTCTTTGTATCCACATATGCACAAAACCATCCCTTATTTGTCCTTCACTTTCTGACCTACTTCACTTAGCATAATCACCTCAGGTTCATCCATGTTATCTAAAAAAGACAAGTTTTCATCATTTTTTTTTAAGATTTTATTCATTTATTCATCAAGCACCGGGTACAGTCAGAAGTGCATGAGGGTGAGAGAATTCACCAGAGCCTGAGCGGGGAACAGAACAGGCAGACTGAAGGGCGCGGCAGGAGATGTCTGTCACGCCATGTGGAACCCTCGCGGGCGGCCGGTGATCGAACCAGCGCTGCAGAGGCTGCAGATCTGACTGCAGATCGCAGACCAGCGCTCAACCGCTGCGCCACCAGGGGAGGCCCAGTTTTCATCATTTTTCATAGCAGAGTAGTAACATTTAAGCATACTGGCGCTTTCCTCTGGAACATGCCAAACTCGGTGACGGTGCCATTACTTACTAACCAACCACGTAATCTGAGCAAGTCACTCAAGCTCCCTGCACCTGGCCCCTCATCTGTAAGATGGCAATTGCCTTCATTTCCTAGTACCATTAATTGGTTGGCTTCAGCAACCGAAATCCACTTATTTTTCCTTCATTTACAATACTCCTTTTTCAGAGTCACACAGTGTCTCTCAGAATTCATTCAGGGGCTTAATATCACCTCCTGGCCTGATCATTTTTTACTTGGTAAGAATCTACCCCAAACCACTTCCAGTGGTTTAAAACAATATGAATCATTTCTTTGACTCATGAAACCAGAGGTTGGCAGGGCTCAGCTGAGTGCTTGTTATGGATCCCCCCCACGGATGTAGTCAGACTGGGGTCATCGGGTGACTTCCTGATGTGTCTGGCCCTTGGGCTGGGAAGACCCAAACAACTGGAGGACTGCAACTGTTCATTCTCCTTAGGAGCACCCCTCCCTCTCCTTCCCCCTGTGCCTCTCCCTGGCCCCCTCCCTCCCCCTCCTCCCCATGTGGTGGACTCATCTTCACACACATGGTCAAAGGTTCACAGAGCAAGTGTCTTTAGCTAAACCAGCAGAACTTACATTGAACACATGTTGAAAGCACCACACCACCTTGGAAAGGCTTCGTCACGATCACCATCCTGTATAAAAATCCTCCGCCCTCCCTATGCCTAACCTTATGCCCCTCTGTATTGTGTCATCCTGCTTTATTTTTCTTTACCACTTGTGCATATTAGTTGATCCTGCAAGCTATATTGTCTGGTGTGCTTGTTTAGTGTATCTCATCCCTAGCATGAGGTTCTATGATATGGCTATTGTCTCATGGCCTTAGCTCTAGAATTACTCTTGACACAGGGTTCGCCTCCATAAAGGTTGTTGAATGTTGGTTCATTGGGAGCTCATGAGAGAAGCTCTTCACTAAGATTGGAACAATCAGAAAAGGTCCTAAAAAAAAATTAGAGTGTGAGACATTGCTGTTATCTTTTTATCTTGATGAATTGTGTAAACTAAGCAAGTTGGCAGATGCATGGGTTAAGAATGCTGTCATAATTAGCTTATATTTCTCCACTCAAAGGAGCCATGTTGTCTTATTTATTGACAAAAAAGATTCCTTTCTTTGGCAGTTGTTTTCCTGCCTCAGTCCACCACATGTGTCCTGCAGTGTGAGCAGCTCCTGAGGTTTCTTCTTCTAAAGCTAGAAACTTCTCTCCATGGCAGAATGATGAGGCTGAGCACACATCAGTGACACAGCAGTTAGACCTCCTGCCATGCTGATGTACTGCACTTTGATGTAGGCTGTTACTTTCAAGCTGAGATTGAAACACTTGGAGACAGGCTTTACTTGATAAACATATTTTCTCTGAGAATCTAGACATGCTTTGCAAATACTTTTCCACTCAGCCTAATAGCTCAGCAGGTGAAAGGCAGAGGTGAGTGTTGCACACACAAGTTCTTAGCTTCAAAAAACTGCCCAGTTAGTCAAAAGGGCTGGGGTGGAGGTACTCTCAAAAGGAGCTACCTCCTTTCTTAATATTTATGTAGCATGTTCATTTCAATAAAACATTCCTATTGCATAATCTGTTCTTTCCTCTTATATATTCCCATGGGTCCTGCCTTTTTTCCACCTTCAAGAATCAAGATACCTAGGGCCTCCCCGGTGGCGCAGCGGTTGAGCGCTGGCTTGCGAAGCTGCCCGCAGCCTCTGTGGCGCCGGTTCGATCCCCGGCTGCTCCCCGGCCACCGGAGGAGGGTCCCACATGGCGCGCAGACCTCTCCTGCCGCCCGCTGCTCCCCTCAGCAGTGTGCTTCGGTCCTTCTGCCTGCTCTGCTCCCCGCTCTGGCTCTGGTGAATTCTCTCACCCTCCCGCGCTTCTGACTGTACCCAGTGCATGTATAAATGAAAAAACAAAACAAAATAAAAGAAAGAAAAAAACATGCCTCTATAAAAAAAAAAAAAAAAAAAAAAAAAAAAAAAAAAAGAATCAAGATACCTAGTGCAACAAAGGCAAAACAGGATTTAGCAAAATTTTCAGTTTGCTTTTGCCCAATTTGACACCGTTTAGGTACCTAAAATAAATCTAGGGAAGAATCACATTGTCCAATGGAGATGTTTTACCTGGAGCTGCTAATCAAAAAAAAAATAAAGTCACCTTTGTTAAAGTATTGTATCTCAAAATGGCTAAAAATCATGGGACTATTACAACCAATCACTGAATAAGCTATGGCCTTTTAGATTACTTCAAAGAGGATTTGAGTGGAGGTGGGGGAGTAACAGTGTGGCAAACAGGGCAAAATTGCAATGAACTAGGAGTGGAGAGGTGCAAATTCTAAATCCACTAACTGTCTAACTTTGGGTAAGTAGTATTGTCTGTTTTTACTTTCCTATTTATAAGAAAGAACTAGTAATACCTACAAAATTTATCTCTCAGTGGTGGAATAAAGTTTTAATGGGAAAACAGGCTTTGAAAATTGTCTAGTAAAACTAGTAGTCAATTGTAGGGAATTGCTTGATCAACAAACATTTATTGAATGTTATAGGCTAAATTATACCCTCTCCCCCAATTTGTATGTTGAAATCCTAATATCCAGTATCTCAGAGTGTAACTTTGTTTAGAGATAAGATCTTTAAAGAGTTTAATCAAGTTAAAATTAAGCATTCTTCTACTAAGTGTAAATTTGAACACAAACATGCACAGAGGAAAGACCGTATGAAGACTGTCCTCGACATGCCAAGGAGAGAGGCCCCAGGAGAAACAATCCCACTCACACCTTAAGCTCTAATTTTCAGCCTTCAAGACAGCGAGAAAATAAATTTCAATTTCTTTTTTTAAAAAATATTTATACATACAAGAACTGGGGTACAGGCCAGAGGCATGGGGGGTGAGAGGCCTCACCAGAGAGAGAGAGTGGGGAACAGAACAGGCAGACTGACTGAAATACACTGCTGAGGGTAACAGTGGGCGAGACATGAGAGGTCTGCCTCACCATGTGGGTTTCTCCCTGGCTGGTCAGGGATCGAACCCGTGCTGCAGAGGCTGCGGATTGCTTCATAGTGCAGTGTTTAACACCTCGCGCCACCAGGGAGGCACAATTTCAATTTCTTAAGCCATCCAGTTCATGGTACATTGTTATGGTTGCCCTGGAACATTAATAAATACACTGAGCTTGATAGCTTGATAGCTTCAAGCTTGATAGCTCCCAGGTCTAGGGAGGGGCATGTGGAGACATTCCTATGGGCCCAGGCTGGGTTCTTCAGGGGATGAGTTTAAATAATGGTCTAGGAAAACAGAGATCGGGTGCTCTGTGCAAGTCCAAAGTGTGAACCAAACCTATAAAAAAAAAGGAAAAGAAAAGGAGTTAAGTTATAAGAAGTTAAGGAGGAGAATAAATGTGCCCATAGTTAATGTGGGGGCTCTCTTACTCATGCAAAGAATATGAAAGAACCATCTACAGGACTGCTTATATTATTGGAACAGGATCAAGGTCATTCATGTGTGTACAGATAAACAGTCCTTATTAGTCCTTTCATCACCGGCTGCTGTATTTTATTTTGCTGTTTTGCACATTATTATATCCCCCATGCTTTAGCAAACCAGAAATTATTAATAAATATTTGATGATGAATAAATGTGTGAACAAATTGATTAAAATAAAATATATTATTGCCAAAGTCATTATCACATTGGGACGAACAAGATGCTCTAAGAATATCTACATAGAAAAGTAAATTACATGGGGCAATTAAAAAGTGTTCTCGGGGGGAAAAATATGTACAAGAGGATATCAATATGGTGAATAGGATTTAAAGACCTAACAGATAGGGAGAAATCACTATCTAAGAAATTACAAGTAAATGTGGCTGAAGCTTAAGTGGCGTAAAGTGAAATTGAAGATTTAAGAAGGAAACAGGCCAAGCAAAGCTCTCTAGACCTTGTGTCTTAGTTTCCTATGACAGCTGTAACAAATTACCATAATTAGTGACTAGAAGCGAGACAAATTTATTATCTTACATTTCTATAGGTCAGAAGTCTGAAGTGGGTCTCACTGGGGAAATTGAGGCGCCAGCAAGGCTCTGCTCCTCTCTGGAGGCTCTAGGGGAGCATCCATTTCCTTTTTTCTTCCAGCTTCTAGAAGCCGCCTGCATTCCTTGGCTCACAGCTTCCTTCCTTCTACAGAGCCAACAACAGTGGGCGGACTCATTATTAATGTTTTAATGGTTTCAATTTCTCCTGCCTCTTCAAGTTTTACATATCTCTGAACCACTCTTCTGTTTTTTAAGAGTTCATGTGATTGGAATGGGCCCACCAGTTAAAGCAAAATAATCTTCTCTTAGTCATATCTGCAGTCCCTTTTACAATGTAAACTAACATCATCACAGATTTGGGGCAATAGATATGTCCATTTTGGTGGGGTGGAGCGGGGGGGGGGGGAGTGGCCGTTATTCGGCCTACCATACCATGTTAGAAGAATTGGGCTTCATCTTAAGGGCAATGGGAAGTTACTGAAAAGTTTTTTTTTTCTCTTTTTTTTTTTTAGTATTTTTATTTTTATTTTTTTTAAATAATAGATTTTATTTTTTATATTCTCCATACAATTGCAACCCCCCATTTTTACCCCAATCCCTCCCCTCCCACCCCCACCCCCCAAAAAGTGTCTCTGGTTCATAGTTTTTTGTTGATTTTGATTTTCACTTTCTTATAGTTATTCATTTTCCTGGTCCTTTATTTAAGTTTTCTAGATTCCTGCTATGAGTGAGACCATCCGGTATTTTTCTTTTTCTTTCTGCCTTATTTCACTGAGCATGATCCCTTCCAGCGCCATCCATGTTGCTGCAAATTGAATGTGTTTATCTTTTTTGAATGCTGAGTAATATTCCATGGTATATATGTACCACATCTTCTTGATCCAGTCATCTATTTTTGGACATTTGGGCTGTTTCCAAAGCTTAGCTATTGTAAACAGTGCTGCTGTAAACATAGGGGTGCAGGTGCTCTTTGGAATTGATGTTTCTGTGTCTTTTGGGTAAATACCTAGGAGTGGAATTGCTGGATCATATGGAAGCTCTATGTTTAGTAGGTCCAGAAATCTCCACACAGCTCTCCATAGTGGTTGGACCAGTTTGCACTCCCACCAGCAGTGCAGGAGAGTTCCTTTTTCTCCACAACCTCGCCAACATTTGTTGTTGCTAGTTTTTTTAATATGTGCCATTCTCACTGGTGTAAGATGGTATCTCATGGTAGTTTTGATTTGCATTTCCCTGATGACAAGTGATGTTGAACATTTTTTCATATGCCTATTGGCCATTTGCATTTCCTCTTCAGAGAAGTTTCTTTTTAGCTCTTCTGCCC
The DNA here is from genome assembly GCF_014898055.3 of Talpa occidentalis. Taxonomy (NCBI): domain Eukaryota; kingdom Metazoa; phylum Chordata; class Mammalia; order Eulipotyphla; family Talpidae; genus Talpa; species Talpa occidentalis. The sequence continues at coordinate 119,639,596 of NW_023604972.1, forward strand.
ATTTTTTGACTGGATTATTTTCTTTGTTGTTGTTGAGTCTCATCAGCTCTTTGCAGATTTTTGTGATCAGTCCTTTATCATTAGTGTTGTGTGCAAAAATGTTCTCCCAGTTGGTGGGGTTTCTCTTTGTTTTTGTTATTGTCTCTTTTGCTGTGCAGAAGCTCTTTAATTTGATGTAGTCCCAGCTGTTGATCTTTGCCTTCACTATCACTGCTTTGGGTGATGTGTCTGTAAAGATGTCTTTGATGTGAATATCACGTAGTGTTTCGCCTATATTTCCTTCTATGTATTTTATGGTTTCAGGACTTATGTCCAGTTCTTTAATCCATTTTGAGTTGATTTTTGTGTATGGTGTGAGGTAGTGGTCAAGCTTCATTCTTTTGCATGTAGCGACCCAGTTTTCCCAGCACCATTTACTGAACAAACTTTCTTTAGGGAATGGTATGATCAAATTTGCACTTTCAAAAAATGTCTTTGGATGATTTGTTTAAAACTGGATTAGAAAGAAATGACTGTTATTTAGGAAAAATACAAGGATAGTATAGACCACGGAAATGTCTGGAAAAGATGACGGATGGGTGGATTTGAAAGTCATTTGGAAAACTGTAAACAACAGGTTTTGGTGGCTGATAAAATATGGGGGATTCAGGAAAAGACAAGTATCATCTAGGTCTCTGGCTAGGGTGACTACATAAATAGAGGTATCATTTACAAGAGGAACAGCATTGAGAAAAAAGGAAAAATATAAAATTTTTGTGATACACAGAGTTCAAAGGACAGTGAAACATCCAAGAATAATTGTCTGATCAGGAGTTATATCTAATGGTTGAACATTTAGAAGAAATGAATGGACTGCAAATATATCCCAGTCATTCTCCTGAAGCCCAAAAGCCTAGAGTAGGTGTAGAGGGGAGAGGGAACTCCAAGGACAGGATCTTAAGGAAATATAGGATTTCAGAGACTAACAGAGGAGGTGAAGGCACAGAAGGGCAGGAAAACTGACAGAGGAGAAAGAAGAAATGAAAGAAGTCTAATGTCCAGCAGTCCAAGTGAGCAGCGTGGTCAACTGCATTGACCACTATGAGGTCACTCAGAAAGGCCTGAAAGGAATCAAGTGAGCCACACAGCAGTCATCACTGACTGTGGCAAAGCAGTGCCATTGGCATAGGGGGATTGGGCAGGGAATGGAAGGACAAGAGACCAGAGTGCAAACTGCTTTTCCAGAGAGCAAACTTGGCTAAGAAGATGAGAGAATTCAGAGAGTGGCTAAGGGGCATGTAAGACTGAAGAGACGAGGTTTATTCTGGGATGGGAAAAAGCAGAAGCATACTACCATTCCTCTAAGATGTGTGTGTATGCATGTGCATGTGTCTGTGTGTGTGTATTGGGGTACAGAGGGTAGATCGGGAAATGCCACCATGGGGTATACCCCAGGAGGGAAATGTCCATCTCAGTCTTCCTGGGATAGCTTTGGGGCTTTTACTTTTTCTTCTACATGCTTTTCTTGCTGCCCCCAGCCTCTTCTGATCCACTTCCGAATAGCTCCACATTGAAAGAGAATTTCCTCTTTTTCTTGGAAACAACCCTATTTCTTGTGTCTTCCTGGTTACTGATGGTTTCTCTTTAGGGAAAAATTCTTCTTGGGGAGACCTCCACAGCCAACTGTCTCTTCAGCATCGCTACTAATTGCTCTTTCTTGGAAAAGGTTTTCTCTTTCTTGAGTTTGGCAGAAGCAGATGGTTCTTCCAGTCCATTTTCCTGAGGAATTCCCAGGGGGTTTTAGTTTTTCTTCTTTTTGGCTCTTTCACATGTCTCCTGTCAATGCTTTTGGGGTACTGCTGCTGCTTTTTAGAGATACAAAAAGTCTCTCTAGTCTCATAAGAAGACAGTTGCTCATGAACTTGTTCTCAAAGTTTCTCCCCAAATACACTTGTGTGTACCTTAGAGAAACACTCAATTCATGATGCAATACAGCATTTGTTTGCCAGGTATTGGGGAGTATGACCTTTGTTCTTGGCAGCTGTTGAACCAATGAAGGTGGGGTGGAAAGTGAGTCCATATTTTGGGGTCTTGTCTTCAGGACTCTAGAAATTTGGTCTCCATGCTTGACTCCAGGAATCACTCAAGAAGTGTGATTTTGAAGGACAGAAAGGACATGGGGAATTGACTGGAAGGGGTGTAGAGTGTTTTACTTGTTCATTCATATGCTTGTTTATGCTTAAATGTCAACAACTTGAACCTATTATTTCACAAATGGAAAGGAGCTGGTAAGATGCAGAGTTTAATATAGAGGAGACATTCAAGCGATCAGTATCTCAAAGAAGAACTAGGATTTAAAGCTTTTGGGAAGTCATAGACCTTTCTTAGCCAACTCTCCAGAGTAAGAGGCTACACTATAAGAAGAATAGGTGTCAGTTCATGGAAGTGTGATGGGAAGTTTATAGGATTCTTATTTGGTGACTTATGTTTTTTAGTTCTTTTCTGTCACTGAATGACGTTATAATCCAAGTTCATGTTGCAACTGGAAGAGGTCCAGATGGTGTACCCAGAGAGAAGGAAAAGTGCAAAGCCAGAAAATTACTGCAGAACTTTGGGTCTGGGATGGGAGGGAAAGCTATTGGTGCCAAAACTGATCATATCAACTCTCAGAAAAAATGAGAGCTATGTCCTGAAGTGGAGTGTGAAGTGGTAAGACTTTGACCTTAGGACGTATGGAATCCAATGGTGGGAAAACTTGATTGATGGGATGCCTGCTGTTAGAAGGCTTGATTGACTGGCTTAATTAAATTTGCAAGAGAACAATGCAAGACATTGTTCCTCGGGCAGTGAGGGGGGATCACAGTGTGAAGCAAGGTTTATAACTTTAATGATTTCATCAACTACTGAGAAACATAAGAATAATCAATGTAAAACACCAAGCAGGAAAATTGACAAGTTTTCCTCATCACCATTATTATTGTTGTTAGGTTGAAAATTAAATTACAATGCAGTATAAGAATTAAACCAAAGGATGAGTTGAAAAGTCCAAAAGGTTGTGATTAAAGTGTTAAGAGATATGGTAAAGATAAATACATGATTGGAAGGAGGAAAAACAGTAAGTTAAACTGGTTTGTGAAAATGTCTTATAAACATACATAGATACACATAATGGTCATTATACGTTGACATGTTCCTTGATTTTAGTTACTCCACAGAGACACAAGGAAAGAGTGGTACTCCTCCATTGCCCATAGACTGCAGGATGAGCCCCTGGAGCGAATGGTCAAAATGTGATCCTTGCCTCAAACAAATGGTAAGCATTCATTGTCAATGATATCCCCGAGTGGAAACTGTATTGCCAGCATCTCTAGGAAAATGACTATCAGGCAGGAAGCCCCACAGTTGAGCTCCAAATCAAGAATGACAGATAATTGCCTAAATGGATGGTGCAAAGCTGCTGGGAAACCTGACGGCTGCATGGCATACTAAATGAGAGGCAGGGGGTGCTATTCTGTGCACCAGACTGCAAACCCTAGAACGTGAGGAGTTTCTGGAGGTGCCATTGTTCACTGCTTTTACAGTTTCCATCCTTTGACTCACCTGGGTTTGGAGGGCTACAATGATGTGGATGCAGTTTTAGGTCATCATTACTTTTTGGCACTGAAAATTCTAGTGTTTCCAGCTGGTTTTGTTCAGTTTCGTTCTAGGAGCGTTGAGGTCTTTGGACAATTTAATGGGCAAAGATGCATGGATGCTGTGGGGGACAGACGGTCGTGCGTGCCCACTGATGTCTGTGAAGATGCTGAGGATGAGGATGACTGTGGAAATGACTTTAAATGTGAAACAGGTAATCTTTGCACTCCCATTGTTTCTGTGTGCACTCGTGAGTAAGAAGCAAGAAAGCTGATTCAAGACAGTTAGAAAGGGACATTAATCTACTTGCACAAAAAGTCAAATGAATGTCTGCTCCGACTCCTCTAGCATTTAAGTACACTTGATAACTTCAGAAAGAAAAAGAGAAAATTTTGACATTAAACATTTTTTTTGTTGGCTCTGATTGCAGGCAGATGCATAAAGAGGAGACTTTTATGTAATGGTGATAATGACTGTGGAGACTTCTCAGATGAGGATGATTGTCAAAATGATCCCCGCCCTCCCTGTCGTGATAGAGCTGCAGAAGAATCTGAGCTGGCACGGACAGCAGGCTTTGGGTCTGTATTCCTTTTGACTCTCTCTCGATGAAGATGGGTATGAAGTTTCTCCACCTTTCCTGTCATGCTAAAATGGCCAAAAGGTTTACGTTGGTACAAAGACTAGCCATGAGGTTGTATTCTGTGTGAATTACATTTGAGCTTGAAAGAAGGTTAAGTGCTGAATAATTATCAGCTTGAAAACTGAAAAACTTCCTGGCCTCAGTAGGAACCTATAGAATGAACTAGACTATCAGGATGTTAGATAATTACTTCTGGATCCAGTAGGAGATGAAACACCTCATTTATGAGGCTTTGGTAGACTACAACAATGTTGAAATGATTTGTTAACATTTGAAACTCAATTGCCAGTAGTGTGTCTGAGAGTTGCCAGAAAGTCTCTCTTAAAATTAGAACTTCTGGATATGTACCTGGTTATAAATTCTTGGGAGGTTCTAGGTTCCAGTATTCTGGAGTTGACCCAAGAGGAATAGGATAGAGAAAACAATTTTGAAGCCAGATGGTGATGGTGTTGAACTCCTGGTTCTGGTGCTGACATTTCCCATACAAAACATAGGGGCCCTAGTCAGACAAAGTAAGATGAGAAGTGTTGGGCCGTGCAGAACTCAGGGTTATACTGTGTAAAGGCCATTTGCAGAGAGATCTGTATTTGGGAGTTGGGAATGACATGGTGAGAGATTCAGTTCTGTTGTTCTATATAGTCAGAGAACATTTCAGGATGTTCACACCATAGTTTCCACTAGTTGTTCTGACCTGTTTTCAGTAAAGGTACTTTGGGTGAACTCGTTGTCAAATTGTCCCCAAGAAAAAAGCCACTGTTTCGCCACCCAGTGATATATTAACAGAGATGGCATGTAGCTCTATTTCACTGTCTCTGTGTAAAGTATCTCTTTATTTTTATAATCCCATAGCCTAGTTCATAATAGGTGCCTGATAAATATGGGGGGTAGATATATATAGGTGAATTAATTGATTAATAAAAATAAGTATTTTCTAAAATACTGTCAGTTGACATCAGGTAAGATTGAAACTAGGTCTTTGGAAGAAATTCAGATTTAGAACTGTAGTCTTAGGAATGGGGCTGGGGAGCAGAAAAAAGATGAGGGTTATGGCTAGAGCAAGGCAGATAGAGGGATTAAAGTAGTGGTTCTCAACCAGAGAGATTGTCTAGATCTGGTTTTGGTGGTCACTTCTGTGAGACTTGGGAGTGGGAGAGAGGCTTAGGAAAGTGGATTGTCGCTGCTGAGATCCAACTGGCAAAGGCCCTAAATGATGCTAAACAGTTTACACGTCACAGGACAGCTGGGCCCAAAATGTCAGTCATACTGAGGTTGAGAAACCCTACACTAAGGTTTTGGGCAGTTCCCGAGAAAAGATCTCAGTATCAGAGTTAGCTAAAAATAGAGAGATGTCCCTTCTTTCTGAGCATGAGACTTCTACTTCTTTAAATCACAATAGAAAAAAATTCCAGCATACCAAGAGTCAGGCAATAAATAAAGCATTTCACATATCCTTTATTCACTTTATAAAATCTTGTCCAAGTTGCATTCAAATATTACCACAGTGCTGTTGGCCTTTAGCCAAAGGTAGGGCCCTTGAGTCAAATGGATGGTCTTAGACCCCAAACTCAGCAGGCAATCAGCAATTGGCAGTAAATGGTTTGGGAATTGTCCAAAACCTTGTAACCAGGTCACTGCGTGAGTTCTGATTCGTGCTGCTTTCCTCAGAGAGCGATGATGAGTCTATGGTAAAAGCCCTTTACTACTTTACTCTGCTTTATTTGGATTCCAAGAAAGAGTTTTCTGTAATCTAAAAAAAAAAAAAAAAACTTAAAGCAGGGAATTATATGTGTCCTCTCACTCAATGCAAATATATAGCTTGTCTTACAGAAATCTTGGGCTGCTTAGCTGAAAAACAATCATTCATAATCTGCTGCTTTCCTTTGTTCAGGGGGAAAAAAAATTGTTATATAGCATCTGCCAGGAGTTTCATAATGAGGCATCCCAGAGAGCTGGCTAGAACTCCTTAAATACCTCATGCTATGTGGTGGTTGGGGTTGATACTGGGGAGAGTTGCAGGCTGAGTCCTCTGGACTAAGTAAGAGGGTGGGGTCCCAGCTCTGAGGAGAGGTCAGATGAAGACGTGGAAAATGAAGTAAGCTTTGATAGAATCAGTCCATCAGTGATTTTTATTAAATTCTCCATTCTCATAAGCAACAACCTATTCCTAAATTAGTCTTCATTAAGCCAATTGTTTTCTGATTGCTTCCATTTGCATACTTAGAACTTTTCTGCAGATTCCTTCTGTATAAATTTTTATAACAATCATGTGAGATTACTAGGGGAGGTATTATATTCATTGTGCAGGTAAGAACTGAGTGAAATAAGTTCATTTATTCATTAGTTTCAAGTCGAACAAAAACACCAGTTTCTTTGACATATATAAAACTTACTTTTTCCACTGTGCCACCTCACTTTCTCCTACCCACATTCTCATCAACACCCCTATCACTTCCCCCTTATTACTATAGAGCCCATAAATCAATACCTTAACTTCAAGGCAAAGCTAACCTTAGAAAATAAAATTCCTTAAGTAGTTATACATTATTCGATTATTTGAATTAAGAGTATAGTGGTATGAAATAGTAATTAACATTTAAGTTTTTAAAGTAACATGCTTTATTACATGTATCATATTCCTCAGTACAATTAATGTCACATATTTATTTGTGGCATATATATACATATATACATCTTCTTTGCTCTATGGGGACAATGAACTACATTGAAAGTGGTAGTAGGAGTAAACTTCCCAATCAGAGTGATGTGCTTATAAACTGCTTCTACATTATCCAATCTGGAAAACCTCAGCTATCACATACAGACTCTATTATACATGAAAATCACAAGTACTTCATTTCAAGTACTATCTCATTTAAATTCTTATACCAGGATTATTCGGTTGTATCACAGATGTGTCAGCCTGTTATTCTGTAGACATCTGAGATTCTCCAGATGTATTGAAGGAAATCCCTAATCCATTTTGCATTCATTGGAAAAAAATAAATCCAAGCCAGCTGTAAATGAGGGACAATATGCAGGGAATTACTTTTTTGTGTGATCTAAGCATAACACAACGTCTATAGAGGCAACTTTCTCTTGAGTTCACCTGGAAAATTGGAGCTGCCCATGTTCTAGATGCAGGTGTGGAAGCAGGCATCCCTACACACTGCCAAGGGACATATGTTTTTTATTTCCCAGGCGATGACATTCCATCCATGTGAAATTTTCATGTTTCTTGGCAGAACAAAATTGGCTCATTCTAGACTAGACTAGCTGTCTCTGTAGTAGTGGAACCAAGTCAAGATTTTGAAATATTTCTTTCTTAGCCTGCTTTAGACTGAGCATCAGCTGCATTGTAACTTTTTAGATGGACCCAGCCAACTGATGCATTTGTTATTCTATAAAATGTTAACCTTCAAATTGAGGCATGCATACAATGGGATGTCAAAAGACTTTCCAAAGGAGAAAGGGATAAGTTTTAAGGTAACAGTTTCCTCATCTGTTGATTACTAAACTGATCTAATTGTAAACCCTCGATGCCATATGTGCATATTTTTTTCACAAAACTGATAAAGCCTTGAAGTTGTCAAGTTCATTCTTTCTTACCTGCCCTTTAGAATCATCTCTCACTTATCAAAACAATGTGTCCCTCATCCACCTCACATTAGAGAGTGGAAAAGCCAGGAAACAACTGTGAATATCAATACTCAATTGGACTCTAATACCTTGTAAGATAAGTGGTCTCCAGTTCTTTTTTTTTTTTTTTTTTTTTGCATAGAACTGGAGTGTAGACCAGAAATGCAGGGCTGTGGGGGTGGCGGGTGGGGGGAGAGTGGGGAGCAGAACAGGCAGATTTACTGAAATACACTGCTCAGGGGAGCCATGGGCAAGACAGAAGAGGTCTGCCGTGCCATGTGTGGGTTAGCTCCCTGGTTAAGAATCAAACTCAGGCCACAGTTGGTGGTGATAACCAAGAGACTTAACCCCTAGGCCACCAGGGAGTCTCCAGTTCTTTTTGTCAAAACACTGGAAGATGCCTTAATCAATTGTCAGATTGCAAAAAATAATTTTTGATGAAAGACTAGTATATGATCTTTTTCTGGCCTAAAACTGGGGATAACACAGAATTGAGTGACACAACATTTCTTCTATTCTCATCTACTTATTTATGTGAGTAAATTTTCTTAGTATTTATATCTTTGAAAATAAAAGGTAGGAATGAAACTGATGCTCAGCTCTGTCTCTTTCTAACAATCAGTAATATTAATTCATGGGTGCAGGAGATAATTCAAAAAAAAATCCCATTCATTTCATTGTGAGATAGATTTACAATAAAATCTTACATATGCTTAGTAACTATTAAAATTATAATATGCTTATTATATATGCTAGTAATGATAACTCCATTCAGAACATTTTAATTAGAGTTCCTAGAGTCAAAGAATATTTAAGATTTTAAAATTAATTTTTTTTAAGATTTATTTATTTTTATACAAGAACCAGGGTACAGGCCAGATGCGTGGGAGGGTGAGAGGTTTCACCAGAGACAGAATGGGGAACAGAACAGGCAGATTGACGAAATACACTGCTGAGGGGAGCAGCGGGTGAGACAGGAGAGGTCTGTCCCACCATGTGGGTTTCTCCCTGGCCAGCCAGGAATCGAACAAGTGCTGCAGAGACTGCAGACAGCTTCACAACGCTGCACTCAACCCGCTGCACCACCGGGGAGGCCCTATTTAAAATTTTAATTAATATCTTTTATTACAAAAAAACATGAAAAAGTGATGAGTCAGAACTTACAAGCATAAAATACCATTAGATTAGGTTAAAAGTCTTTGGGTAAAGTGCAATAAAAATATAGATTCTTATTTTGCCCTGAACTTTAAAAATGTTATTTAAATAATATTTTAAAAAATAATAAAAATATACATAAAATGTCCAGTTATTATAGAAATATGAATATTATAGTGACTTGATACCCACTAGCAGTACAGAATTTATATGCTATTGCATTTAGCTTTTAAAGATGAATTATAAAGTAATAATATAATATAGCAATTAGGGAAATTATATCCTTTCTAACTATTTAGCTTACATTGAAAATTTTTAAATGTCAAACTAACACTGTTCAAGGAGGCATAATTTGTCCAAAAATTTTTATAGTGTATACAAGTAGAAAATCTGAAGACTAAGTCATGCAAACATGCCACACACATTTCTACAGCCAGCTCATGTCCTTTGAGTCCCATCCTTCAAAACCCAAATCAAATCGTACTTCTAAAACTCTTTTGGGCCTCCCTGGTGGCACAGGGGCTTGAGCACTGCACTGTGAGACTGTCTTCAGCCTTTGCAGCACTAGTTCGATCCCCCTTGACCCCTGCCGGCTGGGGAGCTACCCACCTGGTGCAGCAGACCTCTCCTGTCTCACCTGCTGCTCCCCTCAGCAGTGTATTCCAGTCAGTCTACCTGTTCTGTTCCCCACTCTGTCTCTGGTGAATCCTCTTACTCCCCCCACCTCTGGCCTGTTCCATAGTTCTTGTATGAATAAATAAATAAATCTTTAAAGAAAACAAAACTCTTTTTATGACCCTGCCATAGTGATCTCCTCCTCTTGGAAACCTTACACACTTGCCTGTACTACTCATTTGCATACCTAATTCCTTCCTCAGACTAGTCTTTTAAATTGGTGATTGTGTCTTCCCTGCCTAGCTTGAATGTAAATAATTTTTATGGGGTCAAAGACTGTATTAACTAACTGTATTATCTTAATATTACAACTGTTTATTGTAAACACAGCACTGTACTACACATAGATACAGTAGTTGCTTCATTCATCATTGTTATGAACAAAGATTCATGTCATTGTTTACTGAAATTAAAAAGGTACAGGGTCTCTGTTAATTAAGGTATAAGAAGGAAAGCATTCACCATGGACTACAGATGTATTTGAGTCCTTGTTTAAGATGAAAACACAGATAATTTATTGCCAGTGTTGTGTGTCACCGATTAAAACCTTAGTGATTAAAAAATATATATATATGTTTTTTGCTCACATGTCTGTAGGTTGGTTGGAGTGACCTGAACTAGATTGCACTTGACTGGCAGCTCTGCTTCCAGCTGCAGTTGCTGGTGTGATTCTGTTTCTCATGGCATGGCTCCCCTTCTCAGTGGGGTCAGGGAGCAACTGGAGTAGTTGTGAAGGGGCAGTGGCCACCCAGCAGAACCCCTTATTAAGGCAAAAGCAAGTCACAAGGAAACATAAGGAAGCCGAGGAGATATCACCATGCTTAGGCTCTGAGCTGACCTGCTGTCACTCTCACCCATGTGGCCTTGGACAAAATCAGTCACGTGGCCACATATAAGGTGAGGGATAAGCCCACAATGAGGCAATGGTAAGTGTGTAAATGCAGAGGTGGGTGAAGAGTTGAAGGCAAAATTTTGATCTATCAGGAAGAATAAATTATTTAAGAAAGCAAGCCAGATATATAATGTTTCTTTTTCTGCTCTCTCTTTTTTTTAAAGATTTATTTATTTATGCATATAAGAACCAGGGCACAGGCCAGATGTGAGGGAGGGTAAGAGGATTCACCAGAGACAGAGTGGGGAACAGAACAGGCAGACCGACCGAAACACACGCTGAGGGGCGCAGCAGGCGAGACAAAAGAGGTCTGCTGCACCATGTGGGTATCTCCGTGGCCGGCTGTGATCGAACCCACACTGCAAGACTGTGGACAGCTTCACAGCGCTGCGCTCAACCACCTGCACCACCAGGGAGGCCCTCTTTTCTTCTCTTATTCAAGCTATTAGGTCTGACTTTGACCTTACTTTAGGATGCTTTTAGGAAGGTATTCTTGGTAGGGCAAGAAGTGAGAGGTGGTTCCTTTCAGCTGGACAGTTGGCCTTGAGGGAGCTATCCACAGATCGGTTTCTCAACTTGACTGCCACTAAAGTTGAGCTATAATATTTATTTTCTTTATAGATTTAAAACCTATTAAAAATGTTCTGTTTATATAAAGACTTTGTTTTTAACCAACCCCTTGGCAACAGGATACTCTTTCCATTTTTCTTGTATTAACAAAGGTTTTATGGTAAACCATCCACACCCTTTGACAAATTGTTCTTGAAACCAATATCTATATTTATAATCCAGCTCATTGGGATTAGAGATGTCATCTAGAGCAATGAAAGAATTTATGTTAGTCTATCAACTTAAAGTTTGCATGTAAGAGTCAAACCTCCATTTTGACCTTCTTGGACTGGAGCCATTTATTCCAGAGACAGTCTAGACAATGATGACTCTCCTTCCAATTAACAAAGATCTACTCCACAAAGAACAAACTGCTTCTTGTTCATATATTGTTTTCATGCCTACAAAACAACCTTAACTTTTTTTTAAGCTAAGCAAGATTCCTATGTCTGAGTTAAGGCTTGCCAAATAAAAATATTTTGCTAGGAGCATGTAGAACTTTTGAAAACACCTTGTAGGATGCTGAGTTTTTGTGTTCCTCTTGGAAAGTATAAGAGGAATAACATAACTCTAAAGGGAATAAGGTTCTCGACAAGCAATGAGACAGTTGGGGAAAAAAAACACCTGCAGTTTAAAGAAAATGGGGAGGGAAAGAACCCCAGTGTTGTTCATAGATTAAAAAATTCCACGCACATGGTGTATTACCACTGCCCCCCGCCCCAGATGCTCTGCTCTGAAATCACTTAAATAGTTGATATGACAGCACTAGCTCTCCATTCACTGAGGGAGATAAGCTAAGAGTTAAAGCACAAGAGTTAAGACTCTAGGAACCAGAGGGTCCCTTCTCCCTACTCAATGCATTTCCTTCATTGTGTTCTCCACAGTGCCACAGTTACGGGAGTTTAGAAAGCTTTCTTTCAGAGGCACTGAGCCCAGGTGAACAGGCTTGTGCTTCTGTTCCTAAGTATATCCCACACACGCTGCGTGACAGGGACATGACCCCAAGGTCTCTTTCCTTAGCCACAGAGAACTATCTTGCTTTATTAGCTCCTGGCATCTTCACACCTAATGATATTCTGTTTATTCTCAGCATCAACATTTTAGGGATGGAGCCCCTAAATACACCTTTTGATAATGAGTACTTCAATGGACTATGTGATCGAATTCGGGATGGAAATACCTTGACCTACTACCGCAGACCCTGGAACGTGGCTTCTCTAGTCTATGAAGTAAGTCTCCACAGGAGAAAACACATTATTCAGAATGCTTTTAGATGAAAAGCTGTTTTGATGAGTTTAATGATGTCAAAAATTCAGTAAAATAAGAATTTGATGTGAATATAAGATTCATTTAGAGAAGAGGTGCAGCATGAATTTCTTTAGAAAATAAATCGTAGCCTACATCAGCCCTTATAATGTGAAGCAAATATCTAAACTCTGTAACTAAAAGAACACTGTAAAAAAAAAACTATGGTTCTGATACAACTAAACTTTGAAGTTGTGATTTAAGTAATGAGTACATGACTTCCATGCTACTTTAGCTCATATTTTGCTAATCTATTGATGAAAATACATTTTTACATTGTTTTCCTCCAGTTATTTCCCTTGTAGAGCCTGCTTACCTAATGTGAGTGGATTTTTACACTTACCTCAAGTCCCATTAGCAGTTATAAAATTATTTCTTAGTGATTTTTATTCTATACAATGCCAACCCAAATTGCCACCTAAAATCTTTAAAACCACCCACCTACTCAAGCCCCCATTCAAAGTATTAACAGTGATCACCTTAGTTGCTGTCTTCCTTGGCCCAAGAAAGGTATAATAAAGAATAATAATTAGAATTTATAAACTAGGTGATAAAATAATGTTTCATTAAATGGTTCCATTTTCCACTTATAATGTCTACTTTGTTCAGTTATCACAACATTCTTTGTTATTGCTGTCGCTTCCACCAGTTTGAGAAACTATTATGTGTTCTTTTAAATAAACAAAGGTAACAGTGCTTTTGCATCTAACAATATTGTAAATCAGTTCCTACCTATTTCAGTGATCATGTGCTTCCATGAATATGGAATATTTTAATGTCTGCACTGTTTGGCATTTTTTCAATGTGACCACATTGTCATATCTTTTGTACTGATATATCCAGAATAGAATCACTTTTCCATAAATTTCAGAGAACATTTTGGATTAGTGATCTTTATCCATTCTGCCAGATTTATCTTCTTTAAACACCCTTTTTAAGGGGAAGATGATAACCTTTCTAAAAAGTATTACACATGTTCTAATTTAATTAGAACATACCAAAACAAGGAAACCTTTGTCATTGGTGATGAAAGAAATGTGATTGTATAGTTTTACTTAGTTTTCGTTTCTCAGGTCTGTGTTCACTATAACCAGTGTGTTAGCTTCTCTACAGAAGTAGTAACTGATGTGACAGGAGATGGTGAGGCTGGAAAGTTGCCCAAGGACTGACCTTGAAGCTAAAATTGGACAGGAAGCCCACTGTGTCCTTTTATCTATAACCCTGGAGAAAGATATGTTTCTGAATTCAGATGTTTTGCATTTTACAAAGGCGATGTGGTGCTAACCCTGCATATTTTTTTTTTAAATTATTTATTTATTTATACAAGCACTGGGTACAGTCAGAAGCGTGGGAGGGTGAGAGAATTCACCAGAGCCAGAGCAGGGAGAAGAGCAGGCAGAAGGACCGAAGTACACTGCTGCGGGCGGCAGGTCTGCGCGCCATGTGGGACCCTCCTCCGGTGGCCGGGGAGTAGCCGGGGATCAAACCGGCGATGCAGAGGCTGCGGGCAGCTTCACAGCCCAGCGCTCAACCGATGCGCCACCGGGGAGGCCCTCCCTGCATATTTTTTACTTCCCGGTGGAGTTAGGGCCAGCATTTCATAATCAAACACAATGATATTTCTACAGTAAAACTAACTGATGTTTATGCAAAATGGTAGAAATGAAGACTATAAGTAATGTTTTACAGTTCAGATAAGATTAAGCCTCCAAATGAATTTTGGCATAAAGCTTATAGAAAAGATGATTACGGAATTGAGTAGTCACTTGGTGTCAGTGGAACAGAGGGCTGACTAAATCGACTGAGGGTTTACATAATCCCCAAATCACCCTCTTGGTGCTACTACTGCTGATAGTAGTGATCCTCTTATTCTAATCTATTATATTTTTGGAAAATAAATAGCCTACCTTGTTAGTACCATACAAACAAGAACATATACTTATTTGAGTGGAAATTTCCATTTTATCTTTTTAGAAAAGATTTTTCTGTGCTGTCTAGTACTCCTATCTAGTACTCCATGGAATATTTTACTTACTTTCATGTATATTACTATAGTATTGTATATTTTATGACTGTGCCTGAAAGCAAAGAATGTGTATTATAACACCTTATGGCCTATTAACAATATCCATCTCTGGAGCTTGCTCCAAGTACTTTACTAGTCACTCTCCTAGACCTTAAGTGAACTTGTGTCTCATCTTCTACCCTAACTTCAATATATAAATATCTTCAAGACTCTTATTTAAAAAATAAAATCACAAACATAAAAAGAAACCCCTGTCTTATATACTCTCTTATCTACTAGTCTCAATTTTTGCACTTCCTATTAATTCCCCAACCATATCAGTTTGCTAAAGCTCCCTTTAGAAAGTACCACAGACCAGGTGACTTAAACAACAGAAATTTAAGTTCTCACAATTCTATAGTCTAGAAGTATGAGATCAAGATATGGGCAAGGTTGTTTTTCTCAAAGGCCCTTTTTCTTCATTTGTAGATGACAGTCTTCTCCCTGCATCTCCACAACCTCTTCCCTTTTAGTCTTACTCTGCTCTTATGTAATCAACAGTCATATTGGATGACATCCAACTCTAATGACCTCACTTTATTTCATTACTTCTTTAAAGACTCTGTCTCCAAAGTCACATTCTCAGGTACTTGGGCTTAGGGCTTCAATATAAAATTGATGGGAACACAATTCACATAATCCTGAAACACTGCTACCTCACTAAAATAGCTTTGCCAAAATTTCCATGTCCATCTCAGAGTTGGGACATTGTGGTTTTGTTTTGGTACTTTAGCTCTCTCTTTTTTTTTTTTAAGATTTATTTATTTATTTATACAAGTACTGGGTACAGTCAGAAGAGCGGGAGGGTGAGAGAATTCACCAGAGCCAGAGTGGGGAGCAGAGCAGGCAGAAGGACTGAAGTACACTGCTGAGGGGAGCAGCGGGCGGCAGGAGAGGTCTGCGCGCCATGTGGGACCCTCCTCCAGTGGCCGGGGAGCAGCTGGGGATCAAACCAGCGCTGCAGAGGCTGTGGGCAGCTTTGCAACCCAGCACTCAACCGCTGCGCCACCGGGGAGGCCCTATTTTAGCTCTCTTTACTTACGGCAGCTCTCAGATATTGGTCTTGCCAGAGTTTCCACCTTGTCTCACTAATCTCTCTCAACCTGATTCCTTGAGTGATTTATTCTCTTCTGCACCATCAATTTTATGTCTACCTCGATAAAAAAACAAAACTTAACTTAGAAATCTAATTGACTTTAGCAAATGACTCATGAATCTGGCAGCACCCCTCCTGGCAAGTAGAAAGGTACTGCAAGAAGTTGTACAAATTGAAAGGTTTCTAGCAGAAAGAGTGGAACAAGGTTATTAATAAAAGAAAAGAAACACTGTTTCAGATTAGAACAGTATTTCCCTTACAGAAAGGCAAGGGGTATTCTACCATGCAGGTTATCTTTAATGCTGACCAGGAAATTCCAGATTGATTGATCTAAAATTCTTCTTTTGGGAGAGACTAAAATTAGATTGGGTAACAAGTCTTGATAGAGCTTGACATAAATCACTTTATTTGGGCCTCTTTTTTGTCTTTTTTAAAACATTTTATTTCCAGCATATGTCTCTCTATGAGCTGGATACCCAAGTAGCTAGTTGTGTGAAGTCATCACACAGTTAACACACCTAAAACTATCATCTCACCTTACTCCCAAAACCCTAATTCTTGCTGTTGAACACTATCCTTGTTAAGTGAAACAGTATCTTTGTAATCATCAATTGAGCTCAGTATCTGGAAATCTTCCTAAAGGCAAGCTCTACAGACATCTCACACAAATTCCACACTATCCAATCAATCTCCAAACTTAATTTTATAATATCTCTTAAATCTGCCTCTTCTCTATTCCCTCTGCAAGGACCATTATCTTAGATTCCTGACAGTTTTCCTCTGGGCTACTGTGATTGTCTTCTTGTCAGTTTAAGACCTCTAGTTTTGCTAGCTTCAATTCATTCCCTACACTTCAGCAGGAAGATCTAAATCTGATCTCATCACTTTGAGGGTTAAATTTGGTGAATATCTCCCTGTAGCCTGCAGCTATCAATCTCCTTGGCAGTGAAATCATTCCTGTCCTGGCTTTTGGTTGCTATCCCACTCACCCTTTTCCTCTCAACCCTCCATTTTGGTTAATGCCTTTCTTGCACATCAATACAATCATCTCTGCTTTCCTTTGTATTCTGGTATTTACTTTGTTGTTTCCACGTATACCTTTAGTGGAGTTTCTAGTCATTTTATTTATCATGGAATCCTGAAAAACTAACATCACATACTAATAAGTTAAAAATGCTTACTAAACTGATAATGGTATACAGCATGTTTAACATTCTTTAATTTTTTAAAAAATTAATGCTTTAATGAAGGTACAAAACTTTAATCAAGTAAACATATTATTGGAGTCGCCATTAAAGTGGACAACAAAACTGTAAACAGGGGCTTAATAAATACTCCAACTCTTCTTTCTACTGGCAAGTTTAGACCATTTCCTAGACCGGGTGGTATATACAGATCAAGTTTATTATATATGCTTTTGTTGTTGTAAGTTGGTTTTCCCAAGAGACAAAAATGTGGACTGTGCCTATAGAAATTGATATATTGAAAGGAAATATAGTTTACAATTAACTCATGTAGGTTCAAGTTTGTAGTCACAGGCAGAGGTTTAATTATGAAGCTGTACCTACAGCATATTAAGTAACTTGGGCATAATCCTGGACATGATAAGGAACTACTGAAGATAGTAACACAGTTAGTGTTTCATTTTTAATCTTTCTGCTTTGTGGAGATGAATTTCAAAAGCACAAGACCAGAAGTAGTAATAGAAGGACGCTATTTCGTCATCCAAGAATGAGTCATGTACAACTAAACTGGCTCTAAGAGAGGAGGAAATGAAATCCAGCATAATTAAGAACTAAGAGTTTAATAGTGAATTGAAGACAGTATAGCTTCTGGTCATTTGTTAACCTGAATTAAGATTCTCCGGGGGTAGATTCTGATAAGTTCCTCCACTTATCAACTTACTTAAGCAACTTGTTTCTTTCCTGAATCTCAGTTTCTTATCATAAAGTAGGGTAATAATACTACATATTTCATAGGATTTTGGAAAGGTTAAACAATGTGTTAATGAGTCCAAAGTGCTTACAAGAGTGAACTCAACTCAGCAAGAATGAATATTTGAAGAATCCTTGTGCCAAAAGAAAACCCCTGTGAATTGCCTTCAAAAAGATCTGAGAAATAAAGGGTGGGGGAAATCTGCTAAAAGAAGGGTCCATTCCAAGAAGAAAAAATGAAATGAATTTTATAATGTTGACTGTGGGGATCTGTAGTCCCAGAGCAGACCAACATTTAATATCTAGGCAGAGAAAATGATCATTCAAAGAGAAAAAACTTTGTTATCTAATTCTGGATTTCAAATATCCCCAAAATTGTGGCTAAGGGTTAGGAATATGTGTGGTTTTAATAGGTGCCTTAGCTGAGGTTATCTGGTGAGGCTGTAGTCAATCTGCTTTTTTCCCTGTTTATTCTCTCAATTAGTGAGAGATGACTAATAAGTAATAATATGAGGTTTCAATATACATTATACAAACAAAATCTTAGTGCATATTCAATGTTTTCTCTGTTTACCTTCTATTTCCAATTGCTGTCTCAATCTTGTTAATTGAATATGAAGTGTTTCTTAATTATGTCCTATCTCTGCCACTCCCAGAATAATGATTATTTCTTGTCAAGAAGCATCAACTGGATAGTTTTTTAAACAGGAGAGCTTTAACTGACCCCTGTAATATTATTATAGGCATCCTGAAACATGCAGACCTTGCATGTTTGTGCCTTGCTCAGATTTCAGCTTTTCCAACATGTTTATTTGATTCTTATGAAGAAAATTGCTCACTCCCTAGCATTTTCCTGCTTTCTATAATCTTGTATTTTGTCATCTTTTCAAAGTATTTTTCTATTTCTCCATGATGATTCCAAATACCAGTCTATTCCTGAACTGACTTAAGACTGATTTGTATGGATAAATATTTTCCAATCCAGCTCTTGTTTGTTGCTTTTTGTGACCCCTCTCTCTCTCTTTCAGATTCTACTCACTACTTCCCTCCTAGCTCAGCTGAAAAGCCCATTCAAAATTATTATTTTGCTGTAGCTATATGTAGCTACATGTAGCAAAATAATAATTGACATCCTGACCAATATTACATCTGCAAGTACTCCTCCACACTGTCAAATAGTTCTATCTCATGCTGGTTCTTTTCTAGCCATATCAGGTATAAATACAATTACCTACAAACTACACCACTCTGATTCTGCAATCACTTAGAAGACGGTAATTTAAGAAGATCCTGGCCTACCAACAAAGTTAGGGAAAGCTGTCTTCCTGGTGCCATTTTACTCAGCTTTGGTACTTTTTAGTTTTGATGATGTGGAGTAGTATTGTCTTTAATTGTTTCCACTAGCCTTAGAGCCCAAGGTCATAGAAATGGTATGCATTTTTTGAAGACCAAGTTCAAAACAACTTTTTCATGAGTCAAAATTTGTCAAGTTTTTTTTTTTTTTTGGCAATGTAGCATAAGAATTACCAACACAGGGGCCTCCCTGGTGGCGTAGGGATTAAGTCAACACTATCACCACAATGGCCTACCATGATGGTCTGAGTGTAATCTGCCAGGGAATTAAAGCACATGGCACACAGCATACCATGTCTCATCCTGTCTTGCCCTGTCTCAAGACTCCTGTCTCGCCCACTGCTCCCCTCAGCAGTGTATTTCAGTGGATCTGCCTGTTCTGCTCCCCACTCTGTCTCTGGTGGATCCTCTTACACCTGCACCTCTGGCCTGCAGCCCAGTTCTATGCAAAAACATAAATAAATAAAATCTTTTGAAAAAAGAATTACCAACTGAACCCTCTTATTAGACTTCCTGGGGTTTTCAGTGCTGGGTGAGTCATGCTCTAGTTACGTGACCTTGGAAACATTTTCTAACCTTTATTTTCTTATAGACAGATAAGTATTTTGCTAATGGTAATTATAGGAATTACCCTAAAGGTAGGAAGTTAAAAGTACTATTCTACATGAAATAGTTATTTTGTTATTACTATTAGCTATATTGGATGTGCATATTAAATTTAATAATTTTTATTAGCATCTTTACCTGCCAGAAATCTTACTAGGTGGCGCATCTTTGGTGGTATGTGGGCAGGACAGACATTATCCTGAACAATTTAGAGCTTACCATTTGAAGGTTTCTAAAAGAAGCAATTAAAATGGGAAGAAAAAAAATTAAAAAAATAAAATGGGAAGGGCTTTTGATTTGATTTGATTTTACAAGAAGAACAATGGAAGCTCTTAGAAAAAGGATTTGCTTGTCTGTGGGATAACAAGAAGTCTCCCTAAATAGAAGTCATTTGTAAGCAAAGATTTGAAATAGGAGTAGAAATTAATAAACCAAAGGATATAGTATGCATGTGTGCAAGTGTGTGTATGTGTGTGTGTGTGTGTGTGTGTGTGTGTGTGTGTGTGATGTTTGTGATGGGAGTATGAGGACTGGGGAAGATGTTAGGGGACATTCCAGAAACAGTATAAAGGAATTTAATAGAGATAGAAGATAGAAGATAGGCCATGGAGATAAAAAGGTGGCTAGATGACTGATGTAAAATCAAGGAGAGATTAACTTGGAGGAAGTCTGCTTTGTCTTAAAGGCAATGGGATGATTTAGAATGCCTTTAGGCAGGGAAGTGATGTGGTTACATTACTCTTCCCTGTTCCATTGAGCATATTGCTTTTTAATGAAAAGTATGTACATTTTAGCCTTTCCCATTATATGGGAACTTTAGGTTTCTTCTCTTCATCTCTCTGGGCTACTGTAGCAAAATACTAAAGTCTAGGTAGCTTAGAAATAGCAGAAATTTATTTCTCACAATTTTGGAGACTGAAAGTCCAAGATCAGAAAGCAGGAGTGTCAGGTGAGTGTCCTCTTCTGTGTTATAGACTTCTCATTAAATCTTCACCTAGTGGGGGGCCTCCCCTGTGGCGCAGCGGCTGAGCGCTGGGTTGCGAAGCTGCCCGCAGCCTCTGCAGTGCCGGTTCGATCCCCGGCTGCTCCCCGGCCACCAGAGGAGGGTCCCGCATGGCGCGCAGACCTCTCCTGCCTCTCACTGCTCCCCTCAGCAGTGTACTTCGGTCCTTCTCCCTGCTCTGCTCCCCACTCTGGCTCTGGTGAATTCTCTCACCCTCCCGCGCTTCTGACTGTGCCCAGTGCTTGTATAAATAAATAAATAAATCTTTAAAAAAAAAAAAAATATCTTCACCTAGTGGGGCTTTCCATGTGGCTCAAGGGGTGAAGCTATCTGCAGCCTCTGTAGCACGAGTTCGATCCCTGCCTGCCAGGGAGCTACCCACATGGCACAGCAGACCTCTCCTGACTCACCCGCTGCTCCCCTCAGCAGTGTATTTCAGTCAGTCTGCCTGTTCTGTCCCCACTCTGTCTCTGGTGAATCCTCTCACCTCCTACAACTCTGGCCTGTACCCCAGTTCTTACATGTATAAATAAATGAATCTTAAATAAAAATAAATTTCACATGGTAGAAAGAGCTAGGGAGCTCTGTGGGGTCATGAATCTCATTCATGAAGCTCCTGCTAAAGGCCACACCTCCCAATACTATCACATGGAGCTTTGGGATTTCAATGGAGGATGCAAACATTCATATCACAGCATTTCTTGTGTGAACATGTTAGGGGGAAAGGATGTCCTGAGATAATCTCATACAGGCTTTGTGGACTCCACCCCCACTCCAGACTAAAGCCATCAGGACATTGGGAAAGACAAATCCCATCACCACCAAGGGGAGGGTGGCTGGGACCTGAGGGTGGAGTTGGGCAGCCAGGTTGGATATAAAAACCAAACACGTGGGCCTTGCTCTCGCTCTGGCTCGCGATCGCTCGCCTCCTGGCTTCACCGCTCCTGGCTGGCGGCCAGCTCTCAGAGCGCCATTTTGGGATTCCTGATCGGCGGATCGGGTAGGACTCATTTAAAACTTTGTCTCCCACTTTTCTCCCAGAGCTGTACATTTCCTCATTTCCCTTTCCCTTGTAAATAAACCTTTTATTAACCTTTCACGTGTGCCTGCAGTAGAGCATTGATAAGTCCTTTTAAGCGCGCGGGTGAGGACCCACAGTCAGGCACCCCGTTTTGTATCGGGGTTGCTCTACAACAAACAGACTTGGAATATATGATACCAGATTACTGAATCCTGAGTGAAGAGATAGGTATCTCCTTCCCCTACAAGAGTTATATCTGTTTCAGAGGACTTCTAGAAAGGGAGCTGAATCCTTGAGGTTAACAGCTCTTCCACTGATGCCTAACAATAGACAAGTTAGCAAATGGTGAAAAGTTCTAATGAAAACTTTTAACTGGAACTTTTAATATTTAACTAGGTGGTTGAATTCTATTTTTCATGCAAAAATGAAGGTTGTAGGGAAAAATAAAAAAAAAATTCATAAACAGCAAAATATTATGCAAGGAAAAGTAAGCCTGTTCCCACTTCAGATTCCCATTTCACAATCCCTCTTGTCAAGGACAGATACTCTCTATGGTATTTTGCCTATTTTTCCAGTAATTTTCTATCCATATGAAAACATTTCCAGGAGAAGGACAGGCAGTAGAATGTGAAAGTTAAGAGATGATTTTTGAAGTTAGAGAGTTTAAGTCTCGTGTCCTGGTTTTACTGTTGCAATTAATTTACATGCATTCAATACTCAGAATGGTCTCTGGCCCATAAGCCTTCAGAGAGATAGTTTTATCATTTCTTCTTTTGTTCTTTTTTTTTTTAAACACAAATTAGAGTACATTGTGCATCTGTTATGCAACAGGCTTTTAAATTATTAATATAGCAATTTGAAAGCCGACTATTTTCTAAGCCCCTTCATTTGAATTATTTCATTGAATCCTCATAACAGCCTTTGAGCTAAGAATAGTGAGTATCCCTGTTTTACAGATGAGGACTCAAGAGGTTATTGTGGCATGTCCGGTCACAGAACTTCTATTTGGAGCCCAGCAGTCATTTCAGTTGGCCTTCACTCTTACCGCCTTTGTTCTACCGCCTTTCAGATAACCCCTTTATTTTTGTTTGCTTGTACTGTCTACAGTATTTTGAGTGTTTTTTTTTTCTTTTTGGTATATGGCTTTTAATACTTTGTTGTTCTCTTTCAGACCAAAGCTGATAAAAATTTAAGAAGTGAGCATTATGAAGAAGAGGCTGTATCATGGAAAACGATCCTCCAAGACAAAACATTGAACTTTAATGGAGGTTTTGTTTTAAAATATACCCCTACTGAAGAAATTGATCACCCAGAAAATAAATATGAAGAATCTTCTCAGAAACCAGATTCGTCAAAACCTAATAACTATGACAGTGGCTTGGGATTTACATATTCCAAAAATGATACTTTCCATCAGTTGTTTTCATATTCTAGTAAGAAGGTAAGATCATATGCTTAATATACAGAATATAATGGGATATTTTCCAACTAACCAAATGCCCTTTTCAGCATTTAACTGTTTAGAGCAGATAGAGATCATAATAAAAGCAACAAATCCTCGAACAAGTAGCCAGACCATCAGGAAGTAGAATGCTAACTAAAGAAAATTTCAGTGGGATCTTTGGCAGCAGTAAGTGGTCAGATGATGTTTAGCCGTGGTGAGCAGAGAGCAAATATATTAAGAATTTAGAAAACTTTTTGACTGAGAATGTGATAGTGCACTGTTCAATGTATACTGTCTTCAGGATCACAAAGAAGAGTTATACCGAGGGATTTTGATCATTCATTGCAGTGCCTTAGAATGATGACTGTTTATTTTCTACCAAGAGCATCTCTAAAGTAATGATGCCATGAGAGTGTGCACATTGCATATGATTTGGGCCTGCTTGCTTTGCAAAGAGACTTTTATTTTGAGATTTTGGAAATGTGAAAATGGGTGGGGCTTTGGTATTAACTCATATTTGGGAGTTTATTTCATCACCTTTGGAATAAATATAAAATATACTTTCCATAATCAGTGTGAAATGGATAAAATGTTTATTCCTGATTTATAATAGGTAACCATAGTCACCTATTCAGATAGCCTCTGCTGCTTCAAAAATAATAATAATTTACCTTTGGTACCTAGTTATCTCTACTTGTGTAATTGTTTTACAGTTCTATACATTTTTTCTGTAACCAAAGAGTCAGCAAAATTTAATTATGGATTTACATTATGGCCAGGCACTGTACTAGGTGCTTAGTATATATTTGTTAACCAAAGTTTCCTGTTCATGTAGCTGAAATTTCAACAGGTGATAGGACAAAAACAATAAATGTAATAACACCTAAGGGGAAGATCCTATACCTTTCAAACACAAACATCATTGTAACCCAATGCTATTATGTTTAAAAACATACCATACTGCTTTCTTTTTTGCTATTATGTTTAAAAACATAATAGCAAAAAAGAAAGCAGTATGGTTTTTAGAAAGTGTTAAGTGCTATGGAATAAATTGTAAAGTGGAGTGACATCAGGAAAATTGGGAGTGCTGAGCAGATAGCAGTATTAAAAAGGATGTTCAGTCTCCATTGGGGACATAAGAACTGAGCAAAGACTTGAAGGAGAAGAGATAGTCAAATAATTATATTCATATTATGTACTTGGCAGATTATTAGAGACAAGGCTTCAATATGGGAACATTGGGCCAAATTTTACCATAAGGAGAAATGATGAGAGAGATTACCTTGAAATAAGTCATAAAGGGTCTCAAATCCTAGTTTAAGAATGTTGCTTTATTTCTAATGACATGATAGCTCATTTAGTGTTTTGCACAGAGGTTGACATATTCTAATATATTTTAAATAATCACTGTGGGCACTCTGTTGAAAAGAGATTGTGAATATAAGAACAAATGTAAGAAACCTGCTAAAAAGCTAAGCAGGAATCCATGGGAGAGAGATGATCATTCAGATGGTAACCATGATGAGAGAAGTTTTATTGGAGTAGTGGGTACAGCAGTATGGCTGATTAGATTTAAAAGAAATTGGGAAGAGGGAGACCATGGTGATGGTGCACAGGTGCTGTGGTGGTGGGAGTTCTATGGGGAATACGCCTGAGGGGAGAAAGCAAATATTGCACAAAAATGAACCATAATGTAAAATATATATAAATAAACAAACTTAAAAGATTAAAAAAAAAACTCTTAGAAGAAATGTTGCTTCTAATGAAGGCAAAGAAATGGGTAATACATGGTTGTACAAATGAGGCCAATTTCTTTTCTTTCTTTAAGATGGAAGGAACAGCATATTTAGATGGATATGACCTAAGATCTGCCTTTAAAATAAGTTGAGTCGCAGAATATAATATCTTTCTGACAAGATATACCTCTTAATTACAATAATGAAAAAACCTCAACATGTTTTGTGCAATTTTGAGACTCCATTGAGACTAATTATACAAGTCAGCAGATGGAGAAATCATAAGATTTATTATCTATGGAGAAAATTCATGTAAGATTTTTGTTAGGGACTGAATCACCTAGTATCACCAGAAGTTAAGTCATACAGTGTAAACACATGTACTGCCAGCACACAGAAAGTTTGATGTGATGGTTCTATACACCAAAGTGTACCTTAAATAAAAAAGAAAATGTTTTCAATCCCCCATGTAATCAACATGTGTCAACCACAGTTACCATAGGGAAACTTCAAAAGAACAATCTAGAAGATCAGTGTCAACTGAGTTTACATCAAGCTGGGATAGGCCATGGCATTGAATCACATAGCTCTTTGTCACTGCCCAGTTTCCCAATGGAAATTTAAGTCATCATCCCTGGGAATATTTTACTGTTGAGCTGCTAACATAGGTTTGAGAATCATGTCTTAAAATACAGTCTGTCTCTGTTATTAAAGATTGAGAGGTGAAATGTAAAGAACAGTGATATCTGAGATCCAGGTTTTTAGTTCTAATGCTGCAACAGATGACATGATCTTGTTGAAAATAACTTGATGCCTTTAGATCAGTTTCCTCATCTGCAATTTAAGATTAGGTCTCATACATAATATTCAAATTTCCTTTTGTTAACATCTTTAAATAAATGTAGGTATAATTTATATGCAATAAAGTTCATGTTTTTCAAACACATGGTTTTATGAGTTTTGAATGTTGTCTACACTTGTGTAACCACCCATTCAAACGAGATCTAGAACCTTCCTATTACCTCAAGGAAACTCGTTCATGCCCTTTCCAGTCAAAACCACCTGGGAGGCAACAACTGATTTATTTTGACCATAGCTTAGTTCTAGTACTTCATATAAATGGAATCAAATAGTATGTACTCACTTTTATTTAGCTTAAGATTTATTTATGTTGCTTGAGATGTATTTATGTTGTTGCATCAGTGGTTCCCTTTTATTGATAACTAGTTTTTCTTTTGTGAATATATGACAATTGTTTATCAATTCCTCATTGATGGACATTTGAGTGATTTTTTGATTTTAAGCTATTCTAAGTGAAGTTGCTAGCAAAGTGTTTTGTGCTAAGCACATTATTTTCATTGAATGTGAAGATTTAAATCGCTAGTCATAGGTTATATGAGTATTTACTTTTACAAGAAACTGCAAAACAGTTCTCCAAAGTGGCTATACCATTTTACCCTTCCACCAGCAATATAGGAGAGTTCTTGTTGCTACATGGTCTCATCAGCATTTGGTACTGATAACATTTTAAGTTTAGCCATTCTAATGGGTTAAAGTGGTAACTCATGGCCACTTCTAAAATATGTATTTCCTGTTGAAATTCTAAATTTTGTGACTTTTTAATTTGAAATACAATGATAAAACTCACATTTCTTTTCTTCTACTTTCCAACAAAGAATAAAGCATTTCTCCACGTGAATGGAATTATTCAGCTGGGACGATTTGTAATGAGAAATCGGAATGTCATGCTGACGACAACGTTCATAGATGATATTAAGGCTCTGCCAGCTACCTATGAAAAGGGGGAATATTTTGCATTTTTGGAAACCTATGGAACCCACTATAGTGCCTCTGGGTCTATAGGAGGACGTTATGAACTAGTATATGTTTTGGATAAAGCATCTATGCGTGATAAAGGTACACCAAAAATAGAGTTCTAATTTAGTACTGTTTTAACCAACCCTTATTCCTATTCCCAATCTCTTGTAATTTTTAAAGATTTTAGAATAGAGTCTTATAATTTTCTTCTTTGACTTTCTTCCTGACCCTGGAAACTAAGACCCTATATCAGACTGCAATTTGTCTTCTACCTCACACAAGATGATTTGATCTTGCAATAGTCAGCACCATACTGAGTAATACACAAAATTGCATAGTGATTTAGTATTATTTGGTGATGCTGCTTTTAGTGAAGTACTATTTTAAAGATGAGAGAAGGTACAAGAGACATAATTTACATAGCCTATTTCTTAATCAGTAGATTTGTCCAATTATATGCACAAAAATTATGTTGCAAGGATTTTGCCTTGTTGGAAGGGAAACATTATGAATTTTCTCTCAGGAAAGAGGGAGAAAGTAATGTTAACATCCTATAAGTCTAACATCTTAAAGCCAGGGTGGAAAGTTAGCTTGACCTAATGTGATGGCAATTTTAATCACATGGTTTGGGTTGGCTTCATCCTGGACATCTAGATATCATTGCAAAGAGGGTCATAGTTGGTCATCAGTGTCGGTTAGATACACAGGATAGGCCTGGGTGCTACATAATTATCTTTCTGGTCTATAGGCTTCATCTAAGACTTTCAAAAAAGTAGATACAAAGTAAGGATAAGAAATTTTAATTATTTATTTTGTAAGAAATTACAACTAGTTATAATATTCTTTTTTTTAATTTATTTATTTATACAAGCACTGGGTACAGTCAGAAGTGCAGAAGGGTGAGAGAATTCACCAGAGCCAGAGGGGGGAACAGAACAGGCAGATGGACCAAAATACACTGCTGAGGGGAGCAGCAGGTGCAGCATGCCATGTGGGACCCTCGCCGGTGGCCAAGGATTGAACCAGCACTGCAGAGGCTGTGGGCAGCTTCGCAGCCCAGCGCTCAACCACTGCACCACGAGGGGAGGCCCTAGTTATAATATTCTTTAAAGAGGTAGAAGGGGCCAACATTTCTCTCTGCCCTGGCAGTTTTAGATGTGCCTCTTAGTGAGGAAAGTGTTGCCAAAATCACTTCCACAGGTGCTTCCCCAGTCTACGTCAAGCGAAGAATAGGTTGCAGCTATGATCTTCAAATCCAGCATTCTCCCCGCTGTTGGCAAACACTTTACAGATGAAACGAACATAATGTGGCCAGAATCCCTTGCTCTTGTTGCCTCAGTCTTGTCTTGGGCAAGACACATTGCCAGGGAAAGTGGAATATGAAATTGCTTGGCTTATCCTGCTCACAAGGCTCTATCCTATAAGAGTACAGTGAGGTCTTTATGAGCCCTGCCTATTTATGAGGCCTATTTTGGTAGATAGTACATGGGGGAGAGGCACAAGAGAACTTGGAAAACAAAAACAAGGTTCAACAAGGGTGATCAAAGCACAAATAATCCTTTAGACCTAGAGTTTTTTTTGGTGAAAAATTTCCATGGGCTGACATCTTTAATCTTGGACAGTTTAAACATATCCACTTAAGTCTTCTTACCCTCTGGCCTTAGTCAACTGGGATCTTTCAGTTAATCCCAGTATCTTTGAAGAGGAAATCATCTATTTCACTTCTCCAGTGACAGTATCTGAGGACCAAGGCCTTTCCTTCGCCTCAATTTGGGATGTCTAGCCTCTGCCTGGTCATAGGAAGGCCCACAGCTGAGACAGAAAATCTAAGCTCTTTGGGGTCATTTAGCGGCCTCTGCAGCACCGGTTCGATCCCCGGCTGCTCCCCGGCCACCGGAGGAGGGTCCCACATGGCGCGCAGACCTCTCCTGCCACCCGCTGCTCCCCTCAGCAGTGTACTTCGGTCCTTCTGCCTGCTCTGCTCCCCGCTCTGGCTCTGGTGAATTCTCTCACCCTCCCGCGCTTCTGACTGTACCCAGTGCTTGTATAAATAAATAAATCTTAAAAAAAAAAAAAATTAAAAAAAATTATAAAAAAAAAAAAACTGACATGATCAATAAGCTGAGGTCTGGAATGTTTACTTTAAAATAAAATAAATCAGGGCCTCCCCGGTGGCGCAGTGGTTGAGCGCTGGGTTGCGAAGCTGCTCGCAGCCTCTGCAGTGCCGGTTCGATCCCCGGCTGCTCCCCGGCCACCGGAGGAGGGTCCCACATGGCGCGCAGACCTCTCCTGCCGCCCGCTGCTCCCCTCAGCAGTGTACTTCGGTCCCTCTGCCTGCTCTGCTCCCCGCTCTGGCTCTGGTGAATTCTCTCACCCTCCCGCACTTCTGACTGTACCCAGTGCTTGTATAAATAAATAAATCAATCTTTAAAAATAAATAAATAAATAAAATAAATCAGAGGAATAAATAATAAATTGTATAATTGAGTAAATATTAGGATTTTTCTTCCTATTAAGTGGAGCATCCACACACCATGATGAGTCAGCTTCTAAGACTGGTGTCTACTAAACAGCATTCTTAACACCAAAACAAAGTTGTCATTTATATAAGCCATCTACCCGAAGCAATGAACTAACTCTCTTACTGATAAGCTGAGTCTTCCAAAGAGGATCAGGAGCTGTTGATATATCCCATGACCAAATTATGAATGTAGATACAGAGAAGTAATCAATAACCAGACAGCATGGGTTTCAATGTCTACTTGACTAATTATTAACTGAGTATTACCAGTAGAGTACTTAACTGCTCTGTGATTCTGTATCCTCATCTGTAAAATGACCATAATAATAGAACATACCTTATAAAATCATTATGGGGATTTTAAAGTAGTTAATATATACAAACTGATTAGGATGATGCTGGGACTATTATCATCATTCAATACATATTACACATTTTTGTTTTCCTATACCAGAGAAAAAGGACTTTAATACATCCCTCCTAGACTGACCAATGTCACTTCTATATAAAGGGGAAAATGAATGTCATTTTGCCATTAAGTTAACAAGGAAAGTCAAAGTCAAAAGCTACAAGATTCTCAACAAGCAACTATAAACCAGACAAATACCATGGCGGTGGGGGGAGGGGGGCGGTGAGGGGAGAGGAAGGACTAGGGTCAAAATAAGGGGAGGGGTACAATTGTATGGGGAATATAACCAAAATGATAATGCATACATTATGCAAAAATGAAAAATGATATAAGAATTATATAAAATAAAAAATTTAAAAAAAAAGCTGCAAGATTCTATTACTGAAGACAAAGCAGGGAAGGCGTGACCTTGCTTTTCACTTTAGCAATGATTTCTAGGAGTCTGAGAAATATGGTTCTTATAAAATAGTGAAACTGGAATTTATTTTGTAATGTTGATGATCATTATCTAATAATTTTTAACCTAATGCATTTAACAGGTGTTGAACTAAGGGATATACGGAAATGCCTTGGGTTTGATGCAAACATAAATCTAAATACTGACATTGAACTCACACAAAAGGTTGAAAGAAATCCTTGTTTAAAGCAGCATGGAAATCAAGTTGGTAAGTATGGCCAATTTATTAAGTTAAAAAGTCAGTGGGAGGAGATATCAATAAGTCCTGCCTTCTTACTTGAAAGCCTCCTTGTGATCAACCCTCTTTATTTAAAACATACTGAAGATGCTTGAAAACTATTTTACCTTTAAAGTGGTTTCCAAACCACTATAAATACATGTAACTAATGGACACTTAGTGGTCAATATCAATATAGTGCAGATTATGGAATGCTCAACTCTACAGTGTATAGTTCAGTATAGTTATTGTGGATTTGTATCTTTATTATGGTAATGGCAAAAGGTAAATGATGGAAAAATACCTTGGATAAAAGTTCCCTTTTTCCTTCTAACTTTAACAAAGCTTCCGTAGTACTATGTATCTATTAATTATGGAATCCAAAGTCATCTCCCCATTTCAACCTATCACCTGACTTTAAAACCCTAATGTATCCTTAACATTTAATCAGTGCATAACCTTTTAAAATATATAAATATCTTTGGTGTAAATATTAATTCTGTTGTTAATCTTTATCAGATTTACATGTGTGAGTTAATCCCAGAGTTTTCAACATTTTCTCTAATCAGAAATCTATTTGAGAGCAGTTTTAATAATACAATTGCCAAGGACTCCCCTTTATATAGAGTCAAATGATAATTGCACCAGAAAACATTTATTTAAAAGCATATCAACCACTAATACATGGTCATGGTTAGAAACCACTGACGAAATGAAAAGAAAGCTGAATTTGTCATTAAATATCATTATTTCCATAAAATCTCTTAAAACTCTTAAAACTAATTGTATAACCTTCAGGTAGTCATTCTACCTCTGTGAGTTTCAAATTCTCATCAGTAAAATTTAGGGAGAAGAAAACAAAATCATCTTGAAATTCCTTTCCAGTTCTAAACATTCACAACTCTAAAAAGCTCACAGACATTTGTTAAAAGTGTTTAATTTGGACAGAAAAAAGACAAGTGAGATGGGTAGAAATTGGGGATGGAAATAAATTTTGCTTTTCACTTTATTCTTTTTGTGCTTTGATTTTTTATGATCAAAAATAGCATAAAGCATACCTATATAAAACATAATTATGAAAGCAAGTATGCAATAAAAAAACATAGCACATCCGAAAGTCATGCTTGCTTCCTGTATATGTATGTGATTAAAACTAAATTATTAATGTATCTCTATCATACCATTAATTTTTTATAAAATATGATTGAAGTCTGTAACTTTCTACTAGTAAAAATTGCAAAGTTAGGTTAAAAATATTATCAAAAATAAGTAAGATTGGGCCTTCCCAGTGGCACAGCAGTTGAGCGCTGGGTTGCGAAGCTGCCCGCAGCCTCTGCAGCACAGGTTCAATCCCCAGTCGCTGTCAAGGGTCCCACATGGCGTGCAGAATTCTCCTGACAACCGCTGTTCCCCTCAGCAGTGTACTTCATCAGTCTGCCTGTTCTGCTACCTGCTCTGTCTCTGGTGAATTCTCTCACCCTCCCGTGCTCTGACTATACCCAGTGCCTGTATAAATAAATAAATCTTTTTAAAAAAAGTAAGATTGGGCTTCCCTGATGGCTCAAGGGGTTAAGCGCCACACTATGAAGCAATCCACAGCCTCTGCAGCATGAGTTTGATCCCTGGGCTGGCCAGGGAGAAACCCACATGGTGAGGCAGACCTCTCCTGTCTCACCCACTGCTTCCCTCAGCAGTGTATTTCAGTCAATCTGCCTGTTCTGCTCCCCACTCTGTCTCTGGTGCATCCTCTCACCCCCCACACCTTTGACCTGTAACCCCAGTTCTTGTATGCATAAATAAATAAATCTTAAAAAAAAAATAAGTAAGGGCCTCCCCGGTGGCGCAGCGGTTGAGCGCTGGGTTGCGAAGCCGCCTGCAG
This sequence comes from Talpa occidentalis, assembly GCF_014898055.3. NCBI lineage: Eukaryota > Metazoa > Chordata > Mammalia > Eulipotyphla > Talpidae > Talpa > Talpa occidentalis. The sequence goes on from NW_023604972.1 coordinate 119,671,679, forward strand.
CCTCTGCAGTGCCAGTTTGATCCCCAGCTGCTTCCCAGCTCCCGGAGGAGGGTCCCACATGGCGCGCAGACCTCTCCTGCCGCCCGCTGCTCCCCTCAGCAGTGTACTTCAGTCCTTCTGCCTGCTCTGCTCCCCGCTCTGGCTCTGATGAATTCTCTCACCCTCCTGCGCTTCTGACTGTACCCAGTGCTTGTATAAATAAATAAATAAATCTTAAAAAAAAAAAGTAAGATTTTTCAGTAAGTATACTACACTATACTAAAGGGTTTTTAAAATTATTGGGGCCTCCCTGGAGGCGCAAGGGGTTAAGATGCAGCATTATGAAGCCATCTGCAGCCACTGCAGCATGAGTTCGATCCCCGGCCAGGAAGGTGACCCACATGGCGCAGCAGACCTCTCCTGACTCGCCTGCTGCTCCCCTCAGCAATGTATTTCAGTTAGTCTGCCTGTTCTGTTCCCCACTCTGTCTCTGGTGAATCTTCTCACCCCCCACACCTCTGGCCTGTACCCCAGTTCTTGTATATATAGATAAATAAATCTTAAAATAAAAATATTGTCATAGAACTATAAGTAATTTACTTACATCCTCCTTCTCTTCTTAGTAAACATCTCCCGTGATGGCCTCATAGATAAAGTTATTTCCCTCATAAGAGGAGGAACCCATAAATATGCATTTGAACTGAAAGAGAAGCTTTCCAAAGAAAAGAAAATAGTGGATGTGACTGACTTTGTAAATTGGGCAACTTCCTTAAATGATGCTCCGGTACTCATAGATCAAAAGGTAAGGAATGACTTATTTCGCTGAGCATGATCCCTTCTAGCTCCATCCATGTTGCTGCAAACTGCATGTGTTTATCTTTTCTGATTGCTGAGTAATATTCCATTGTGTATATGTACCACAAAAAAAAGGTAAAGAATGTTTCTTTTTCTTTTGTTTTTTCCCCCACCCCCATCCCTTATACCTCTTTCATCTTGTCTCCTTCCTCCTCTCTTAATCTCAGAAACCTTTCTTGTTATTAATGTTCACTGGTTTCTCTAAGTATTTTCCTTTGTCTATTCATCTGCTGTATAAATATCCACTATTTTGTTGTTGTTATTCTCACTTGCTTTACTACACATAATTGTTTCAAACTCCTTCCAACGTTGCATCTTTCCTTGTGATTAAATAACATTCCATCATATATAATAAATTCCAGGTCTTTATCATCCAATCCTTTATCAGGAAGCACTTAGGTTGTTTCAATGTCCTGGCTACTGTGAATAGCTGGAATAAATATTTAGGGAATAGAAAATAATTAGCTCTCCTTCTAATTATTAACAGATGGATTAAACCTCTTCCCATCCAACCTAAATGATTAACTGGCTTATATGTATGTTGCAAATAGTGAATCTTGGCAGAAACAGTACACATAGTATTACTTTAAATTAAAGGCCACATGAATATATCACTGAGGTTTTCTGAGTAACACATTTTTTAATACTCAAGTATCTGTAGCCATAATCTATAAGAGAAACCTGTGGCCTTGTAATTCTCCCTTTGATGTAGGCTTCAGCAGACCCCAACTTCTTGAGGAATATTTTGGCCCAGTCCAAGAATTTTCCCTCGACCCTTCTCCATGTAAGAAAGTATACTAATTCTATTTCCAACATGCCTGAATGTTAACACAAATGAATCTACATTTTATCTCAACAGTATAGCTGAACTTCACTTTATTCTTTAGTTTATTGCTACAAATTTGTTACAAAAATGTCAGCTGAGGGAAATTGCATTTATTAATTATTGCCCAAGAGACATAAAGTTTAGGATTTCTTCTAGAGCAACAACAGTGGAGGTCAGTATAGCTAGAATATAGCATATTGACTTCTTGTAAAGATTTGAGGGCATTTAAGAGACAACGTTATGTAATCTACTGTTTCATTTACTAAAGGTGGTTGCATAATACAATGTCCCCTTTATGAGAGCTCCTGGGATATAGTGTTATTTATACTCAGTTTCAAGGGTCATTTGTTTCTCTTGGGAATCAGGTAAGTTTTCTTCTATGCATGTGAGTATTAAATTCAGTTGTTTTATTCAACATACTAGAAAATATAACCAAATTTATTACCCACCTCATGCAAATGGATGAGTCCTCCTGGCATGAATTGTGTGTATTTGTGTTATTTTGGCTTTTATCTTGCCTTTTCCATTCTCGTTTGCTCACCCTCTCTTATTTATCCACATGTCAAGTTACCTTAAGTACTTTTTAAAGAGGAAGATAACATGGCAAATAATAAAGTTAAAATGGGTAATAATAAACTAACCTACCATTTCATAGTGTTGTGAAACTCTTCAAAGTGACATACACATGATAAAAAAAAATAAGCATTTAAAGAGCTATACTACTAGGGTTTTGTGTTTTCATTGTTAGGGTTGTAGCAACAGTGAAAATCATTCCTAACCTCTTAGTTAGGGATAAAAGTAACACTCATTCTATCAACAAACTACATTTGGTACATATAGTTTAATTAGTTTAGAAGCCTGAAATAAATTTAAGTGCAGCTAATATTTAATGATATTGTCCATTTTTTTTTGCATTTTAGCAAATTTCATGATAAATTATATCCACTGACAATGTAACTACAAATGGTAGAAAGCTGAAAGTTGTCTAGTATAGAAGAGCTAACCCTTAATGGAACGGCCAGAAGGTTCATCAGAAAAAAAAGAAGAGGCTTCTCAGGAGAACTTCAAGAAGTACACTTTTATTGTTCTTTATCTTCTTGTGGGATTTTTGATGCAGGATTTGAGGCTCCTCTGAAATTATTGCCATTGAGTGTCCTTCATCTTTATCTCTTTGAACACTGTTTATGCATTTCATCCAAATTGCATTTTCTCCATGACCCTCTATTCCTGTATCTTAGATTATCTGGCCTTGATTTTCCTTTGAAGGGTAAAATAAAATGAATTTCTTGCCATAAAAATCAAAATAACTCCGCCACATGCTTATGTTGTTTGTGCCAATGTGGCAACATCAGTAAGAGCTTTCTTTCTTCTAAATAAATACAACATAGTTGAAATCTGAATCTGACATACTAATTCATAATAGATTACATCAGTGGACAGTTGTGTTGACTTTGTAGAGAAGTCCTTGATATATTCTGGATAAGAGCCTGCTCGCACTGAAAAGTGTGAATGCCATCTCTTACTTAAGGATTTTCATCTTAATGGTATTTTTGTTAACAGATGTCCTTTTTTTTTTAAATTTTATTTTAAAATAATTTTACTTACAGTAAAATTGCACAAATAGTAGACAGTAAAATTGCAGATATAATAGAGTTTACATATACACAGAAGTCCATGTTAATAACTTACAAAACCATTGTATAAATATAATAATTAGAAAATTAACATTAACTGAGTCATAACCTTTTTCAAATTTCACCAGAGTTCCCTTAATGTAATTTTTTTTTTATTCTAGGGGCCAATTAGAATTCTACATTACGTTTAATTGCCTCCTTTTTTTTTTTTATAGAGGCATGTTTATTTATTTATTTATTTGTTTGTTTGTTCTGTTTACACATGCACTGGGTACAGTCAGAAGCGCGGGAGGGTGAGAGAATTCACCAGAGCCAGAACAGGGAGCAGAGCAGGCAGAAGAACCGAAGTACACTGCTGAGGGGAGCAGCGGGCGGCAGGAGAGGTCTGCGCGCCATGTGGGACCCTCCTCCGGTGGCCGGGGAGCAGCCGGGGATCGAACCGGCACTGTAGAGGCTGAGGGCAGCTTCGCAACCCAGCGCTCAACCGCTGCGCCACCGGGGAGGCCCTTAATTGCCTCCTTGATCTCCTTCAATCTCAGTTCCTTAGACTATGTTTACTTTTCTGAACCATGACCTTTGTTAGATGTTGGTCGTTATTGTGTCCAAATGTCTCTCAGTTTAGAATAAAGAATATACTGAGGTTGGCATTTGGGGAAAGAATACCAAAGTAATAATGGTTAGTCCTCGAGTGAATCAGGAATTAAGATGTTGATATTTTTATTTTAATGTCATCAATATGTATTACTTTTCATTAGAATTAGTGCTTCTCTGTCTTTTCTAAAGTCTTTTGCTACCTCAAGGTCTCGAAGACACTCTCTACATATTATCTTCCAGAGCTTTATTGTTCTGTTTTTACATCTCAACCTACAATGAACCTAGAGTGGTTTTATGTATGTGGTATAAGTTAGAAGGTCATTTTTATTTTTAATTTCCCAATAAATATGTCATTGTCTTAGAACAATTTACTGGAAAGACAGTTGTTTCACCGTAGTTTTGCTTGGTTACTCCCATCAGAATCAAGTTTTCACACATGGATGGGGCCAGTTTTAGATGTTTTATTTGGCTATGTCAACTCAGCTGGCAAACCCATGAAAGGCATAATCACTTTGTTACCATATTTTTGATGTCTTGCATTTTCACTTGACTTCTTTTATAGTATTGTTAATTGTATTAATTAAAATTAAGTGTATCTATTTCAAAGTACTATGTTTTTTTCACTAAGCTCCTTTTAAGATTTTCTCCGTTTTCTTCATTTTTTTTAGCTATTTTACTCTGATTTGCCTAGGTATAAAAAAATTAACCTTGCTTTTCATTAAGGGGGCAAGTTTCACTGAGTTTGATATATCCTCAATCATATTTCTTCTTATATAGCCTTTCTTCTGGGCTTTAAGTTATGTGCATCTTTTCCTTTCCTTTTTTTTTTTAATAGAAGCATGTTATTATTTATTTGTTTGTTTGTTTGTTTGGTTTATACATGCACTGGGTACAGTCAGAAGTGCGGGAGGGTGAGAGAATTCACCAGAGCCAGAGCGGGGAGCAGAGCAGGCAGAAGGACCGAAGTACACTGCTGAGGGGAGCAGCGGGCGGCAGGAGAGGTCTGCGCGCCATGTGGGACCCTCCTCTGGTGGCCGGGGAGCAGCCGGGGATCGAAGGCACTGCAGAGGCCGCGGGCAGCTTCGCAACCCAGCGCTCTACTGCTGCGCCACCGGGGAGGCCC